>NC_063378.1:6907584-6943574 GCF_021869965.1 Rhincodon typus | reverse complement strand
AGAAGAGTCCCAACCCGAAACATCAGCTTTCCTGCTCCTCTGATGCTGCCTGGCCTGCTGTGTTCCTCCAGCTCCACGCTGTGTTATCTCAGTGTCTTTCATTGAATTGATGGTCCTCCAGACACAGTTGATGTTTAACGTGATGTGTGTCCTTGGCTAACACTCAAAGAGTACAGTATGCTGCTTCATGGAGTTACTTTGACTGAACTTGACAAGAAACATTGTCTCTATCTCCAGGTCTTCTTTGCAAACACCCATTCCACCAGCAGGTGGACAATATCCCATTCTCCATCACAGCAACTTCCAGGGAAAGGGAGGAGGGGGTGAGGCTCCAGACATATGGAAAGCGTCTGATGGGAAAGGTCTTCCTCACCATCAGGCAAGCTACATCTTGGTATTTGTCCATAAGTTCTGGTCATGAGACATTCTTCCACATATCTCTCCATCATCTTGTAGGAACAGGGAAAGACCATTCAGCCTCTCATTTCTAAGCCCTTCCTGCCTTGGACACTGTCTTGTGAGTTCCCCTTCTCCACTCCCTTCTCAGTGACTTGGACATTCTTCCTAAGCTATCTGAAACAAGTAGAAGTAAAGTATTTCTAAGGTGGAGTTAAGACTTTACATTGCACATTGTGCTAGGAAGAATGAGGAAACGCAATATAAAACAAAGGGGATGATTCTAAAGCAGAGGGAATTGTGCATGTATATATAAAATCATTAAAGGTCATTGGACAGGTGGCAAAGTGATTACTAAAGCAGATGGAATCCTGGGCTTTATAGAAGAGTCATAGACTATAAAAGTAAGGAGGTTATGTTGAATGTTTATACAACACTGGTTCTGCCTCAACTGGAGTATTGTGTCCAGTTCTGGGCACTGCACTTTAGGAAGGGCATTAGTGGCAGTGCAGAAAAGATTCACAAGAATGTTTCCACAGATGAGGAGCTTATAGGTATTTGGATAGATTGAAGAAGTTAGGATATTCTCCTTGGAGAGGGGAAGGTTGAGCAGATATTTGATTGAGGTGTTAAAAATCATGAGGGGTGCTGGACAACGTAGAGAGGGAGAAACTGTTCCCAATGGAAGAAAGACTGACAAGAGTTAAGGAGGTTTGTAAATCAAACAATAGCAATATGAGAAAAAACTTGTTCTGCAGCAAGTGGTTAGGACTCTGATGAAGGGTCTAGGCCCGAAACGTCAGCCTTTCTGCTCCTATGATGCTGCTTGGCCTGCTGTGTTCATCTAGCTCTGCACCTTGTTGTCTAGGATCCAGAATGCACTGCCTGAGAGAGAAGTGGAGACAGATTCTATTGTGGCTTTCAGGAAGAAAGTGATCATTATCTGAAAAAGAAAGAAATGCAAGATTATGTGGAAAGGGTGAGGTATTTTAACTAACTGAGCTTCTCTTGTAGGGAGCTCTGGACAGGCCAAATAACCATCTCTGGTCCGTAACCATTTGAACTTTTAAACAATCTTTCACCTGCTGCAATACCAGCTTTCAGCCTCCAGAGGGCGAGCTAACACGCTTCCAGCTTCCTCTAATTGCTGGAAGAGGTTCTGCAATACTTTGTCTCTTTCTGATTCTGGATTAGAGAAGCAGAGAATGATGCAACATAAGAGGCCATTCAACCCTCGAGTTCTTCCTGCTCCCATAATCTTTTCGAAAATATATCCCCCAGTCTCTGCTCTGGGATTAATAACCTTGTAAACCTAGGGTTTATTTGCTTTCAAATCTCTTTGTGTATTCTGGATCATGACATGTCACTGTCTCAAAATGTTTCTCATCTCCTCCTCTGGTTCTTAATATCTTCATTCCGTGCCCCTCTGCTTACTGACCTTCCCGTCCCTTCTCCTGATTTACTGTAGCAAAACTCTTTATGATCTTGAAGTCCTCTATTAAATTTTGGCTTGACCTTCTCTGCTCCAAGGAGACCAACCGAGCTTCTCCAGTCTGTCTTCAGTAACTGAAAGTCCATTATCTTTGGTTCCATGGGGTAAATCATCTCCACTCGAGCCCCAGTATCTAAATTTGCTTTTTAAGTGTACTCTCAATATATGCATATATTCATATGGACACCAATTTTCTCCTCCTCTCCAGGAAAACAAATATATTATCAAGAATCATATTCAAGCGCCAGCTATTTCATTATGAGCCTGGAGTATTCACAGGCTTTCTGACTACAAGAAGCATCACAAACAAACTTGATCCAGTCCTTCTCTGACGTGTATTCTCTCTCTCACACACACTTGCTGACTTTCATTTTAAGAACAGATAAGATGGGATCCTGGACATAAAACAGGTCAGAAATATGTTAAGAAATTCTTCTGTATAGAATGTGATTAATTCAATGATCCTCTGCTACATTCTGTTGTGGAAAAACCATAAATAAAAAGGAATAAGATAGTTGCTACAAACAAATATAATATCAGAAGATATGTGGACAATCAACCAGAAAGTACGATTAGACTGAGTGAGATATTAATGGGGGTAAGGTATGAGGGGTGAGTGGAATTAGAATAGGATGTTAAAGTGTACAGGGAGTCAGGAGGAGAGTGGGATCAAACTGAATGAGTTATTAAATGGTATGGCTGTTAACAGGGGAGAATGGCATCAGATTGAATGGGATATTACAGGCTGCAGGGAGTGAGAGAGTGAGAAGGATTGAATTGGATGGGATATTAAAGGGTATGGGGTAGAGGGGGAGAGTGAGATTAGACTGGGGCAACATTAATGTGTCAGGGGAGTGAGGGAAAGTGGGATTAGGCTGAGTGTAATATTAAAGGAAATGAGGAGTGAGGGGTGAGCAGATGTAGGCTGGATGGGATATTAAAGGTTATAGGGATCAAGAAGGTGTGTGGGATTAGGCTAGGTGGGATATTAAAGAAAATGGGCATAAGTTGGACAGTGGGGTTGGAGTTTGGGTCTACTGTGAAGAAATGGACATTAATGGTCCATTATGGTTAATTATTTAAACAAAATAGTGTTCCTCCCGATATAATGGCTCTTTATTTACATTATCTATTTTATGTTGCTCCAATCTTGAGGAGATTGGAAAAACTGGGATTCCTTTCATTGCACAGAGAACGTTAAGAGGGAGGTTTAATCAAGCTGTTCAAAATCATGAAGGGTTTTAACAGAGTAAATGAGGAGAAACTATTTCCAGTGACAAGAGGGTTGTCATCAGACACAGATTGAAGAGAATTGCAAAACCACCACAGGGGAAGATGAGGAGAACTTGTTTTTCATTGTCATGATCTGGAACACACTGCCTGAAAGGGTGGTGGAAGCAGATTCAACAGGAATTTTCCAAAGGGGTAGATTGGAGAAGTATTCTAAGAAATATTTTCAGGGTTACGGGGAAAAGAGTGGGGGGCTGAAGGGTGGGATTAACTGGACAGACCTTTCAGAGAGCTGGCACAGGTTCTGATTACCTGAGCAGCCTCCTCTTGTGGTGTACCTGTCTATGATTCTGATGCAGCCCCTATTTCATGGTTAGCATTGAGGTGGCTTTTGATACACTACAACAAAATGAATAGAACAGTCCTGTAGGTGAACGTTGAGTGCTGGTGCAGACATGATGGACTGAATGGCCTCTTTTTAGCTGTAAACTGATAATTTCCCAGATGAACTTTGGCATTTCACAAAACATTGGCAGCCTACACAAAATATACTGGATTATGAGATCAAGAGTTCAGCCGAGCAAATCTAACAAATAACATTATCCTTAAGCAAATAAACAACCCACCTGGAATAGGAGCGCCTCATCTTATTTTCTTCAAAATATTTCAGAAAGAGAATATTAAAATCCAAGCGCTTCAGTTTTGCTGCTGTCGCTTACGAAACCAAAACCAGTTCTAAGGAGGAATTAATTAGTTTCAAAACAGCTCAGCAATGGTTGTTGTTGACTCCCTCATATATAGAATACTATTTACACACTAATAGAATTGTGTAAACAAAACACATGCAAAATAAATTTCCAGAACTTCCTCATTCACAGGGTGTGGAGTCTTTAGGGAAATTCGTAAGTATGTTTGGTCACTCAGCAGACTAGAGCATCCTGACTACATTTTCCATAAGCCTAAGATAGAATAACATGTGTCAAAAGGATCTTTAAGAGTCTCAAAATATGACCAGCAAAAAGGGACACAAGGGAATTTGCATAGAGAATAATCAATTCATAGAGGCTGTGCAATTCCTCAGAGTGAGAAAGTCTTGATGGCCAAAATTCATTATTTATCCCTTGACCAACTTCACAGCAGATGTTTCCTGGACATAAAGAGCTGGAAACTCACAGGTCAGACGGCACCTGTGGAGAGAAACAGCGTTAATATATAAAGCTAATGACCTTCCATCAAATAATGTAGCTTTAAACTAAGTCAAGCACTCAGCAGAAATAGCTCAGTTGGGGGAACATTCAACTGAAGATCCAGAAGTCCCTGGTTTCAGCAATGATTATAGTTTTTCAAGAGCCCTTGTGGTTCAGGTGATAGCATCCCGAACCCAGAGCCAGGAGATCTAGGTCCAAGTCCCACATACTCCTGAAGTGTATAATAGCAAGCCTGAACAGGTGGGTTAAAATATGCAAAACTGAGGCAGCAACATGCTGAGGCTTGCCATGAACAGAGTATGTACATCTTAATAATACTTATGTTTGTCACAGCCTGATTATTTCTATCTTAAAGAAAGATTTAGGATGATATTCCACAGGAGGAGGCCTCTTAGCCCATCTTGTCCGTGTAAGTTCTTTGAAAGATATATCCATTGATCCCACTCTACGTATCACTGCCACTTTTTCAACTTCAAGTATTTATTTAATTCCCTTCTGGAAATCCCTATTGTATGTGCTGTAAGCAGCACATGCTGAATCATAACAACTAGCACCATTAAAGAAAATTCTGATCCGCCCTCTGGTTCTTTTAGCAATTCTCTTCAAATCTGTGTCTTTCTGGTGACTGACCTCCCTGCCATTGAAAATAGTTTCTCCTTATTTCTGCCTCTAATAAATCGCCCTCTTAACTTCTTTCCTCCAAGGAGAATAGTTCCAGCCTGTCCAATCTTTCCACATTAAATTAAGCCCCTTATTCAAGTAAGTCACTTCCTCAAGCTCACTACAAGACTTTGACATTCTTCCTGAAATGTGAGATTTGGACACAATACTCAATAACTTGCCAAGCAAGCTTCAAACATTGGCAGGCATTCACACCCAGTCGCTCTGTGCCCACACTGTCTCTAAAATTATACCTATGATTTGTTTTGTCTTTCCTCATTATTCTGACTAAAAGCAAATGTGTCACACTTTTTTGCATTTACATAGCACCATTCACAACTAGAAGTCATTCCAAGGTACTTTTCAGCCAAGTAAATACTTTTTGAAGTGAAGTCACTGCACTAATTATGGGTGACAGCAGAGTTAAGGACCACCAATATTTAAGTGTCACCAATAAATCCAATCAAGAGTACAAGAATAATTCCTTTATCTAGACAGCAAGGAGAATGTGGAACTCACTCTCACAGGGAGAGGCTGTGGTGAATAACATTGATACATTTAAACACACGAGGTAGAATGGAATAGAAGAATATGATGATGGGGGAGATGAAGAGGGCTGTGCTCATGTGAGCATAAACACCAGCCTGCCCAGTTGGGCTTGTAAATGTTGTGCAAATGTACATTAAAGACAGCAGTGACCCCCTTGAGTATCAGAGTCTGTCATTCTGGAAGTACTTTGCTCAATCCGTGTACTGGAATCAAACAACGCTAAATTAATAAGAAGCTACTGCTTTAAGATTCTGGCGGTTTCTATTGTTTCTTCACCTTTTAAATTGATTCCAATCTAAACCGTGAAATAAAAAGCAATTACATTTATGAGAATGTGGGAAAGAAGTTTCAGTGTTGAGACTAGGTGCGGTCTTGCAGAGCTAGTACAGACACAATGGGTGAATGACCTCCTTTAGTGCAGAGTATGGTTAGGCTTAAAAAAACACTTAGCTGTTCCTGTGCTGTGAGTGAAACAGAGTCTCAAAGCCATGGAAGAAAATCCCAGTGGTGCCCATGTCATGTGGCAAACAGCACTGGAGAAGTGCAAACAATTGCTGTCTTTGCAATTGGAATCAAATGCAATTGCAGAATGGTTACAGCACTAAAACTGACAGACCAGACAGCTGACTACCTGTGCTGCTTAGTTTCAAGCATCTCCAGGCATCAGAATTTGTGTAAGAAAAATAAACAAATAGTGAAATTCACAGCTGACCTTGGAGAAATCTCAGTATCAGGAGCTCACAGCACTGGAACGGCGAAGTGGCTTTTTTTGAGTCTAACCATACTCCGCTTTTTTGTAAATCTACAATAGAGTAGGGTAACTTTTTTGTGTGTGTTTTATTACGATCTGTCTCTGGATTAAACCTTTTTAAAAATATAAAACATAGGTACTAAGTTACCTTAGAGCAGTGTTTTTAGAGCAGTATGACTGTGCTCTTTTCTAGTCTGTAGATTAAAAAGCAAAGCTGGCCTTTAGTAGTGTGATGTGGTCGTCCTTTTGCATGTGGGAGATTAGGGAGAATTTCAGTGTTACTGATGATTATGTCTGCAGGAAGTGTATTTCGTTGCAAATCCTATCGGATCACATGGATAGGTTTGAGCAGCAGTTAAAGGCAACGAGGAATTTGCAGGAGCTAGGGGTGTGATGGATGGCAGGAAGGTAGAAAAACCATAGATACAGTCAGGTAACAAGGTGCAGGGCTGGATGAACACAGCAGGCCAAGCAGCATCACAGGAGCAGAGTCTCCTGTGGCTATCCTCATCTCAAACAAGTATGCTGTTTTGGAAAATGTAGGGGGTGATGGACTCTTGGGAACGTAGCACTGACAGCCAAGTTTCTGGCACCGAGACTGACTCTACTGAAATGAGGTGTACACCAGATTCCAAGCTATCAATTGTGATAGGGGACTCTCTGGTCAGAGGCACAGACAGACGTTTCTGTGTCCGACAGCGAGACATCAGAATGGTGTGTTGCCTCCCTGGTGCCAGGATCAAGATTAGCTTGGAGAGGGTGCAGAATATTTTCAAAGGGGAGAGAGACCAGCAGGCAGTCATTGTACACATTGGAACCAACAACATAGGAAGACAAAAGGATGAGGTTCTGAGGAGAGAATATAGGAAATTAGGCAGGAGGTTAAAATGTAGGTCCCCAAGGGTAGTAATATCTGGATTACTCCTGCTGTCATGTGCAAATGAGAGTAGGAATAGGAGGATAGAGCAGATGAATGTGTGTCTGAAGAACTAGTGCGGGGGAGAAGGATACACATTTTTGGATTACTGGAATCTCTTCTGGGGTAGAAGTAACTTTCATAAGAAATACGGGTTGCACCTGAATTGGAAGGAGACTAATATACTGGCAGGAAGATTTGCCACAGCCACACGTGAGGATTTAAACTAGTAAAGGGGATTGGGACCTGGAGAGATAGTGAGAGAAGGGATCAGTCTGAGGCTGGTGCAGTGGGAAAAGGACCAAGTCCAAATGTCAAGGTAGGCAGGTGCAAAGCAGAGAATGAGGTAGGACAGATAAATTAAACTGCATTTATTTCAATGCAAGAGGCCTGACAGGTAAGGCAGATGAACTCAGGGCATGGTTGGGAACGTGGGACTGGGACATCATGGCTATCACAGAGATGTGGCTCAGGGATGTACAGAACTGGTAGCTTAATGTTCCAGGGTATAGATGCTATAGGAAGGATAGAAAGGAGGGGGCAAGAGAGGAGGGGAGTGGAATTTTTGATTAGGGATAACATTACAACTGTACTTATGGAGGATATTCCAGGGAATACATCCAGTCAAGTTATTTCAGTAAAACTGAGTAGGAATGATCACCTTATTGGGATTGTACTATAGAACTCCTAATAGTCAACGGGAAATTCAGAAGCAAATTTGTAAGGAGATCTCAGTTATCTGTAAAAATAATAGGGTGGTAATGATCAGGGTTTTTAACTTTCCAAACATAGAATGGGACTGCCATAGTGTGAAGGGATTGGATGGAGATGAATTTAAATGTGTACAAGAAAATTTTCTGATTCAGTATGTGCATGTACCTACTAGAGAAGGAGCAAAACTTGACCTTCCCTTGGGAAGTAAGGCAGTGACTGAGATGTCAGTGGGGAAGCACTTCAGGGCAAGTGATCATAATTCTATTAATTTTAAAATAGTTATGGAAAAGGATAGACCTGATCTAAAAGTTAAAGCTCTAAATTGGAGGAAGGCCAATTTTAGCATTAGGCAAGAACTTTCAAAAGTTGATTGGGGCAAATATCAGCAGTTAAAGGGATGGCTGGAAAGTGAAAAGCCTTCAAAAATGAGATAAGAGTCCAGAGACAGTATGTTCCTGTTAGGGTGAAGGGTAAGGCTGGTAGGTGTAGAGAATGCTGGATGACTAGAGAAATTGAGGTTCTGGCCAAGAAAAAGAAGGAAGCGTATGTCAGGTACCTCCACATCATGGCTACCATCGACATCACCAACTGCTGACTTAAAGTGGAGAAGATCACGCATATCGACACAGACATCAAGTGTCTACAGAAATGCAAGAAAGCACAAAAGATCCCAAAACGACTACAGATCACGAATCCACTCAAGTCGACCTACATCACTGATTGTGCTGAGAGACTTTGCCGTCACACCTCTCGCAAACTCCTTAATCATCTCGTATACTAACTCAGCAGCAAGTTACGTAACCTTGAAATCGAGATAGAGTCCATATTCTCAGCCTGCACTCAAGATACAGCAGTACAGTTATGAGACACTGCCAAACAGACAAGGCAACAGAACTACACCACATCACGAACAAGAAACCGGAGAAACTTGGCATCAACACCAGCAATAACCAAGTCTCTCCTGGTACCACAGTTGAAAGCTGTACCGCCATAGGAAAATCCATCATCAACTTATCTGACCACACCCTTCAACCAGATGAGGTCAAAGTTCTCAGCCGAGGACTCAATTTCTGCCCCACCACCAAAATGGACCCCATTGGTCTCACAGCAGACACAGAGAAATTCATTAGACGAATTAAACTCCGGGAATTCTTTCAAGACGTCAGCAGTGAGCCCAATGAGACAACCAACAAACCGGATCAGTCCACAGAGAGATCCATGGGGCAGCAGGCAAAGGAGGAGTCGAATTAGACCCCTGCAGAGTTCTGAGGAAGGGTCACCGGACCCAAAACGTTAACTCTGTTTTCTCCTTCACAGATGCTGCCAGACCTGCTGAGCTTTTCCAGCAACTTTGTTTTTGTCCCTCCAGAGGGCTGTTGCCTGGGGCTTGACAGGTATGCTCAAGCCATCAGAGAATGCACAAATGCCAGATTCATCAGCCACACTCACTAGGCAGTGCAAAACGTCACCCAGGCACAATGTAATACCATCCGTGCTCTCAAGACCAATCGCAATATTGTCATCAAACCAGCATACAAAGGATGAGCCATCGTCATACAGAATAGAATGGACTACTGCAAGGAAGTGTTCCGAAAGCTGAACAACCTGGAACACTACAGCCAACTATCTGCCTATCTGACCAAAGAACACACCTGTCAACTGAACAGACTGGTCAAGACTTTTTATCCAGTCCTTCAGAGTATCTTACTCACTCTCATCCTGCACACTTCCCGCATTGGGGATTTCTACTGCTTTCCAAAGATACACAAAGCCAACACACTTGGACATCCCATCATATTAGGCAATGGGACCCTGTGTGAGAACCTCTCTGGCCATGTCAGGGTCATCTTGAAACTCATTGTACAGGGAACCCCCAGCTTCTGTCATGACACTACAGATTTCTTACAGAAACTCAGGGCCCACAGACCAGTCGAACCAGGAACATTCCTCGTCACAATGGACGTTTCGACACTCTACACTAGCATCCCCCAAGACGATGGCATCACTGCAACAGCCTCAGTACTCAACACCAACAACTACCAATTTCCAGATACCATTCTACAACTCATCCGCTTCATCCTTGACAACCAGTTCTCCATCCAGACACATGGAGACCAGATTTACTTCCCAATATGCCAACATTTTCATGCACAGGTTCAAACAAGACTTCTTTGCTGCATAGAACCCCCAACGAATGTTATACACCAGATACATTGATGACATTTTCTTCCTTTGGACTCATGGCGAGGAATCACTGAAACAACTACATAGCAATATCAACAAGTTTGATCCTACCATCAGACTTACCATGGACTACTCTTAACAATCAGTCTCATTCTTGGATACACGCATCTCCATCAGGGAAGGACACCTCAGTACATGGGCCTACAGATAACCTCACGATGTTGCACTTCTCTAGCTTCAACCCTAAACATATTAAAACAGCCATCCCCTACAGACAAGCCCTACGCATACACAGGAAGAGGACAGATATACAGATGAAGAGGAATGAGACAGACACCTTAAAGTGTTGAAGGACATCCTCATAGGAACAGGATACGATGTTTAATTCATCGATTTTCAGTTCCGATGTGCCACAGCAAAAAACTAATGACCACCTCAAAAGACAGATATGGGATATATCCAATAAGGTACTCTTCATCATCCAATACTTCCCGGGAGCAGAGATACTACGCCATGTTCTTCACAGCCTTCAACACATTATCGATGACGATGAGCACCTTGCCAAGATCTTCCCCATGCCTCCACTTCTCACCTTCAAACAACCAACAAACCATAAACGGACCATTGTTCACAGCAAACTACCCAGCCTTCAGGACAACATTGACAACAATACTTTACAACCCTGTCACTGCACCTGCGCAATACATGTCAGATCTTCGACATGGACACCACCATCACACGTGGGAACACCACCCACCACATCAGATACTCATGTGACTTGGTCAATGCTGTCTACCTCATACGCTGCAGGCAAGGATGCCCCGAGGCATCGTATACTGGCGAAACCATACAGACACTATGACAATGGATGAATGGACACCGTGCAACAATCACCAGACAGGGATGTTCCCTCTCAGTGGGGGAACACATCAGCAGTCAAAGACATTCGGCATGGATCTTTAGGTAAACGTCTTCCAAGGCAGACATTGGGATACACAACATTGCAGAGTTGCTGAGTAGAGGCTGATAGCCAAGTTCGGTATCCATGAGGACAGCCTCAGCCGGGATCTTGGGCTCATGTCGCACTACAGGTGACCCCACCACACTATACACTCTCACACACATACATACACATACATTCACTCATACACTCTCACACACACACACACACACTCACACAGATCCTCTCTCATATACACACTGTTTCTCAAACACACACACACAAACGTGAGTCTATGAGATGAATCTATATTTTCAGATACTTTCTATTTTGTTCAAAAAGCAGGCAATTTATCGATAGTCAATGTGGCGTTTCATATATTCCTACTTCAGAAATAAAACCAGACTGACTCCGAACCAAAACACAGATTCTAAACAAGGCCTCACATCTAACATGCATTGTCTGACCTAAAATATCACGTTTTCTTTACACTGATAAAACTTTTAGTTCTCTCAGAACAGGAGCTTCAAAGGAATTCAGGGATTTATATATACAGATTAATAAATTAAAACCTTCTACCTGTAGATTTAACAGCATCTCAGGTTTATTTAATACATCCTGATCAGTGGTGTGACCCTTTGATCTTTTACTTATAAATTCTGTGTCTGATACTACCTCTCTTACTAACACCTGAAGAAGGAATGAGGCTCTGAAAGCTTGTGTTTTCAAATAAACTTGTTGAACTATAACCTGGTGTAGTGTTATTTCTGACCTATGTCAGGTACAGATAGCAGGGATTGAGTGAAACCTTATAGGGGTATAATGGCAGGAGGAGTATACTTATGAGGGAAATCAGAAGGGCAAAAAGGGGACATGAGAAAGCTTTGGCAAATAGGGTTAAGGAGAATCCAAAGGGTTGCTACAAATACATTAAGGACAAAAGAGTAACAAGGGAGAGAATAGGGCTCCTTAAAGATCATCAAGGCTGCCTTAACGTGCGGAACTGCAGGAGATGGATGACATACTGAATGATTATTTTGCATCAGTGTTTACTGTGGAGAAGGATATGGAAACTACAGAATTTGGGGAAATAAATAGCAATATCCTGAAAAGCATCCATATTACAGAGGAGGATTTGCAGGACATCTTAAATCACATAAAGGTGGATAAATCCCTGGGAGCGGATCACATGTACCCTAGAACTTTGTGGGAAGCTAGGGATTGCTGAGCCCCTTGCTGAGATATTTGTATCATTGATACCGTGGGTGAGATGCTGGAAGACTGGAGGTGGGCTAACGTGATGCCACTATTTAAAAAAGGTGGTAAGGAAAAGCTAGGGACCTATAGACCAGTGAGCCTGATATCAGTGGTGAGCAAGCTGCTGGAAGGGTTTCTGAGGGATATGATTTGCATGTACTTGGAAAGGCAAGGACAGATTAGGGATAGTCAACATGGTTTTTTGCTTAGGAAAATGTGTCTCACTGATTTGAATTTTTTGAAGAAGTGACAAAGAAGATTGATGAAGGCAGAATGGTGGACATTATCTATACGGACTTCGATAAGGCGTTCAACAAGGTTCTGCATGGTAGACTGGCTAACAAGGTTAAATTGCATTGAATACTGAGAGAACTAGCCATTTTGGCACAAAATTGGCTCAAAGGTAAGAGACAGAGGGTGGTGGTAGAGAGCTCCTGTTCGGACTGGAGGTCTGTGACCAGTGGTGTGCCGCAAGGATTGGAGCTGGGTCCACTGCTTTGTGTCATTTATCTAAATAATTTGGATGTGAATATGAGGAGGTATGGTTAGTAATTTTGCAGATAACACCAAAATTGACGGTGTACTGGACAAGAAGATTACCTCAGAGTACACAGAACCTTGATCAGATGGGCCGATGGACCATGGCATGGCCAAAGGAATTTAATCTAGATAAATGTGAGGTGCTACATTTTAGTAGGGCAAATCAGGGTAGGACTTGCATACTTAATGGTAAGGTCATGGGGACTGTTTCCAAACAAAAAGACCTTGGAGTCCAGGTTCATAGTTCCTTGAAAGTGGAGTCACAGGTAGTCAGGGTAGTGAAGAAAGCATTTGGTATGCTTGCCTTTATTGGTCAGTACATTGAGTAAAGGAGGTCATGTTGTGGCTGTACAGGACAGTTTAGGTTAACAAAGCAAACTGAAAGCAAACAATGAACTAGGATTTATTTCTAGAGGGATAGAATTGAAAAGTTGGGAGGTTATGCTAAATCTGTGTCTAAGCTTGGTTAGGCCAGACTTGGAGTACCGTGCACCGTTCTGCTCAGATCTAGAGGCACTGGGGAGGATATTGAGAGATTAACAAAAATAATAAAAGAAATGTGAGGTTTATGTTTTGGGAAAGCTGTGTTTTGCTTGAAAAAAGTCCAAGCGGTGACCTATTAGAACTCTTTAACATGTTCAATTATTTTGATAGAATGGATACAGAAAGTTTCCTCTTTGGGGAAGAGAAAGCTAAGAACCATTGATATACAACAATACCTAATAAATCCAATCAGAAATTCATGAGAATCTTCTTTAACCAGAGAATTGGAAGAATGTGGAACTCACTTTCACAGGCAATGGTTGAGGTGAACAGTACTGACTTATGTATGAGGAAGCTGAATAAACACATGAGGGAGAAAGGAATAGAGAGTTACAATGATTGATTTAGGTAAAGAAAGAAGGGAAGAGGCTTCAGTGGAGCATAATCACCATGGGCTAGTTTGGCTGAATGGCCTGATTCTATGCTTATCTCCTATTTAAGTCAATGTAATGGAGAACATACATTTACTCATGGGATGTGAGCATCACGAGCTGGCCATCATTTATTGCCTGTCCCTAGATGCCCTTGAAAAGGTGGTGGTGAGCTGCCTTTTTGAACCACTGCAGTCCATGTGCTGTAGACACATAATGCCATTAGGAAGGGAATTCCAGTATTTTGACCCAGTGACAGTGAAATAATGGCAATATATTTCCAAATTAGGATGGTGAGTGTCTTGGAGGGGAATGTGCACAGGGTGGTGATCCCATGTATCTGCTGTCCTTGTCCTTCTAGATGGAAGTGGTCGTTGGTTTGGAAGGTGCTGTCTGAGGATCTTTGGTGAATTTCTGCAGTGCACCTTGTAGATGGGACACATTGCTACTACCGAAGGTCGGAGGTCAAGGGACCAGATGCTTGTAGATGTGATGTCAATCAAGCAGGGGCTGCTTTGTCCTGGATGGTGTCAAGTTTCCTGCATGTTGTTGGAGCTGTATCCATCCAGGCCAGTGGATGGTGGACAGGCTTTGGGAGTCAGGAGGTGAGTTACTCACCACAGTATACCTAGCCTCTGGCCTGCTCTTGTAGGCAATATATTTACATGGTGAATTCCGTTGAGTTTCTGGTCAACTGCAAGCCCCCAGAATGTTGATAGTGGGGAATTCAGTGATGGCAACACGACTGAATGAACAAGGTGCACTGTTTAGATTGTTTCCTATTGGAGATGGTCATTGCCTGGCATTTGTGTGGTGTGAACGTTGCTTGCCATTTGTCAGCCCAGGCCTGGACATTGTCCAGATCTTGTTGCATTTGAACATGGTCTGCTTGAGTATCTAAGGAATCACAAATGGTGCTGAACATTGTGCAATCATTATTGAACATCCCCACTTCTGGCCTTATGACTGAGTGAAATTCATTGGTGAAGCAGATGAAGATGGTTCAATGTAAGACTCTGCACTGTAGAACATCATGCCCTGGAGCTGAGATGACTGACTTCCAACAACCAAAACCATCTTCCTATCCACCAGATGTAACTCCATTCAGAGGAGTGTTTGCCTCTGATTCCCATTGATTCCAATTTTGCGAGGGCTCCTTGATACCACACTCAGTCGAATGCTGACTTGATATCAAGGACCGTCATTCTCACCTCACCTTTGGAATTAAGTGGTTTTGTCCATGTTTGTACCAACACTATAATGAGGTCAGAAGCTAAGTGGCCCTGGCCAAACCCAAACCGGGCATTTGTGATGAGGTATTCTGTTCAGGTGCTGCTTGATAGCACTATTGATGACACCTTCCATCATTTTACTAATGATCAAGAGTAGGCTGATAGGGTGTAATTGACTGGGTTGGATTTGTCCTTTTTTTTTTGCATGCAGGACATCCTGAGCAATTTTCCACATTATATGGTGGATGTCAGTTTTATAGCTATACTGGAACAATTCGGCTAGGGGAGTGACAAGTTCTGATCTTCAGTACTACTACCAGAACGTTATCAAAGCCCATAGCCTTTGCAGTATCTCGTGCCTCCACTGTGTCTTGATAGCACATGGAGTGAATTGAATTTGCTGAAGACTGGCATCTCTGATGCTGGGGATCACTAGAGGAGAAAGGTGTGATAGAAGATATCGTCAACAACGTTATCAAGCAGCACCTGCTCAGCAATAACCTGCTCATGGATCAAGAGTATGTTGGAGCTCTTGCAATTTTCCTTCAAGGATGAAACATTAATTTTAACAGAATCAATCTGCAGTAGGCAGAACATCTCTCTCTGGGCTCTCAATAATTTTAATATTTATTTTCCAGAGTTCATTTGGGAGAAATCTGTTGCTCCTGTGTGGGTTAGAAAGAAGGGGTTCTCCTCTTTGGGAGAATATTGAAGATCATGCTCAGTCCCATCATAATCATAAAAATATCAAGTTATGTAACACTATTAACATAATGTTATGTCTTTAGAGGCATTGTAAATAAACTGTGACACTGGGTCACAGGAATTGTTTGGTTAGATGGTCTAAAATCAGTGAGGTAGGTTTTAAGGAGCTTTGTAAAGGAGGAAATTGAACTACACAGGCAAAGGGGTTTCAGGAGGGAATCTCAAATCTTGGGGCATAGGCAACTGAAGCCACAAATATCCATGATGAAGCAATGAAATCAGAGATGAACAAGTGAAGGAGTTCAGAGAATGCGATGCGTTGTGGGGTTGGACAAGGCTACAGAAACAAAGGAACAGGACCATTGAGGAATTTGAAAACAAGGCTATAAATTTTAAAATCCAGATACTGCTTGATTTTGGAGCCAATATAGCTCAGTGAACACTCAGGTGATACAGAAATGGACTTTCACATTATGAAACAGCTAACAGCAGTATTTCTGCTGCAAGGAACCAATGTTCCTCTTTGTCTGCACCCAACAAACTGCTCACCAACTACTGTTCACTGACTCTTCAACTGACCTGTGTAACCTGTTAAACCCCATAACGGGACTGCAGCCCTGTTTCGAGACAAAATCTGATACAAACTATACCTTAAATATCCAGTCAACCGAAGTTTATTTTCACGGTTGCTGGTTTACAATACACGTAGACAATGAAGTTTCAAAAATATATAGATTTCATCAAGGGGCAAAAAGTGAATGGAGGATTCACCAATAGGGACACTATGTCTGACAATTGTGAACGAAGGAATGAAAGTTTCTTTATTGTTAAAATTGACTGAAGGCAATATTCCCCATTTGAAAAGAACTTATAGATAACACAGATCAGAAACTCCCTGTCTGATAACATGCAGATATGACTGAAAATACACATTCAAAACTAATATCTGTACCAGACATTAAAGGTCAACTGCACTGAATTCCAGGGGCTGCTGCTGAATAGCATTGCTGCAGTGTTAACAAGGAGAGAGGATACCAAGATCACAGAAACTGTGTGAGAGGCCTTAGGCTAACAGGAGAAGAACCTCCTTTGGTCAGGGATTTCAGAAAACCCTCTGATAGAATGGGAGCAGGTGGTCAGGGAAGTTCATTCCCAATAAATAGCTCAACGATTGACAACAGCACCACAAGACATCAAATGACCTCACACTGGCTGTCAAGGTGGTTAAATACATATTCCCATGGTATCTCATAACCAGAACATGGCTAATCTCCTAGTGCTCAATGCACCACACATTCCATTAGTCACCAGCAACACTCCATAATGCTCAGTGTTCTCAAATAATAACACCTTAGGCTCACGCACCTATAAATGCTGCCAATACCCCGAACCCTTGCTGACTCCACACGTGGTTTCCAGCTATACAATTATGGTTGACACTATGGTCAATTACAGGGCTGAACGCATATACATATTTTATCTTTTCTCTTGCAGGATAAGGTGCCTCCAGCAAGCAGGGCAGGATTGGGGGAATGGGAAGATAGTCCCTTTGCATTTTGTGCCCTTCAGACTTCAGCTCCTTCTGGCACAGGTGGAGAGACATGTGAGGACGACATGACATGCAGGTGGCACTGTGCTGGAAATGGCTGGAAGGTCTATGCACATCCCAAGAAGGAGTTTAGATTTCTACAGATCCATCACCAACGTGTCAGGGATCTAATTCTCACACCCTTTGAGTGCGCCATTGGGTCATCAATTTTGAATACACATTGAACTTCTTCATACCTGTGGTTAGGCTCATTTGGTTAATTCTTATTTAACATTTTAAACAGATTTTCCCTTTGATTCCCCATCGTAACACACAGCACAACAAGGAAGACTCCATCCAATTTCTATTGACTTCTTGAGGTTGTTGAGGTTGGTTGGCTTGCCGAGATGGTTTCTTGTTTCGCAGATGTTTCGTTACCATGTTTGGTAACCTCCTCAGTGCAGCCTCCAGTGAAGCATTGGTGTGTTTTCTCGCCTGATTTTTAAACTCTGGGGTCCGTTGAGATGGATTACCTCACTTCCGGTTTTCCTTCGTAGTGGAATGTATATGAGGTCGAGTTCAATGTGTTTATTAATAGTATGCTTTGTGGAGTGCCATGCTTCTAGGAATTCTCGTATCTGTCTCTGCCTAGCCTGTCCCAGGATCTTGGTGTTGTCCCAGTCGAAGTGGTGGTTCTCCTTGTCCATGTGGATTGACATGAGTGAGTATTGGTCATGTCTTTTTGTAGCCAGTTGGTGTTCATGTACTCTTGTTCTATTGACTTTGTTTCAGTGTTGAAAACACATTGAACTTCTTCATGGATGCAGTTTGAGCTGAGTTGTGTATGTGTTCAGAATTTCAATCAGACACTTTATTTTGATCCTCTATTAGATTAGTGAGGACACATGGAAGATCCACTGGGTTGTCATTGGTCTCATTTCCTTCTTCTTTCTTTATATCCCTCCTTCATCTGGAAACACATGAGGCAGATGAATTGCACACTTCTGTCTATTGCTGTAAATGTGTTTTTTTTTCCCCTTTAGGTCACTAGCCTGAAGCCAGAAGTTAGTGCTTGAAGGGTACCACTCCACATCAATCATGACTGACCAGGTGTCTCTCACTCCAACCACCTTCCATAGCCATGTTGGAAGGATTTGCAGGTTGATCTGTTTGGTTGCATTATGAATGCACGTTCCATGGTTAATGAGTCTTGGGGTTGAACTTGAAACTAGAGCTCCATATTTGTTACATTTACTGTGGCCAACAGAGAACAGGTGCCCAGTGGGAGGAATGTTAACCCATCACCCATGGTATCTACCTGCATCTTCCTGGTAAGATGCTGTTAGACATGCAAAGGACCTGTTAATGCAACAACAGCGTTCCATATAAAACACAATCTACTGAATGTAACAGCAGTGAAGGGAGGTGTCTAATCTTTGCAATGTTGTATTAATTCTTGAGATGTGTTAAATGGTAAGGTCGGCATTAATTGTCCATCCGTGTCCTGCTTGGGAAGATAGTGGTGACCTTCCTCTCAAACCATTTCAGTCCCATCACATGAAGTTCCCACTGTGCCATTAGGGAGAGAGTTCCAGGTTTATGACACAATGAAGATGAAGGAACGAGCAAAATCTCTTCAAATTGGCACAATGAATGTGTGATTCAGAGGGGAGCTTGCAAGTGACAGTTTTCTCATGCTCCTGCTGCTGCATCCTTCTCAGGAAGCCTGGACATTGTTGGTTTGGGACGATTTATTGAAGTATGTGAGGCTGAGAACAGAATAGAAAGAAGACTTGTTCTCCTCCTTGTGCAGTTCCCTTTTCTCTTGGAAGCCCCAATTCCAGGCAATGATTCATCCTTCAAATTAAAAAAAAGACTACTTTCGAGTAAATGCAATGCACATCCCAACCTATCGTACATTCAGAGATAGTAGGAACTGCAGATGCTGGAGAATCCGAGACAACAAGGTGCAGGGCTGGATGAACACAGCAGGCCAAGCAGCATCATAGGAGCAGAGAGGCTGACGTTTCGGGCCTAGACCCTTCATCAGAAAAGGGGGAGGGGAAGGGGGTTTTGAAATAAATAGGGAGAGAGTGGGAGGCGGATAGAGAATCCTGTATTCTCCAGCATCTGCAGTTCCTACTATCTCTGATTCGATTTTAACCCCACTGCGAAACCTCTTCTAAGGATGCCTAACCTGAAGAAGTTACCCTCCTCCCTCCGGACAAACCTCAAGGGATCTCTCTCCCACTGCAACTTCTATCCGCCGTCCACTCTCTCCCTATTTATTTCAAAACCCCCTTCCCCTCCCCCTTTTCTGATGAAGGGTCTAGGCCTGAAACGTCAGCCTCTCTGCTCCTATGATGCTGCTTGGCCTGCTGTGTTCATCCAGCCCTGCACCTTGTTGTATCGTACATTCACCTCGCTCGCTTCTTCCCTGAGCTTTCTTCATGTGATTATCTCACCCTCCAATAAGCTGAATTTTCTGAAGTTGGCCATTCAGTCCAACGTTTCACCTCCAGACCCACTTTTCAAATTTTAAACGCTTTGTTTCTGCCAACGGTTTCTGCTCGAGCCAAGAGGGCGGACCCAGAAACAAGAGCCAATTAGGGGGGCTGTCCGGGCCGTCAATCAGAACTTACCCCGCCCCTCCCTTCAATGGGCTGTCTCGTGTCACGGGTCGTGGAAACACAGACCAATCAGCAACATGAACCGAGATCTAGGGATTCCCATTGGTGCACTGGTCCAGGTGACGCAGGTCACCCCCTGGGAAGTATCCGTTGATTGGCTGGAAGCTCACCCAATGAGAGCGCAGGGCGGGTGAGGGTGTGCTTGGCGTGGCAAGATGGGGGTGGAGCGAAGAGGGCGCCATTTTGGGATAGGAAATGGTGAAAGAACTGGGCAAGTTCAGCAGCGTCCGTGGAGAGTCGCAGAGTTAATGTTTTAGGTCAGTGAGTTTTTATCTAAACGGAGACAAGTTAAAAGTGTAAGAGGGTGTGAAGAAGTGAAAGGAGGAAAAAGAACAAGAGTGAACGCCTGTGATCGGCTGGAGGGAAGTAGAGATTAAAAGGCCAAAGGGTTTATTGGGTAAATCTAAACAGAGTGATAAAGCGACAAGTGAAGAAATAAAATATCTGTCCGGAGGAGATGTGAAAGGCAGCAGCTCATGTCCTTCTGGCAGAAAGCAAAGAGAAAAGTGAGGTGGCTTGTGTGGTGTGGTGGTAGTGTCCTTAACTCCTGAAGTAGAAGGTCTGGGTCAAAGACCTATCTGGTCCAGAGGTGTGTCATAACATTTCTGAATAAGTTGATTAGAAAAATAGGTTAAATATACAAAAAAAGAGAGAAAATTGAGGAAGCACTTGTGGTGTTGTGGTAGTGATCTTACCTCTGCGGTTGGAGGCCTGGGTTCAAGTCTCAGCTACTCCAGAGGTACATAGTTACAACTTTCAACAGATAGATTACAAAGTACGTTAAACAAATAGGTGCTAGCTAAACAAATTGATGCTGACATGAATTCTTCCAAAAGAAAAACAGAAAGAAGTGAGCACTATCCCTGGTGCACAATGCTTGTAATTTGTCAATTTGTTGTTTGTCAAAAATAGGGTTTGATGCTGGTTTAGAAAATAAAAGAAAAATCTAGTAAAACAGGAACAGATTACAGTCTGTAACATGTAAACTCACAGTTGAGTCCTGAAAGCTGTAAAGTGCTTGGTCAAACATTAGAAACCAGGAACAGGAATAGGCCAGTTGGTGCTCTGCCATTTACTGTGATCACATCTGCTTCTCTAATTTAATGCCATATTCTTGCTTTTCCCCCTATTCCCTTTGTTGCCTTCAAAATCTGGAAATATAGCCATTGTTTTTTTGAGTATGACTCCGTGGCCTGGCCTCCATAGGGTTTTATAGGTTTACTACTCTTTTGAGTGAAGAAATGTTTTTTTACCCATCTCAATTTTAAATGGTCTACCTTGTGTCTTGAGACTGTGACCCTTCAGTTTCAGGGTGAGAACAGGAATGAAAATGGAACATGAACAAGACAGTCCATCAAAAGCTCAAAGTCATGCTGGTAGGGAAGTCCAAAACTAGAGGGCATAAGTTGAAGGTGAGAGGGAAAAGATTCAAAATGGACCTAAGGGGCAACGTTTCCACATAGAGGGTGGTGTGTGTATGGAGTGAGCTGTCAGAGGAGATAGTGGAGGCTGGTACAGTTACAACATTTTAAAAGGCATCTGGGTGGGTAGGAAGGGTGTAGAGAGCTATGGACCAACTGCTGGCAAATGGGACTAGATTAATTTAGGAAACCTGGTCAGCATTGATGAGTTGGACTGAAGGATCTGTTTCCATGCTGTACAGCTCTATGACTGCAGTGGTTCAAGTTGAGATGGACAATAAATGGAATCTGACAGTATCATCCACTCTGAGAACAAGTTAATAATTTCAGCAGAAACTACGTGATGTTCTCAGGCATTCATCAACACGGTATTTTCAAATTTTCCAAATTAGACAGTTGTTCTAGTAAACACTTCCACTGAGAGTTGCCCTCCTGAGATTCTACTGCTGGGAACTTATTGTGTAAAGTAGGTAGTGATTGTTGATCCCAGTCCTGAACTTGGACTTTTGCACCAGGAATCATTTGATCAACGCAACATTGGGCTGATTTTTCCCTCACTGACCTAGGCACAGTACAGTTGAAACTTGGTTAGTGCTGGACAACTCTGTTCCCCAGAAGGTTTTGTTCTCCAGCCACTCCATCCTGATGCTCAAGTGCTGTGTCAAAAGGCTCTGTGCTTCACCTGAACAGGTCACCTCTGTCAAACAGACACCATTCAATGTTTCGACTGTTGGAGTGTCAGCTTGGAATGTAATTCCTACAAGAGAGAAACCAGCAAAGTGCAGGTTACACTGAAGAATCCAACAACTTTGACTAAGTGTGTAAAGGAACTGTTCAGGAACACAGAATCATTAAATGACAGTCAACATTCTAGAGATCAATGGCAGCTGGAAAATGGGTGACAGGAGCTGCACAGTGATGGAGCACAGAGGAGAGGAGGCAGCATTTGGTCCATAGCTCTCTATATCCTTCCTATTCATGTACCCATAACTAGACGAGCTGGACACTCCACAGGAGCTGTGTTGACCAAGGCATCAAACAAACAGAAAATTGACAGTTCACCTCAATATTGCAGATGAAGAATTAGACGAGGATCTCTATTTAACAGTGAGTGAGGGATTAGATCAGACAGGCTAATGCCTGCACTGACTAACTCCTGCCACTACATAGGAAATATTCAGTTTAAACTATTGTAGAGCAGTCATACTTTTTAAACAATATTGAATTGCATGATGTGTAGTATTTCTTCCATATTTAGTGATTCATTTTATTTTGTAAATTGCTTCAGTTATGAGTACATGGTATTGCGCACACAGTCCAGTATTTCAATCTGTACATTTGTTTCCTTTCAGCAAAAATTGCGGCAACCTAACTCTGCTGTTAACACTGATTCTTATGGGAAATGAGGCCTCACTTAAAGTTGTGATTTTCAGGAGTTCATGTCAAATTCATGTGAGATTTTAGAGTACTAATTTTTCAAAATGTAATCAAATCAGAATAAATGTGAACTGTCGAATGTTGTGGAACTCGGTACCTTGGTTGTTTTGGGATCACAAAAATTACAATTACAGTAAAAATATTTGCTTGGAATTTCAGTTTGTATCAAACCAGAAAAACAGAACAAAACTGAATGCACCACTGGCTGTGACCGAGTCTGAATCAGGTCAATGTGTTTCTTTGTTGTGACCTGATTCAGACTCTGTTACAGCTAGTGGTGCATTTAGTTTTATTCTGTTTTTCTGGTTTGATACAAACTGAAATTCCAAGCAAGTCAGAGAGGAGTTAATGGAGGGCTGGACTCACATACAGACCAGACCAGGTGAGGATTCCAAATTTTACAACAAAATATTGAAACGTAGAAGACCGGAGCAAGAGTAAGCCGTTTGGCCCTTTGAGCCTGCTCTGTCGTTCATTATGGTTACGGCGAATCATCCAATTCAGTAGCCTATTCCTGCTTTACTCCCATATCCTCTGGTTCCTTTAGCTCCAACTCCTTTTTCAAATAGTAAATGTTTTGGTGTTGACTGCTTTCTGTGGTAACGAATTCCACAGGTTCACTAGTGTCTGGGTAAAGGAATTTGTCCTCATCTCAGTCTTAAATGGCCAACTTCATTACCTTAAACTGTGACCTGAGTCTGGTCTCCCCCATTATTAGGAACATCCTTTCTGCATCCAACTTGTGTAGCCCAGTTGATTTCTATAAAATATCTTTCTCCACCTTCTTCACCCCCACCCCCAACCCAGTGTAATTCTTTTAAACTCCAGTGAATAATTCCTAACTAATCTTGTCTCCTACCATACATCACTCCCACATCCCAGGAATCAGTGTGGTAAACATTCACTGTATAACAAGAACATCCTCCTCAGATGAGGAGACCAAAACTGCACAGGTATGGTATTCGCAAAGACCCTGCATAATTTCAGCAAGACATCACTGCTCCAATGCTCAACTCCTTTCGCTAAGAAGTCCAACGGAACATTTGCCTACAACTTGCTCCCCAAAGACCCCAGAAACTCAGATAGGCAGGTCACCTGGAAAAGATTGAATGTATTTATATACTGATATAACCTCCCTGCTGGTACATTACATCTCAAGCTTCACATGGTTACACTGCGATACTGGATCCACAAGAAGCTCTGAGCGGTAACTCACTGCTTTCATTTGTGTGGGAAGGTTAAAGCTTAGACATTGCGGATCTTGAAGTAAAAGCAGCTTGTGCTGGATATTTACCAACATAAAGCAACTGGACAGCACTTTGAATCACATATTTTCTATTTATACGCATGCTGAGAGAATACATCAGGATATCAGACACATTCAACACATTTTACAGCAATGGAAATCGCCTTCACCAATCTATAAAATGCATATCAACAATTTAGAGAAAAAAATGGACTGTTTCCTGCTAAACAACCTGTTCAAGTGTTGTCATGCAAAGACTGGTTCATGTATTGAAGAGGGTGCAGAGAGATACACCCGGAGTCCAGTTCCTGTATTAAAGGATGAAACCAGTAGATGGCAGTGCTGTCCACCTCAAATGGCCAACAATGAGCAAAGGCTCTGCTCTGTAAGTGGAGAGTGGTACTGCAGGGTGAATTTAGTTCATTTCTAACAATGAAGATTTGCATTCAGGACTACAGGATAACCCAAGGTAGTCTGTAGCTCATGAAATACTAAGTGAAGAGTGGTATTTTAAATATACATATTACCACTGCACAGCAATCTCCCACAATACTGGGTCAGCACAAAAGCAAATCACTGTTTTTAACGATAAGTTCTGGAATAAATACTGGCCCCATGTTTCCAGTGAAAATTCCCCAAACATTTTCCCCTGAAGAACAGACAGGGCTTCAGTTCAATGTTTCATCCAAACAACAGAAAATCCCACATTGCACAATCTATACGTAGGTGCCCTTTGACAGTGCAGCACTCACTCAGCACTGCACTGGGAGTGTCACCCTGCATTACAAGGCTCTTATCACTGCAAGGGATTCAGAAGTGTGAGAGCGACCCACAAAACTACTGTAGGACCTTAATATAACTGCTCAGCATTGGATCAATGGTGTCCTGAACCAGATTGTTGGAGAAGTGGAAATATTTTCAGAGTTTCAAGGCTGAGATTTTTTGACTCAATGGGAATTACAGGACATTGGGATCGGTCAGAAAAGTGGAGTTGAGGGGGAAGATCAGCCACGACCTTAATGCATGGCGAACAAGCCTGCAGGGTCCTCCTCCTCCTTCTACTATACATTGTTAAACAGCTTTCCCTCAGCATAGAATGGACAGTCTGTCTATTTTCAATCCTTGTCACTATATTATCCCTTGTCCCATGTGATCTCATTGTTTACTAATCAGAAGGGGTGAACATGGAGACTGTGAAGGTGAGAGAAGAGGGGAAATTAGAAGTAGATGTGAGGAAATTGTCCACTTTGGGGTAAAACCTGGAAACGACACCGATTCAGTAATTTATATACCAGAGAAAGAGGTGAGGGAGAGGAGCCAGCGCAGAACTGAACCAAGTTCCACATCTCCAACAAAAAAATCAGCCGGAGCCAGTTCCCATGCAGGTACGCATATCTCACACCTTTGGTTTGGTGCAAGTGAGTGAGTGAAAGGAGATGTTTAATGTGGGAACACAGCCAAGTGGATAAGGATGATGATGTAGTCTGGAGGGAAGTCAGCAGTGAAATGGGACATTGGTTTTTTGGAATGGAATATAATTAAATATATATGAAAAAAGACAGTTTTTCTTAAAAGAAGAATATGTGAGATTTTCTTTCTCCCAAAGTTTGGGATCCCAAACTGAATTAACCGACCTCATTTTCCTCCTCTGACCCAATATCTCCAAATATGGCTTGGTATCATTCTCTGCTTTATAATGTTCCTGGAAACAGTCTTGGGAAGTTGATATAATTCCCTGAACATACATTAAATATAATTTATTGGAATGAGATGGTGTTCAGGAACAAGTTAGAGGCTATGATTTTCCTGCTGTGAATGTGATTCTCGTGTTTATGTATTTTCCTCCTTTCTGAGCAAGTTGAACTATTCCAATTATTAATACCATAAACCCCATCCAGAAAGACAATAGTAGATCCCCCGTTCCACACACCCTCCCCTCCCCAAACAACTATCACGCCCAATAATCAGGAAACACCACCTGGATGATTATACCCAGTCTCCTCCTGAGGTTCCCACAATCATGGATGACAGTCTTCAGCCAATTCGATTCACTCCAATAGGTAAAGGAAAATTTACTGCCTGTTTCCAGCAGGCATTAAAAATGAGGCTGTAGACACCAGCATTACTTAGCCAACTTATTTAATTACAGATTGAAACAAAAGCTCCATTTAAGAAATCAACAAATATCTACAATAGCAATTCAGGTTTATCCATGTATAAAATAGGTACATTAAAATTCTTTACTTCCATTACCAAGTTCACTGTTTTGAGCAAAACCTCATAGGAATGTAACATTTAATATACAGGATATATCTGTATAATCTGTAAACCAACCAGAATCTGAATCTTGGATACAAAACAGTTGCTGGCAATAATGTAGTGACTGGCTTTACCAAGTAGATGCTGCTGCAGAGGGAGTTTTTGAACCCTCTCCCCATGCTCCCTACTGTGGGAGCACAATCACTAAAACAACTGCAGCGGGTCAAGTCGAGATGGACAATAAACAGGGCTCTGGCAGCATCATCCCACAAACAGCAAGTTAATAAATTCATCAGAAACTACCTGATGTTCCCACTCATTTATCAATAGGATATTTTGGAAGTTACCACCTCTAACTGGGAGTGATCAATGGGTTACACGTTAATGGTGGTCTTAACAGTTTCTGAGACTGGGTTTGGACACAGTCTGTAACAGTATTGCTGAGAATATAATGCAGACGATGAAATACTTGGACTGTTTTTCTAGTAAAGGGAATAACACTTCCACTGGGATTTTCCCTCCTGAGATGGCTCTGCTCAGAAGGGTTTGTGCAAAGTGGGAAGTGATTGTTGATCTCAATCCTGAGCTCAGACAAGAATCACTCGAGCCCCACAACACAGTGCTGATTTTCCCCTCCCTGACCCAGGCTTAGTGCAGTGGAAACTCAGTTAGTGCTGGACAGCCCCGTTCCCCAGAAGGTTTTGTTCTCCAGCCGCTCCATCCTGATGCTCAGCTGCCGTTGGCACAAGGCTCCATGCTTCACCTAAACAGGTCACCTCTCTCAATGGGATACCATTCAATGCTTCATTTTGATTGCTGGAGTGTTGGTTTCGATTACAATTCCTAGGAAGGACAAACCAGCAGAGTACAGGTTATATTAAAAGAATCCAGTACTTTGGAACTAGTAAGAACTGCCGATGTTAGCGAATCTGAGATTACAAGGTGTACAGCTGGATGAACACAGCAGGTCAGGCAGCATCAGAGGAGCAGGAAAGCTGACATTTCGGGTCTGAAGAAGGGTCCAGACCCAAAACGTCAGCTTTCCTGTTCCTCTGATGCTGCCTGACCTGCTGTGATCATCCAGCTCTACACCTTGTTATCTCAGTACTTTGGACGTGTGTGTAAAGGAGCTGTTCAGGAGCACAGACCAATAAAATGACACTCACCATCCTAAGGACCAATGGCGGCTGTAAAATGGGTGACAGGAGCTGCACGTTCATTAAACACAGAGTGTAGAGGAGAGGAGGCTTATAGGGGAGGCAACGGGCAAGAGCTGGACACTTCAACAGATGGTGTCCTGACCAGAGGGAGGGCTAGAGGAGAGTATGAGAGAACCCTGCAACAGTTCCTCCTGCCCCACTCAGCATTGTATATGGGGGAAGGCAATGTGCACAGAGATGTGAATATTAAGTGAAACAAAGAAATCCAAGGTGGTCTTCCCAGTGACTGAAACCTCTGATGCTCAGGTTAGGCTGAGCTTTTCCAACAATTTCAGTTTTTGTTTCTCATTTACAGCATCTGCAGTCTTTCAGTTCTCAATTCCAATGTGCTCTTGTTAGAAAAGAACTCACTTGGGGTTGGGGGGTAGTGGTGGAGTTTAAAAATATTTAAGGACATTAAACAACAACAGCTTGCATTCATATAGTGTCATAAACACAGAACACCTCACTATTCTTCACAGGTGCAACAAAACAAAATCTGACATTGAGCCACAAAAGGCAGAAAGGTATATTTGGAGGAGCATCTCAGAAAGGAAGATAGAAGGAGGTGTTGGGGGTGGGAATTTCTGACCTTACCGCCCTTCAGGTAACTGAAGGAATAGTCACCAATGGTGATGTGATGGAAACTGGGCAATGATTAAGAGGCTAGAATTGGAGGAGAGGGAATCGTGATGATCTTGGAGGACTGTAGACCTGCAGGGATGGGGGCGGTTAGGGTTAGCCATGGACGGATGAGTATGTTAAAATCAAATCACTACTGCCTTGTGTATCAATCTGGGGCAGTGAGGACAGGGTGATGCCCAAATGATTAGAGAGTTTGAACACAAGCCTGAAATATGATCCTCAATGTACCTGACCCTATAACCACTACATTTCATAGAATTTATAGAATTCCTCCAGTTTGGAAACAGGCCCTTTGTCCCAACAAGTCCACACCAATCCTCAGAACATCCCACCCAGACCCATCCCCCAAATCTATCCCTGAACACTATGGGCAATTTAGCATGGCCAATCCACTTAGCCTGCACATCTTTGGATTGTGGGAGGAAACCAGAGCACCCGGAGGAAACCTATGCAGACACAGGGAGAATGTGCAAACTCCACACAGACAGTTGCCCAAGGGTGGAATTGACCCTGGGTTCCAGGCGCTGTGAGACAGCAGTGCTAACCACTGAGCCACTATGCCGCCATTGTGGCAGAATCTTTAGATTGCATGCCATGCTTATCTCTCAGAGACCATCGTCATCCTCAAGCTGGAAGGACTCCTTGTTACTCATGTACAAGGCTCTTATGATGGACTGATAAGTGGTTGATCCGTCAACACTTAATACCAATAAGCGCCATGCACTAATATTACAAGGAGAATTGGTGGCAGAATATCTCCAAAGAAGTTTCTGTCACAATCAGTTGCGGGCACTTCTTTCACAAGAAGTCTCAAGAAGTCAAATAGCCTATTCCTGCTTATAATCTGAATATTCTTTCTCTCAATCCCCACAAATCTAACAATCTCAGTTCTAAATATACTCAATGACTGACCATCCACAGCTGTCTGGGAAGAGAGCTCCAAAGGTTTACAACCCCCTGCGTGAAGACATTTCTCCTCGTTTCAGCCAAAATGGCCAACCCCTGAATCTAAGATTGTGACCCTCCCAACCCTATTTCTAACCTGTGTAGTCAGGGGGACCAAATTAAAATAACATTCTCTCAGAATCCACCCTCTCAAAGCCCCTCAGAGTATTTGTTTTGTTACAGAATTCAAGTTGACCTTTTTTTAAGAGGCGGAGATAACGGTGTACAATTCCCCATGCTCCCTAAGTCCCAGCTCATGTGAAGTGGGCCGGGCCATACGTGTTTGGCTCAGCATTCCAGTTAATTTGAGGTGCCTGCAACAGGGGGAAGCCTGCTGGTTTGGGTAGCACACAAAGGCAAATCACTGGACTGGTACAAGCATGAATGCCAGGCAATAGCACCCAGCGCAGCCAAAAAAGTCAACCATTTGACAGCTTTGGAGGTCAGCTTTAGGATGAGGAGGCTTTAGGCTGATGGTGGTGAAAGAATCCCACAAACAGCATTTGCTTGGTGCAGATGGGAAATATTAAAGTTCAGTGAAACCAAGGGCAGTAGTAGCTTTGTGAAGTTAGCTGTCTGTAAACAGCTGGAATTGTATCCTTGTGCAGGTAGGTGCTGCGGTTAGTCTCCAGAATCCAAGAAAGTTCATTCTCCTTCCCTGGGAGTGCACGATCAGGATGTGAAGGTAGTGCAT
Source organism: Rhincodon typus (assembly GCF_021869965.1). Lineage (NCBI taxonomy): Eukaryota > Metazoa > Chordata > Chondrichthyes > Orectolobiformes > Rhincodontidae > Rhincodon > Rhincodon typus. The sequence goes on along the minus strand of NC_063378.1, from coordinate 6,913,822 downwards.
ATATGGAATGAGCTGCCAGAGGAAGTGTTGGGGGCTGGTTCAGTTACCTCATTTAAAAGGCATTGGATGGGTATATGAATAGGAACAGTTTAGAGGGACATGGGCCAAATGCTGGCAAATGGAACTAGATTTGTCTAGGATATCTGGTCAGCATGGATGAGTTGGACTGAAGGGTCTATTTCTGTGCTATACATCACTAGGACCATAATTGCTCAGCAACTAAGGTCAAAGCTACTAGTACTATTCTGTAAAATGTTCTACAATCCACTCTTCACCAACTGATCTGTATTTTTTGAAATTATTTTTTGGACTTATTTGTGTATATGTCTGTTGCATTGTTATACCTTCTCACAAATCTCGTTTTGTCAAGAAAGCCTGGTTAGATTGGCCTACCTGTAAAACATAAACTCTTTTGAAGAAGAGTCACTCGATCCAAAACCTTAACTCTGATTTCTCTCCACAGATGCTGCCAGACCTGCTGAGCTTTTCCAACAATTTCAGTTTTTGTTTCTGATTTACAGCATCTGCAGTCTTTCAGTTTTCGATTCCAATGTGCTCTTGTTAGAAAAGAGATAAACGATAACTTGGATACACTCACATCAATATTTCACACCTAACTCATGTTCCCTATACTATTACATACCTGATAGTTCACGTCATGTTGATTGGTGCAATTATGCTCAACAAAAGATCTCCCTGCAATCATTGAGAAACAGAAATTAAAACATTAAATTGCAATTCAGAAAGTAATATCAGCTTTAGCTCGAAAACCCTGTTGCAGTGGTTTCAGCCCAAATTCAAAATGGACACATTTTCAAACTGTGGGATCGTGTTTCAAATAATGACTGAAATCAATGAGTGGCGAAAATAGACTCTTTATTGAGCATCCGCAGTAGCACAGTTCGAGGCGGCAGTGGAATCCCAAGTACAGTTCTTATAGTAGCCTCTTTATACACAGATCTTACATACATTAAAATTCTATTACTATGGTGTTACACAGTTTTATTTATTGTGCACAGGAGTTTGTGTGACATCTATCCTGGGGAAACAAGAGATCGCTTAAAGCATTTGCTTAGTGCTGGCTGCTACTTGGATTAGAGTGTCTGTCCAGTCTGCTTGCATAACTAAGAGGTGTTAGTCCTTTTATCTTTTAAGTTAGTAAATGTTGGTAAAAATGCTGGACCAATATGATCCAAATGAGTTAGAAATTTTACATGCACTAAATAAAAGTATAAAGGATATTAAACTAATTACTGCAGCTGCGTTGTGAGATTTTGTTTACTATTTGCCGGTATGAGTTTCATTCATTCTCACAATTTCACAGAAGTGCTGTTTTTAATAGTAACTTTCTTAATGGGGACAGGGGCCATATTCACTATGTATTTAACAAGTACATTCTAGTGGAGAAAAGTTGTCTGATGTTCTGCAAACTATTCAACTCCTGAGAGATGGTTGCTAAGGGACTGATTAATATTATAATCTTTCCATAATTTCAGGTGGGTTGTGGAGACACATTGGCAGTGAGGGTATTGTTTCTGAATAGGTTAGTAGTCTTTGATATTTATTCAGAGGTAGCTTTTGATGTAAATAGGTCTGATAAGGGGTGAAGGTGTGAAGAAGCAGAAGAAGTTTGGAAGGAATGTTTTAATTTAGTTTATCTCACAACAGTAAAATGCACTACAAAAATCGTGGGTTTATGCTGTAATGTGTTATAGTAAAAGGTGAGTTAATAAAGGGTTACGAATGAATGAATGGGAATGCGGGTATTAGTAAATATAGCGAGCTAGTAAAGAGTGACAAAGGAATGAATTGGAATGCAGCATTAGTGAATATAGCAAGCTGGTGAGTCAGTAAAGAGACCTATAATATAATATTTCACAAAACTCAGTCCAATTATGTGAGCGGAAATCCAGACCAACAGTCAGCAGAACTGATGGCGTGCAATTAAGTGGAGTGTTGGTGCCGAGTGAGCACCGAGCTGTAGGAGGGTCAGTAATGTTGGGGTGCTGCATTATCTGACGTTTTGATGAATCATTAAACCAAGGTCCTGGCTGCACTCTCCGATGGATGTCAGAGATCTCATGGGCACTATTTGGAAGATAGTCACCACCCCAGAACCCAATCCTATCCAGGACTTGTCTCTCAATTTGTCCAGCGCATTTAACCATGCGGTTGCCTCAGGCTCTCCCGCTGACGCTGTTGACTACATCTCTTCCGCTGCCACCTCTGCCACAGGCTCTGACAATGTCATTTCCACCGCAGACCTCACTTCAGTTTCCACTTACGTGAACATCCCTACACAGACACTCACTCGCGAGACAGTCTCCACCCCCACTTCCAGCTCCAACTCGACACCTAGCCCCAGTCCAAGGCCTGCAGGTATTTAACATTCCCCCAGACCTCCTCCTCACTGAGGATGAACGGTCAGTCCTCAGCAAAGGACTCATCTTTATGCCTGTGTCTTCGTACAATTTGTAGAACGGTCCCTTTCCCGCTGTTACACCAGCACCATCCCTCACCTCTTCCTCCGTTACATTGATGACTGTATCGGTGCCGCCTCGTACTCCCATAAGGAGCTTGGACAGTCCATCAACTTTTTTAACACCTTTTGCCCCAACCTCAAATTCATCTAGACCATCTCCGATACCTCCCCCTCCTTCCTGGACTCTGCGTCTCCATCTCCATCTCTGGTAACCGCCTCATACCGACATCTATTTCAAACCCACCGACTCCCACAGCTACCTGGACTACACCTCCTCTCACCCACCCTCCTGCAAGAATGCGATTCCATACTCCCAATTCCTCCGCCTCCACCGCATCTGCTCCCAAGACAGAGTGTCCCATTCCTGGACTTCCCAGATGTCATCCTACTTCAAGGACCGCTACTTCCCCCATCTGGTGATCAAAAATGCCCTCAACCACATCTCTTGCATTTCCCGCAATTCTGTCCTCAAACACCCTTCTCCCCAACAAAAACAAAATCAGAGTCCCCTGGTCCTCACATACCTCCGCATCCAACATATCATCCACTGCCACCTACAATACGAACCCACAACTAGAGAGATATTTCCCTCCCCACATCTATCTGCCTTTCGTAGAGATCGCTCACTCCATATCTCCCTCGTCTGCTCCACACTCCCCACTAACTCCACCACCATTCCCTGCAACCGCAGGAAGTGCTACACCTCACCCCCCCTCACCCCCATCCAAGGCCCAAAGCAAACTTTCCAAATCTGACAGGGGTTCACCTGTACCTCGTCCAACCTGGTCTACTGTATCTGTTGCTCCCAGTAGGGCCTCCTCTACATCGGTGAGACCAGGTGCAGACTCGGGGACCGTTTCGTGGAGCATCTGCACTCTGTACGCAATAATCAACAACATCTTCTGGTCGCCAACTGTTTTAACTCCCCCTCGCACTCCGTGGGTGACATGTCCATCCTGGTCCTCCTCCAGTTCCACAATGACACCACACGCAAACTCGAGGAGCAACACCTCATATTCCACTTCAGGAGCCTACAGCCCGATGGTCTGAACGTAGAATTCACCAGCTTTAAAGCCCCCGGCCTCATCCCATGTCCAACCCTCCCTGACAACAAGGTGCAGGGCTGGACGAACACAGCAGGCCAAGCAGCATCATAGGAGCAGAGAGGCTGACGGTTCGGGCCCAGACCCTTCATCAGAAAAGGGTCGAGGCCCGAAACGTCAGCCTCTCTGCTCCTATGATGCTGCTTGGCCTGCTGTGTTCATCCAGCCCTGCACCTTGTTGTCTCGGATTCTCCAGCATCTGCAGTTCCTACTATCTCAGATTTAAATTTATTTGGCTTTTAGTTTCTAAGTGCCTGGTTTAAATTAATTGGCTGAGTTTCAAACTTGTTGCCTTAACGACAAAACAAACTACTGCCTAAGTTATTAACCACACAGCCTTTTGATACAATGTTTCAATTTCAGGAGCTCTCTGTACACCTGTCCCTTTTTTTAAATCTCCAAGCCTAGAAAAAAAACATCATCTTTTAAAGGGACCACACACTATTTCCCCCCTATCATTTTACAAACATCAAATTCTAACAGCCTGCCTGCCAATCCACAAATACCCTACCCAACTATGCAACTAAAGAAGGAATAGAATATGAGCATAACAAAGCAAGGAACATAAAGACAAGTTGTAAAAACTTCTACAGATTAGCAAAATAATTAGCAAAGTTAAGTGTAGATCCATTAAAGTAATAATCTATAACAGGAATTAGAGAAACAGCAGAGAAGCTGAGTAAGTACTTTGTATCATTGTATTCACAGAGGAAGGCACAGGCAGTTGCCTGAAAGATCCAAGGATCTAGTGGAAGTGTGAAATTGAAGCAAATAAATATGACGAAAAAAGGCAGTGTTGGAGACATTGATGGCACTGAAGATTGATAAATCCTGGGACCCGATGACCTTAACCTGAGAGTGTTTAAAGATAGCAATGAGATAGTGGTGATTGCTGATTACCTTTCAAAATTCTTCTAATTCTGCAACTGTGCCTGCAGTTTGGAAGGGTGCAAATGTAATCTGAATATTTAGCAAAGGAGTGGAGAGAAAACAGAGAATTAAAGACCTGTTAGCTTGATATCAGTAAGAGGGAAAATACTAGAATCCAATATAAAGAGTGTGCCAACTGTATATTTAGTAAATAATTGTCTGATTGGACAGAGTCGACATGGATTTGTGGATAGTACTAGCAGGGTCATTGAGGGGAACCAGTAGATATGAAAAGGATGTTTCCCGTGGTTTGGGGTCTGGAACCATGACACAAGCGCAGAATAAAGGCAAGCCATTTGGGACCGAGTTGAGCAGGATCATCTTCACGCAGAGGGTAGCAAATCTTTGGAATTCACTACACGAGAGAGCTGTGGAAATTCAGTCATTAAGTTAGTTCAAGAAAGGGACTAATATAATTCTAGGTACTGATGACATTAAGGGATGTGGGAACAGCATGGAAATATAGTATTGAGGTAGATTATCACCCATGATCTCGAATGGTAGAGCAAGTTTGAGGGACTGAATAGCCTACTGCTATTCCTTTATTCCTGGATGTCAGAGTCCGAGAAAAGAGGGGAGAACGGGGAATGATAACATCTAAGAATGGAGGCATATTGCTCAGGTAGGAATTGGCTACATTCAGCAGAAAACTGGTTATGGGGAGCAAAGACGAGAAACAATCCTCAAATGCAATTGATAGAAATATCGGAGAAAAAAATGATTAATTAACTATAATTTTTTCTTGTTGATTTTGTATAATGTGTAAAAATTACAAACATAAGAATTAGTTAATAAGTTAATCAGTTCACCAAGTGTCTGGATATTTTTTGTTGTAATCTAATTGGAGATGACTGGCTATTACATATATACAAATATACCCACTCTTCTGTACAATGCTCACATATAGTCCTTCATAGCATACCCTTACATCTCATTTTCTCAATTGATGAAGTATTAGTGAATGAATGTATTGACGAAACTGCTGATACTTCACAATGTTTCAAAGGCGTGTTTGCTTCCCCATTGAAGTTATTAAAAATGTTCTTAACTGGTGATGGCTGAAAGACAAAAAATATCGGTAGAAATTATTAACAGCATTTGTAGGAATTTGAAGTAAAACCATTACATTAACTCTTCATACTTCTTGCCCGAATAGAATAGCTTTTAAAAGGATACTGTCAGGTTCACTGCACCTTTAAAATGTTCATTAACGTTTTTTCAGATGAAGAGAATTGTAGGAGGCTATTCAGCTCATTTATCCTGTACTGGACCTTTGCAGAACTATCTAATCAGTCACACTTGATCACTTTTCCCTCAAAGCATATTCTACTGCATGAAATAACAAGGTGTGGAGCTGGAGGAACACAGCAGGCCAGGTAGCATCAAAGGAGCAGGAAAGCTGACGTTTCGGGTCTGGACCCTTCTTCAGAAATGGGGGAGGGGAAGGGGACTCTGAAATAAACAGAGAGGGGGGTGGTGATAGAAGGTAGATAGTGAAGCAGATAAGTGGGAGAGAAGACGGACAGGTCAAGGAGACGGGGATGAAGCTAGTAAAAATGAGTGTAGGTAGGAAGTGGGGGTGGGGGTTCTTCAGTGAGGTGGGAGGAGCGGATAGGTGGGAGAGAAGACGGACAGGTCAAGGAAGCAGGGATGAAGCTAGTAAAGGTGAGTGTAGGTAGGAAGTTGGGATGGGGGTTGGTCAGTGAGGAGGGAAGGGTGGATA
>NC_063378.1:6854955-6882584 GCF_021869965.1 Rhincodon typus | reverse complement strand
ATATAAATAATCTAATACTCTTGGTATGGAGAGGAGGTCGAACACCTCTGATAATTATAACTGAAACACCCAGAGAAGCTCACCTTGCCTCACAACGTGCTAAAAGGGAATGGGAAAAGTAGTATAGCCTGCCTTTCACCTCCCAATCGGTTATAAAAGAGAGGTTAAATGAAATGAAATCTTTTCTCTCACTCTATAATCAACAAGTTACTATTTATTTAACTCTTACAGTGAGCAAATTACCAGAACTACTAACAAAACAAACAATTCCCCCTTAACTGCTAACTATTCCGTAATAAAACAAAATTCTTAATGGTATGCTGTTCCAATATATATAAGTCCCACTTATGTAAACCAAAGTAAAAAAAAAAATTAAAACTTAGACTCGAAAAACTGCATTCAGCTCCATCTTCCGGAATGCTCCGCGCCCTCTCCGCTGATCCTCCCTGGAACGCCTTTCTCCGTGAATTCTGATACCCGAAGCACTTCTCTCCATTGAATTCTGACGTCAGAAATATTAGCTAAGAGTGCCATAGTACCTTTTAGATGGTGCTTAATCAGAGAGCTTAAAGATTTCTGTGATAGCCAGAGTTTTACTCTTCCAATGACAGTTCGCTCTCACCCTGATTTTCAAAAAACCCTTTTCTTATATACCTTTGATGACCTGTCAATTTTCTTATAATAGGATTGGTCCTAGGTTGTCAACACCATCAGATTTAACTTCAATTGGTTTTCAGTCTCTAAGTGCCTGGTTTAAATTAATTGTCTGATATTCAGGCTAGTTCCTTAACATCAAATCATACCTAGGTTTCCAATCACAAAGCCAATTGATACATATGTTGTTTCAATTTCAGAACTGTCCATACATCTGCAGCTGCTTGCAGACATTTTAGTCCAAATCTTCAAGCTTACAAAAGCACATCACCTCTTAAAGGACTATGCACTCTTTCCCCCCTATCATTTTTAAAAGGACAAAGAACGAAGAAAATTACAGCACAGGAACAGGCCATTTGGCCCTCCAAGCCTGCACCAACATGCTGCCTGTCACAACTAAAACCCCCTACCCTTCCGGGGACTGTATCCCTCTCTTTCCATCCTATTCATGTATTTGTTAAGAAGCCTGTCAAAAGTCACTATCGTATCTGATTCCACCAACTCCAGCGGCAGCAAGTCCAAGCACCCACCACCCTCTGTGTAAGAAAAAAACTTGCCAAATACATCACTTTTTAACCTTGCCCCTCACACTTTAAACCCATGCCCCCTAGTAACTGACTCTTCCATCCTGGAAAAAAAAAGCTTCTGACTGTCCATGCCCTTTATAATCTTGTAGGCCTCTATCAGGTCACCCCTCAACCAGTGAGAACAGCCCAAGTTTCTCCAACCTCTCCCCATAGCTACGCCCTCCACACCAGGCAACATCCTGGTAAATCTTTATTGGATTATTGGATTCAAATTCCACCATCTGCTGTGGCAGGATTCAAACCCAAGTCCCCAGAATATGATCTTGGTCTCTGGATTTAACAGTCCAATGATAATACCACTAGGCCATTGCCTATAGGCCCATACCTTTATACCAGAACTTCATATGTCATGCTGTTGCGTTACTGTCTTAAAGATACAGACCTGCCCAGTCTAGAACCTGTACTGTTGTGCAACAGGAGTGAGATTCCAGATGTGAAGGAGGGATAGAGGCAAAGAGTCATAGAGCACGGAAACAGATCCTTCAGTGCAGCTCATCTGAACTGAGCAGATATCGGAATCTGACCTAGTCCCATTTGCCAATATTTGGCCCATATCCTACCAAACCCTTCCTATTCAGATACCCACCCAGATGCCTTTTGTACCTTCTCCAAAGCCACCACATCTTTCTGGTCGTGTGGTGACCAGAATTGAACACAATATTCCAAATATGATCTAACTAAAATTCTATAAAGCTGCAACATTACTTGCCGATTTTTAAACTCAATTTCCTGGCCGATGAAGGCAAGCATGCCGTCTGCCTTATTGACTACCTTCTCCACCTGCTTAGCCACTTTGTGACCTATGTACCTGTACACCCAGATCCATTTGCCTATCATTACTAGGGGTTCACACATTTACTGTGTATTTTCCATCTGGATTAGTTCTGCCGAAATGCATTACTTCACATTTTTCCAGATTAAACTCCATCTGCCATCTCTCTGCCCAAGTCACCAACTGATCTAATTCCTGCTGTATCCTTTGATGGCCCTCATCACTATCTGCAATTCGACGAACCTTTCTGTCAGCAGCAAACTTACTAATCAGACCAGTTACATTTTGCTCCAAATCATTTATATATATTACAAATAGCAAAAGGTCCCAACACTGATCCCTGAGGAACGCCACTAGTTACAGCTCTCCATTCAGAAACGCACCCTTCCACTGCTACCGTCTGTCATCTATGACCGAGCCAGTTTTTTTATCCATCTTGCAAGCTCACCTCTGACCCTGTTCAACTTTACCTTCTGTATCAGCCTGCCATGAGGGACCTTGTCAAAGGCCTTACTGAAGTCCACGTAGACAACATCCACTGCCCTACCTTCATCGATCATCTTTGTCACTTCCTCAAAAAAACTCAACCAAGTTAGTGAGGCACGACCTCTCCTTCACAAAACCATGTTGCCTGTTGCTAATATGCCCTTATTTCCAAGTGGGAATAAATCCTGTCTTGAAGAATCCTCTCCAATAATTTCCCTACCACTGACATAAGGCTCACCTGCCTGTAATTAGTTGGATTATCTTTGCCACCCTTCTTAAACAAAGGAACAACATTGACTTTTTCCAAATCCTCTGAGGCCTCCCCTGTGGCCAGTGAGGATACAAAGATTTCTCTCAAGGTCCCAGAAATTTCCTCCATTGCCTCTCAGTATTCTAGGGTGTACCCCATCAGGCCCTGGGGACTTGTCTACCTTAATGTTTTTCAAGACCCCCAATACCTCCTCCCTTTTGATCTCAAAATGACCCAAACTGTCTACACATCCTTTCCCAGACTCATCATCCACCAAGTCCTTCTCTATGGTGAATACTGACACAAAGTACTCATTGAATACCTCGCCCATGTCCTCTCTGGCTCCACACACAAACTTCCTTCCCAGTCCTTGAGTGGGCCAGGAACTCCCTGGCTATCCTCTTGCTCTTATGTATAAAAAGCCTTAGGATTTTCCTTAATCCTGTTGGCCAATGAATTTTCATGACTCCTTGATTAAGTTTCTTTCGACTTTCCACCCTTGGTTATTCCCAGCCTCCTGGCCTCTACAAATGCTTCCTTTTTCTTTTTGATTATGGTCACAATATCTCTTGTTATCCAAGGTTTTTGCCATACTGATCCTTCATCCTTACAGGAACATGCCACCAACTTACACCTGAAAGCCTCCTACATACCAGATGTTGATTTGCCCTCAAACATCTGCCTCCAATCTACATTCTTCAGTTCCTGCCTAATATTGTTGTAATTAGCCTTTCCCCAATTTAGCAGCTTCACCTGACAACTACACTTATCTTTATCCATCAGTCCTTAAAGCTTACTGAATTATGATCACAATTCCCGAGCTGATCCCCACCTGGGGCACTGACCACCTGGCCAGGCTCATTTCCCAATACTAGGACCAGTACTGCCCGTTTCCTAGTTGGAGTATCTACATACCTGTTTCAAGAAGCCCTCCTGAATGCCCCTTAGACTCTGCCCTATCCGTGCCCAAGGACTAAATGAGTGCCGGCCAATATATGGGAAGTCAAAATCATCCATGACAACAACCCTGCTACTTTTACATCTTGCCAAAATCTGCCTACATTTCCCGCTGGCTGTTGGGAGGCCTATAGTAAACCCCAAACATTGTGACTGCACCCTTCCCGTTCCTGAGATCTACCCATATTGCCTTGTTGTATGAGCCATCCGAGGTGTCCTCCCGCAGTACAGCTGTGATAATCTCCTGAACAAGTCGTGCAACTCCTCCACCCCTTTTACATCCCCTCTATCCCACCTGAAACATCTGTATCCTGGAACGTTAAGCTGCCAATCTTGTCCCTCCCTTAACCAAATCTCTGTAATAGCAACAACATCATAGTTCCAAGTTCTAATCCAAGCTCTAAATTCACCTGCCTTATCGGTTACACTTCTGGCATTGAAACAGATGCACTTCAGTTCACCAGATTGATCAGCAACCACACTCTGCCTGCTCTTCCTCTGAGTCGTATTGGCTGTGTTCTCTCGTTCCCTTTCAGTCAATTCACCTTTGATTTGGTTCCCACCTCCCTGCCAAGCTAGTTTAAATCCTCCCGAGTGACACCAGCAAACCAGAATATTTATGCCCCTCCAGTTTAGATGCAATCCCTCCTTCTTGTACAGGTCCCACCTGCCCTGGAAGAGATCCCAATGGTCCAGATATCTGAAACCCTCCCTCCTACATCATCTGTTTAGCCACGTGTTGAGCTGTACTATCTTCCTATTTCTAGCCTCACTGGCACGTGGCACAGGGATTCATCCTGAGATTACAACCTTGGAGGTCCTGCTCTTTAACTTTCTACCTAACTCCCTGAACTGCTGCTGCAGGACCTTGTCCCTCATCCTACCTATGTTGTTAGTACCAACATGTACAACAACCTCTGGCTGTTCACCCTTTCCCTTCAGAATGCTTTCTGCACTTTCAGAGACATCCTGGACCCTGGCACCAGGGAGGCAACACACCATCCTAGAGTCTCTTTTACATCCACAGAAGTGCCTATCTGTACCCCTAACTGTAAGAGTCCCCTATAACTACTGCTCTAGTGCTCTTTGTCCTTCCCTTCTAAGAATAGAGCCAGCCATGGTGCACCCAGTCTGGCTGCTGTTATCCTCTGATAGGTCATCCACCCCCAGCATTATCCAAAATGGTATATTTGTTAGAGAGAGGGACAACCACAAGAGATTCCTGTAATGGGTGCCTGCCCCTTCTAGCGGTCACCCATCTATCTGCCTGCACCTTGGCTGTCACCACATCTTTAAAACTACCGTCTGTGATGCTTTCTGCCATCCTCATGCTCCTAATTGCATTCAATTGCCGCTCCAACCTATCCATGCAGTCTGTGAGGAGTTGCAATTGGGTGCACTTCCTGCAGATGTAGTCACCCGAGACACTGGAAACATCACAGATCTCCCACATCTCACAAGTGCAGCTCTTAACCCCACTGACTGACATTTCTATCACTAAACAAGCTGCTTAAGAAAATTTACTGCTGCAAATAACTGAGGTAGATTTTCTTTAACTCACCTTTCCAGGATGCTGTCCGGATCTTTCCCTTGCTTCTGGTTCTCACAGTGGTGTGAGAAAGAAGTAAAGGAAGAAACATTGACAAAACATTTTAGGATGAACTATCACTTGACAACAACCCCTTCACAATCCACCTTCTGGAAGCAGTGACTGCACTGATGCAAATCTTCCCCATGTCAGCCGATCAGTGTCACCACTCTGCTGCCCTCTTCTGGGTGACAAATTGCAAACAAATTTTAACTCAGGTTGTTGACTTGCTCACCGAGCTGGCCTGTTCTTGTTCAGAAGTTTCGTCACTGTACTAGGCGACATCATCAGTGGAGCCTCCGATGAAACGGTGTTATTCTACTCTGCTTGGAATTTATACTGCCTGGATTGTTATGGTGAGTAGTGTCATTTCCGGTTGTGATCTGTATGGGTTTGTAATATGGGGTCCAATTCTATGTGTTTATTGATTGCATAATGGGCGGAGAACCATGCCTCTAGGAATTCCTGTGCGTGTCTATGTTTTGCTCAGGCTACTATGGTTACCTTGTCCCAGTTAAGCTGATGGCCTTCATTGTCTGAGTGTACCAATAATGAGGAGACGTCGTCGTGCCATTTTGCTGCTAGCTGATGTTCATGTATTCTGATGGCTAGTTTCCTTCCTGTCTGTCCGATGTAATGTTTGTGGCATAGACAGGAAGGAAACTAGCCATCAGAATACGTGAACGTCAACTGCAGCAAAACGGCACGACGAACTATCCTTATCATCAGCACACTCAGACAATGAAGGCCATCACTTTAACTGGGACAAGGTAACCATAGTAGCCCAAGCAAAACAGACACGCACGGGAATTCCTAGAGGCATGGTTCTCCATCGTCTGAATAAGAACGAGCCAGCTCAGTGAGCAAGTCACCAATCTCGCCCACAACCCGAGCTACAGATCTTAGCCAAAACTTTAAACAAATTCTAACTTCCTGCCTTCCAATTCACAAGTACACTATACAACTTCACAACACTTTCTTGAATGCCTCAATGGAACTTCTTCAGCATACTGCCAGGCAGCACATTCCATACCTTAACTCTCACCAAGTGAAAACTTCTGAAAACAAAAATCAGTTTGCATTTGCTTCTTTTGAAAAGCAATTTAAATCTGTCTGATTCTCAATCCTTTTTGCAATGGGAACATTTTCTCCCTTTCTATCAAACCCACTGGTGATTTTGAAAACCTCCATTTGATCTCCTATCATCCTCCTTCTGTCCAAGTGTCTTAGACATCACATCCTTGGTCTCCCACTCCATGCCCCTGCGAATAAAGCTGATGCTGTACGAACTGCTCTCTCCATCTGTCCGCCACCTGTGAACATGTATACCCAGGCCCCTCTGCTCCTGCAACTCCTCTTAGAATTATACCTTCTATTTTACATTATCTTTCAAGGTTCCTCTGAACAAACGTGCAACATCTCATACTTCTCTACATTGGACCAAGTCTACCTCCCATCAGTCAACTCCACCAAGTTGTCTATGACCTTTTGCAGTTCTACACTGTCCTCACAGCAAACAATTCTTCCAAGTTACGTGTCATCTGTAAACTTTGAAATATATCAGGAAAATAAAGGGTCTTAGTACTGGCCTCTTAGCAAGCTTTGAGGAAGAGTGCCTCCAGCCTGACAAATATCCACTTTGACTATTATTCCATTTTTTATCCCTCAGCCAAATCCAAGTTGCTGGAGTCCATTTTATTCCATGACCTATAGCTTTCCTCAAGTCTATTGTGTGGCACTGTATCATACACCTGCTACAAGGCCACAGCACTGGACTGATTTCCCCCTCCCTGAGCCAGGCTCAGTGCAGGGGAAACTCAGTTCAGGACAGCCCTATTCCCCAGAACGTTTTGTTCTCCAGTCGCTCCATCCTGATGCTCAGCTGCTGTTGGCACAAGGCTCTGTGCTCCTCCTGAACAGGTCACTTTTGTCACGGGGACATCATTTGATGCTTCATTTCGATTGCCTGAGTATCGATTTCGAACACAATTCCTAGGAGAGAGAAACCACGAGACTACAGGTTACATTAAAAGAATTCAGAACATTGGATACGTGTGTAAAGGAGCTGTTCAGGAGCACAGAGCCGTTAAGTGATACTCAACATCATGGGGACCAACGGCAGCTGGAAAATGGGTGACAGGAGCACAGAGTGTAGAGGAGAGGAGGCTTATAGGGAAGGCAATGAGCAAAAACTGGACACTCCACAGGACCTGGGCTGACCAACACAGGGCGAGCCAGAAGACAGTTTGAGAGAACCCTGCAATAGTTCCTCCTCTCACTGTGAGGGGTGTATGTCAGGAAAGGCAGTGAACACAAAGATGTGGATATTGAGTGAAACAAGGAAGTCTGAGATGGTCTTCCCAGTCACTGGATCCTCTGATGCCTGGATCAAGGGAGAGGTTTGAAAATGCTGGAGGAGGTTTGAATAACAGCAAGTTGCATTTAGAGTGGATGTGGAAAAGATGTTTCCACAATTAGGAGAAACAAGTACTTGAGGCCACGGCCTCAGAGTGAAGGGGCGACCCTGTAGATCTGAGATGAGAGGAAATTTCTTCAGCCGGATGTTGGTGAATCTGTGGAATCCAGGCTTAGTGCATTGGAACTCAGTTAGTGCTGGACAGCCCTGTTCCCCAGAAGGTTTTGTTCTCCAGCCGCTCCATCCTGATGCTCAGGTGCTGCTATCACAAGGCTCCGTGCTTCACTTGAACAGGTCACTTCTGTCAAAACCCGATTCAATGTATCATTTCAAATCACAGAAAAGTCAGTATTGACCATGAACTCCTAGAGAAGAAAGATCAGTAGAGTGCACATTATATTTTAAAATTTTGGATAATTGTGTAAAGCATGTACACCATATCAACAGCACTACCCTCAGCAACCCTTTCTTCTACCTCTTCAAAGGAAAAATTCCAAGTTAGTTAATCACGCTTTCCCCTTGAGAAATCTTCCCAATTAACTCACCTTTTCCAATGCGACTACTAATTCTCTCCTGAATAATCATTTCCAGTAGCTTCCCTACCACTGATCTTGTGTTGACTAGTTTGTAACTGCTGGGCTTATCGTTACAACTTTTTCTTGAACAAGACCATAATGTTTGCAAATTTGAGTTTTCTAGACTGGAGTACAAATCTCTCTGAATGCTACTTACTGGCCTCATGCTTTTGAAAAATTCTACTTTTCCATTCACACTTCCAAAACTGTACTCCATCTCCATCATTATTGCCCAATCATTGAACAGGCCTACATCAGAGTTGCAGTCTCTGTGCCCTCCTTACTGCTTACTTTCCCATCCAACACTGCGTCATCCGTAATTGTATGCATTACCCTGACCATAGAATTATACAGTACAGAAGAGGCCCTTCAGCCCCTCGAATTCATGTGGCAAAAATCTAGGTAATTGATATAGACTGTGAATATTGAGGCCCTAGAACAGATCTATACAGCACCATTGACAAAGATAGTACTGCTCGGTTTCTGTCCGTTAATCATTTTGATTGGAGGAATGGAGATGCAGAGTATTTATAGAATGGGGAGAAATTAGAAAGTGTTGATGTTCAGGGACTTCAGACATCATTGCTCACAACTTATCAAAAGCTAACATACAGGTGCAGCAAGCAATTTAGAAAGCAAACAGTATGCTGGGCTTTATAGAAAGCAGTTTTGAGCACAGGAGAAAAGTCATCTTGCTCCCGTTGAGTACAACACTGGTGAGACCACACTTGAAACAGTGCATGCAGTTCTGGTCCTATTACCAAAGGGCATACTTGTCATTGACGAAATGCAGCAGAGGTTCACCAGCCTGATTCCTGGTGGTACTGGCAATAAGGTAGAAGTTTGAGGAGCTTAGGCCAATATTATCTGATCCTTAGAAGAATGAGAGGTGATCCCACAGAAACTAACAAAATTCCAAAAAGGGATAGGCAGTTTATGCAGAAAGGATGATGGTTCCCCTGGCTTTGAGGTCTAGAATCGTGGGGCACAGACAAACAATAAAATTAAAGTCGTTTAGGACCAAAATGAGGAGGAACCTCACTCAGAGGATGGTGAATTTCTGGAGACTGTGGAAGGTCAGTCATTAAAGCAAGTTTAAAATAGAGACCGATAGATTTCTAGAGACTAAAGACATAAGGTATACGGGGAGATCAGAGGAATATGGTGTTGAGGTAGACGATTGGCCATCATCTTGCTACACCTGCATGTTAGCTTTTGATTAAATTGTGAGCAATGATGTCTGAAATCCCTGAACATCTAGAATGGCAAAGCAGATTCATGGGGCTGAATGGCCTACTCTTGCTCCTCTCTTCCTAATCAATCCTCAATCCATGCTATATTACCCCCAATCCCCCGAGCCCTCATCTTGTACAACAACCTATTGTGTGACACCTTCTTAAATACTTCCTGAAATTCCAAATATATGCCCCATCCTCTGGTTCTCCAGTGGGATAATACTTGCTCCTTTCCAATCCACGGTGACTGTTCAGCAGCAAGAGGATGACAAGCTGGAAGTGACTGGATGATGCTGCTCAAAGACAGGCTGGATTGAAGCATCCTCACAGCTCAGGAAATAGAGAGTGCTCAACAACATGAAACAACATAGTAACTTGGTTCTGCAGAAGATGAACCTTGAAGAGACATGTGTTAGATTGTCTGTTATTGGAGATGGTCATTGTCTGGCATTTGTGTGTCACAAACATTACTTGCCACTTGTCAGCCCAAGCCTGGAAACTGTCTAAGTCTTGGTGCATTTGAGCATTGGCTGCTTCAGTATCTGAGGTGTTGCGAATGAAACTGAATATTGTGCAATCATCGAACATCCTCATTTCTGATATTATGATGATAGAGGGAAGGTCATTGATGAAGCAGCTGAAGATGGTTGGGCCTAGGACACTATCCTGAGGAACTCTGGCAGAGATATCCTGGAGTTGAGACGCCTGACGTCCAACAACCACAACCGTCTTCCTATGTGCCACGTATGACTTCAACCAATGGAGAGTTAGCCCCTGGATTCCCATTGATTCCAGTTTTGCTAGGATGTCTTGATGCCACACTCAGTCGAATGCAGCTTTGATGTCAAGGGCTGTCATTTCACCTTACCACTGGAATTCATTTCTTTTGTCCATATTTGAACCTAGGCTGTAATGAGGTCAGGAGCTGAGTGGCTCTGGCGGAAACTAAACTGGGCGTCACTGAGCAGGCTATTGCTGAGCAGGCGCTGCTTGGTAGCACTGTTGATGACACCTTCCATCACTATACTGATATTCGACTGGAGGTTGATGGAACGGTAATAGTCAGATTGGATTTGTCCGGCACTTTGTATAAAAAAAAACTTAGTTGAGCAATTTTCTGCATTGTCAGGTAGGTGCCAGTGTTGTAACATTACTGACGAGAGGAGTGGCAAGTTCTGGAGCACAAGTCTTCACAGTATTATTGCCGAATGAAACCATTCTGGAACCTACCAGCTTTGTTGCATTTGGGACACACAAACACCAACTACAATAAAAAGGAAGGAGCTAATTCCGATTCCCAATCCAATAGGTCTTCTAGTGGAGATTCCAGCACCTAGAGATAGAATGAAGCCATTAACAGACTGTGACACATGAACATTAACAGACTGTGACACATGAACAAAACTAACAGCAGAGACCCTCAGCCCCTAGTGTTTCAGAACCAGTCCCATGCAAGCAGAGATAATAGTATGGAGCTGGAAGAGCACAGCAGGCCAGGCAGCATCAGAGGAGCAGGAAAGTTGACATTTCGGGTCAGGACCTTTCTTCAGAAATGGGGAGAGGGAAGGGAGCTTAGAAATAAATAGAGAGAGGAGGGGTGGGGCTGGGGAAGTTGGGTGGGATGGTGATAGGTGAGTGCAAGTAGGGAGTGGTGGGGATTGGTCAGTGGGATGGGAGGGGCAGATAGGTGGGAGAGAAGATGGAGAGGTTATGTCAGGTCAAGGAGGAGGGGATGAGACAGAGGGTTGAACATGGGATGAGGCCAGGGTGGGGAGATTTTAAAACTGAGGAAATTCACGTTTAGGCCATCAGGCTGTAGGTTCCCGAGGCAGAATAGGAGGTGCTGCTCCTCCAGTTTGTGGGTGGCATCATTGTGACACTGGAGGAGGCCCAGGATGGACGTGTCACAGATGGAGTGAGTGGGGGAGTTAAAATGGCTGCCGACCGGAAGGTGTTGTCATTTGTCGTGTACAGAGCGCAGATGCTCTACAAAATGGTCTCCGAGTCTACGCTTGGTCTCACTGATGTAGAGGAGGCCACATCGGGAGCAGCGGATACAGTAGACCCAGCCCCAAACCCTGCTGGCTCTTAACCATCCCCCCAGACCTCCCCCTCACTGAGGACAAAAGGTCTGTCCTCACCAAAGGACTCACCTTCATTCCCCTGTGCCCACACATTGAATTCCATTTACGTCTGGACGTTGAACGCTTTTTCCGCCACCGTACCTCTTTCTTTAACTGCGAGTCTAACCCACCTTCTACAGATCCCTTCTCCAACATAGCCCATCCTCATGGACACCGCCCCATGGCCTCTTACCCTCCCTCGACCTCTTCAATTCCAACTGCTATCGCGACATCGATCGCCTCAACCTCTCCACCCCTCTCACTCACTCCAACCTCTTCCCTCACAGAACGTGCAGCCCTCTATTCCCTCCGCTCCAACCCTAACTTCACCATCAAACCTGCAGATAGGGAGGCGCAGTCATGGTATGGCGCACAGACTTATACATAGCCGGTGAACGAAAATGCTCTCAACCGCATCTCTTGAATTTCCTGCACTTCTGCCCTCACATCCCCTCCCCGCATCAGATACATAGACAGAATCCCCCTTTCCTCACATTTCACCCCACCAACGCCCGCATCCAATGTATCGTTCTCTGCTATTTCCGCCACCGACAATCCAACTCCACAACCAAAGATATTTATTCCCTCCCCACTCCTATCTGCATTTCGTAGGGACCATTCTCTCCATGACTCCCTCGTCCAGTCCACACTCCTCAATCACCCCACCACTCCCAGAAGCTTTCCCTGCAACAGCAGGAAGTGCTGCACCTGTCCCTACACCTTCCCTCACCTCCCTTCAAGGCACAACACAAACCTTCCATAATAAACAGGGGTTCGACTGCACATCGTCCAACCTGGTGTACTGTATCTGCAGCTCCCGATGTGGCCTCCTCTACATCAGTGAGACCAAGCGTAGACTCGAAGACAGTTTTGTAGACCATCTGCGCTCTGTTCGCGACAAATGACAATACCTTCCAGTCGCTAACCATTTTAACTCACCCTCCCACTCCCTGGGCCTCCTCCAGTGCCACAATAACACCACATGCAAACTGGAGCAGCAGCACCTCATATTCTGCCTCGGGAGTCTACAGCCCGATGGCCTGAACATTGAATTCACCAGTTTTAAAATCTCCCCATCCCTGGCCTCATCCCATGTCTAACCTACCCTCTCATCCCCACCTCCTTGACCTGACACAACCTGTCCATCTTCTCTCCTACCTATCTGCCTCTCCCATCCCACTGACCAATCCCCACCACTCCCTACTCGCACTCATCTATCACCATCCCACCTACCTTCCCCAGCCCCACCTCTCCTCACTATTTATTTCTGAGCTGCCTTCCTCCTCCCCATTTTTGAAGAAGGGTCCCGACCCGAAACATCAACTTTCCTGCTCCTCTGATGCTGCCTGGCCTGCTGTGTTCTTCCAGCTCCATACGGTGTTAGCTATGACTCCAGCATCTGCAGCTCTTGCTATCTCCCAATACAAACAGATCCCTGGGAATTCTACTCCTGGAGGGATGTGGGAGGTTAGATACCCATAATTACATACACACACCAGACCACCCTAAACTCCTTGCACACGCATACTGCCCCACAGTGGGATCGACACATGCTTTCCAATAGAGAACTGGACACTGACCAGCAACAGCCTCCCTTTAATTAAATCCAGCAGCCCAATGAATTAGCATTAGCAGTAGGTACTTAGCCATGTTGATAAGGCTGGGTGTATGTCTTTGTTGTGTCCAGACTCAGTTCCTAGTTTGCAGCCAATCGTCCATTCAGTTCTATGCCAATCTATCTAGTGGTTTGATTGAAGTGACTGAACAAGTCAGGGGGCAGTCAAAAGTCACCAGGTTAATGTGGGACTGGAGTCACACATAGACCAGAACAGCTAAGCATAGCAGGTTTCCTCCCAAAAGGGATATGAATGAACCAGTTTCAACAGCTTCATGGTCACTTTTATTGGGACCAACTTTTAATTTAATAAACTGAATTTAAATTTAAATTCTGAAAGTGTCATGATGGGATTTGAACTCCCAGTTTCTGGATGATTAGTCCAGGTCTCTGGACTACTCAACTTGTAACATAACCCCTGCAATATCATTGCCATAAAATTAGAGCTTAAATAGAGAATTCCTGAAATAGAGGAAACCTCTCACCTGTTACAGAGAGATGAACACATTCAGTTTGCTCCCAATATAACCCTGCAGACGTCTTCCTGTAAATCTGACACTGATACTCGTCCTGGTCTGTCTTCCTGAGGTCAGAGATCAGAACTGACCAGCCGCCTTGTTCCAGTTGATCTTTGAACAGGTTTGTTCTGTTTCTGAACAGTGGACCTTGTTCTGACAAATCATCATTCCCATTGACAAACTTGTGAACAATTACACTTTTGTGTATCCTCCAGATTACCAGTAAATCAGAGACTGGGACATTCCCTTTGTAGTTACAGGGCAGCACAACCTGCTCTCCAAGGAATCCAGAAACTAGGACAGGCGAGTCACCTGGAAAAGATTGAAAGTATTTATCCATAGATATAACCTCCCTACTGGTACATTACATTGCAAGATTCACATGGTTACACTGGATTTACAATTAGCACTGATCAGTAACTTGCGTCTTTATTTCCTGTTCCGTGGATCTGTGGATGGCGTGTACTTATGGTTGAGAGTTTCCACCATCGATGTACATGTGACCGAATAAGCCAACAGAAATTTGGACACGTGGCAGAAGGGCCTATGTGGTTGCAGAATCTGGATACAGGACTTGCCTTCTTTACTTTCCAACTCTACCGTCGCTGGTGCCTCAACATGAAAATATTAGGATTCAAGCCATGGTCTGAAAAGGTTAACACTTGGTAACACATTATTTATAATGACAGTTCTGGTTATTAGTTTTAAACAGACGCATCTGTGTCATACTTTGTGCATGTCTGTTTACACCCGCGTCAATATTATTCTTCACTGATTATAACTAGAATCAATGCCAATCCCATCAGTTTTCCCAACAGGAGAGTTCTGTTAAAATTATACCAAAACACTCCACACAGAATTCCAGTGACACTAATGCTTGTAGGAAGCAGGAATCCTCAGAGTTCTGTATTTAAGGGACAGGAAAGTGAGTCTCAAAAACAGTAATAACAATTTCAGGGAGTTTAAGGATGAGTTCAAGGTAACAATGACCCACAACGCTAACATTCAAAGTCATTCTTGGTAAGATATATCACAGCATTTCAAACTTTCCAATGTTACTGCCTGTCTATCCAGCACGATCAAATGTAAGAGCTGAAAACACATGCAGTAGCTTAGAAACAGATTTACCTGGTACAGGTGTGTTCGGTCCAGGTGTAGGAGCTTGCTCTAAAGAAAACATTATGTGTTTAGTATAGTGTGTGAAACAAACTGCAGAAATGTTCAGAGACTCTAGACTAGTCAACAATGAATGCACCATTTCAAATCAGAGATTAAACCTAATAGCTGGAACAGAAACCTCTCACCTGTGACAGAGAGTTGGACGGAAACAACTTCCTCCCATCGAAAGCGATCTCCCATCCTGCTGTAAATCTGACACTCATACTCGTCCTGGTCTGTCTCCCTGAGGTCAGAGATCATAACTGACCAGTTGCCTTTTTCCAGTTGATCTTTGAACAGGTTTGTTCTGTTTCTGAACCGTGGGTCTTGTTCTCTCAAATCATCACTCCCATTGACAAACTTGTGTAAACTTTCACATTTGGGTGTCCCCCATATTATCTGTAAATCAGAGACTGAGACATTCCCACTGTAGGTACAGGGCAGCACAACCTGCTCCCCAACGAACCCA
The DNA here is from genome assembly GCF_021869965.1 of Rhincodon typus. NCBI lineage: Eukaryota > Metazoa > Chordata > Chondrichthyes > Orectolobiformes > Rhincodontidae > Rhincodon > Rhincodon typus. Next base: position 6,867,181 of record NC_063378.1, on the reverse strand, counting down.
GAAACTGGGACAGGCGAGTCACCTGGAAAAGGATTGAAAATATTTGTCCATTATTCACTGCTGCTACATTATATCCCAATACCATGCCCAGTAAAGGCATAGAGTCATACATTTATACAGCATGGAAGCAGACCGTATGGTCCAACTCATCCGCACCGACCAGATATCCTCAGCTGATCTCGTCCCATTTGCCAGCATTTGGCCCAATACCTCTAAACCTTACCTATTCATGTATCCATCCAGATGCCTTTTAAATGGTGTAACTATACTAGCCTCCACCACTTCCTCTGGCAGCTTGTTCCACACAAGCATCACCTTCTGCATGAAAACAAGAGGGAAAACAACAAGAGAGGAAAACATACTTGACCTCATCCTTACTAATCTGCCAGCTGCAGTTGCATCTGCCCATGACAGTATCGGTAAGAGTGACCATCGCACAGTCCTTGTGGAGACGAAATTCCGCCTTCACATTGAGAATAACTTCCATCGAGTCATGTGGCACTATCACCATGCTAAATCAGACAGACTTCGCACAGATCTAGCGTCTGGGCATCCATGAGGCCATGTGGGCCATCAACAGCAGCAGAATTGTACTCCAGCACAATCTGTAACCTCATGGCTCGGCATATCCCCCACTCAACCATTACCATCAAGCCAGGGGATCAACCCTGGTTCAGTGGAGAGTGCAGGAGGGCATGCCAGGAGCAGCACCAGGCATACCTGAAGATGAGGTATCAACCTGGTGAAGCCACCAAACAGGACTACTTGCACGCCAAACAGCGAAAGCAGCAAGTGATAGACAGAGCTAAGCAATTCCACAACCAGATCAGATCCAAACTCTGCAATCCTGCCACATCCAGTCGTGAATGGTGGTGGGCAATTAAACAACTCACTGCAGGAGGAAGCTCCACAAATATCCCCATCCTCAATGATGGAAGAACCCGGCGCATCAGTGCAAAAGATAAGGCTGAAGCATTCGCAGCAATCTTCAACCAGAAGTGCTGAGTGGATGATCTATCTCAGACATGTCCAGTGGTCCCCAGCGTTACAGATACCAGTCTTCAGCCAATTTATTCACTCCATTAAGAAACAGTTGGAAACTGGATCGTGCAAAGGCTACTGACAACATTCCGGCAATAGTACTGAAGACTTGTGCTCCAGAACTTGCCACTCCCCTAGCCAAGCCAGTACAGTTACAACACTGGTATCTACCTGACAATGTGGAAAATTGCCTAAGTATGTCCTGTACACAAAAAGCAGGACAATTCCAACCCGGCCAGTTACCACCCCATTAGTCTACTCTCAATCATCAGTAAATTGATGGAAGGTGTCAGTAACAGTGCTATCAAGCAGCTCCTGCTCAGAAATAACCTGCTCAGTGACACCCAGTTTGGGTTCCGCCAGGGCCACTCAGCTCCTGATCTCATTACAGCCTTGGTTCAAACATGGACAAAAGAGATGAATTCCAGAGGTGAGGTGACAGTGACAGTGAGAGCCCTTGATATCAAGGCTGCATTCAACCGAGTGTGGCATCAAGGAGCCCTGACAAAACTGAAATCAGTGGGTATCAGGAGGCAAACTCTCCGATGTTTGGAGTCATACCTGATACATAGGAAGATGGTCGTGGTTGTTGGACATCAATCATCTCAGCTTCCAGGACATCTCTGCAGGAATTCCTCAGGCCCAACCATCTTCAGCTGCTTCATCAATGACCTCCCCTCCATCATAAGATCAGAAATGGGGATGTTTGCCGATGATTGCACAAAGTTCAGCACCGTTTGTGACTCCTCAGATACTGAAGCAGTCCATGTTCAAATGCAACAAGATCTGGACAATATCCAGGATTGGGCTGACAAGTGGCATGTGACGTTTGCGCCACACAAATGCCAGACTATGACCACCACCAACAAGAGACAAACCAACCACCGTCCCTTGACATTCAATGATGTTACCATCACTGAAACCCCCACTTTCAACATCCTGGGTGTTATCATTGACCAGAAACTCAACTGGACTCACCACATTAGACTGGCTACAAAAGCAGGCCGGAAGCTAGGAATACTGCAGCGAGTAACTCACCTCCTGACTCCTCAAAGCCTGCCTGCCTTCTACAAGGCACAAGCCAGGAGTGTGATGGAATACACCCCACTTGTCTGGATAGTGCAACCCCAACAACACTCAAGAAGCTGAACACCATCCAGGAAAAAGCAGCCTGCTTGATTGGCACTACATCCACAAGGATTCACTCCCTCCATCATCGATTCTCAGTAGCAAGGTGTGGAGCTGGATGAACACAGCAGGTCAGGCAGGATCAGAGGAGCAGGAAAGCTGATGTTTCGGATCTGGACTACTATCTCCGATTCTCAGTAGCAGCAGTGTGTACTATCCACAAGATGCACTGCAGAAAATCACCAAATATCCTCAGACAGCACCTTCCAAACCCACGACCACTTCCACCTAGAAGGACAAGGGCATCAGACATATGAAAAAACCACAACGTCCAAGTTACCCTCCAAGTCACCTACCATCCTGACTTGGAAAATGTATCACCGTTCTTTCACTGTCACTGGGTCAAAGTGCTGGAATTCCCTCCCTAATAGCATTGTGGGTCAACCCACAGCAGTAGGACTGCGGCGCTTCAAGACGGCAGCTCACCAGCACCTTCTCAAGGGAAACTAAGGATGGTCAAGAAATGCTGGCCAGCCAGTGATGCCCACATCCCACAAATGAATAGAAGAAAAAGAAAAAAAAAGATATTCCTCAGGTCCTTTTTAAATCTCATCTTAACCCTATGCCTTCCAGTTTCGGACTCCCCTATCCTGGGAAAAGGTCTTGGCTATTCACCCTATTCTTGCCCCTCATGATTTTAAAAACCTCTATAAGGTCACCCCTCAGCCTCCAGTGCTCCAGGGAAGAAAGCCTATTCAGCCTCTCCCCACAGTCTAACCCCTCCAATCCCAGCAACAGCTAAAACATGTCCAATTCATAGCTTTTAAAAGCATTAACTGTACTCAGAACTTATTTATTTTAAAATAAAATTAAACACTGGAACAGATGACTACTGAGGCTTCTAACTCAGATTGCTCTGACTCCTCCCTTCCCTTCCTCGACACCTCTGTTTCCATTTCTGGGGATAGACTGGCCACCAATATCCACTGTAAACACACTGACTCCCACAGCTACCTGGACTATGCATCCTCACACCCTGTTGCCTGTAAAGACTCCATCCCATTCTCTTAGTTCCTCCGACTCCATCACATATGTTCAGATGAGGCCAACTTCAACAAGAGCCTCTGAAACGTCCACCTTCTTCCTCAACCAAGGAATTTCCAGCACCGTTGTCGACAGGGCCCTCAACCGGATCCAACCCATTTCCCTCACTTCCACCCTCACCCCTTCTCTTCTCTCGCATAACAGCGAAGCGTTCCCCTTGTCCTCATCTACCATCCTACCAGCATCCCCATCCAGAAGATCATCAGACACCATTTCCACCACCTCCAGCGAGATGCCACCACCAGACACATATTCCCCTCCCCTACCTTGTCCGCTTTCCGCAGGGACCGTTCCCTCCGGGACATCCTGGTCCACACTTCCTTCAACCTTAACACCTCCCCTCCCACCTCCCCAAAGCCCCATGGCACCTTCCCCTGCAACCGGTGAAGGTGCAACACCTGCCCATTTATCTCCTCCCTCCCCACTATCCAATGGCCCAAACATACCTTCCATGTAAAGCAACACTTCACCTGCACTTCCTACAATGTAGTCTACTACATTCGCTGCTCACAATGTGGTCTCCTGTACATTGGGGAAACGAAGCGCAGACTGGGTGACTGCTTCGCAGAACATTTGTGAGGGGTAGATCATGCCTCACAAACCTTATTGAATTCTTTGAATAGGTGACCAACCACGTGGATGAAGGTAGAGCAGTGGATGTGGTATACGTGGATTTAAGTAAGGCATTTGATAAGGTTCCCCATGATAGGCTCATGCAGAAGGTAAGGAGGCATGGGATAGGGGGAAATGTGGCAGATTGGATTCAGAATTGGCTGACCCTTAGAAGACAAAGGGTGGTAGTGGACAGAAAATATTCAACATGGTGCTCAGTTACGAGTGGTGTACCACAAGGATCTGTTCTGGGTCCTCTTCTATTTGTGATTTTTGTAAATGATTTGGATGAAGGAGTGGAAGGGTGGATTAGCAAGTTCGCAGACGATACGAAGGTGGGCCGTGTTGTGGACAGTGCGGAGGGCTGTCCTAGGTTACAAAGGGACATTGATAGGATGCAGAGCTGGGCTGGGAAGTGGCAGATGAAGTTTAACACTGAAAAGTGTGAGGTGATTCATTTTGGAAGGAAAAACTTGAAAGCAGAATACAGGGTTAACGGAAAGATTCTTGGCAGTGTGGAGGAGCAGAGGGATCTTGGCGTTCATGTCCACAGTTCCCTGAAAGCTGTCACCCAGGTGGATAGAGTTGTTAAGAAGGCGTGTTAGCTTTCATTAATAGAGGGATTGAGTTCAAGAGCCGTGAAGTTATGCTCCAGCTACACAAAAGCCTGGTTTGGCCACATCTGGAGTATTCTGTCCAGTTCTGGTTGCCTCATTACAGGAAAGATGTGGAAGCGTTGGAAAAGGTGCAGAGGAGATTTACCAGGATGTTGCCTGGAATGGAGGGAAGGTCTTATGAGGAAAGGTTGAGAGAGCTAGGGTTTTTCTCTTTAGAACGACGAAGGATGAGAGGTGACTTGATAGAGGTGTACAAAATGATCAGAGGTATAGATAGAATAGACAGCCAGAGACTTTTTCCTCGGGTGGAGGTAGCTATTACGAGGGGGCATAGTTTTGAAGTGAGTGGAGGTAGATATAGGGGAGACGTCAGAGGTAGGTTCTTTACTCAGAGAGTGGTTGGGGTGTGGAATGCATTGCCAGAGCAGGTAGTGGAGTTGGCCTCATTAAGGGCATTTAAGCAACTATTAGATACCCATATGGATGATAGTATAACGTAGGGGTGGAGGTTAGATAGACCTTAGGATTAGGGTAAAAGTTCGGCACAATATCGTGAGCCGAAGGGCCTGTACTGTGCCGTACTGTTCTATGTTCTAACATCTACGTTCTGCTCGGAAAAAAGACCTTGAGCTACCTGTTGCCTGCCACTTTAACACACCACCATGTTCCCTGGCCAACAACATCTCTGTCTCTGGCTTGCAGCAGTGTTCCAGCAAAGCTCAACACAAGCTGGAAGAACAACACCTCATCTTCCACTTGGGGACCCTGCAGCCCCCCAGACTCCATGTTGAGTTCAATAATTTTAGGGCCTAAATTCCCATATCCTAGCCCCCTGCCCCACACACCAGGCCATGTTATCACATACACATTACCTATTGTTAGTCACTAACAGTCCCCATTAACAACTATTCACCTTCCAAGCCAGATCGTTATCAACTCCTTGGTCTGTCTAACTGCTCTTCTCTCTCTTCAGGCTTTATCCTATCGTTTACTCCCTACCTCATAAAAATCAGCATTTTCCCAGCTACCATCAGTTCTAAGGAAGGGTCACCAGACCCGAAACGTTAACTCTGAATTTTTCTTCACAGATGTTACCAGACCTGCTGAGCTTTTCAGCAACTTGTGTTTTGTTGTGACTACCGACAGTTAACTGACTTGGTCTGTGGATTAAGATAAACAGCGACATACTCAAAAACAGACAATGTAACACATTCCACCTAAAGGGGTAACGACCCATCTCCTGAACCTGAAATGTGGATCTTACCTCCCTCTGTCACTAACTTGTCACATTCTATTTCTCTCCTTTATGACTTAAAAGGATACGTTAGGGTACTTTCTAGATGGTATGAAATCAAATACAGTGGATGTCCAAATAAACGTGTAGGTTCAGATGAGGATACACATGTTACACTGCATTTTTCAATAACCTTGGTTTTGTGAATTGTGAGCAGATCTGGGCACCACATCTTAGAAAGGATGTGTTGGTCTTGGAGAGAGTGCAAATTGCAGGCTTACATGACTGATACCTGAACTTCAGGTTCAAGTTACGGGGAGAGAATATACTTTTCTTTTCTCCAGAATTTGGAAGGGTAAGAGGTGATCTGATCGAAATCTTCAAGATATGACCAGGAAAAGATTGGGTTGATAAAGGTAAACTATTACCACTGGTTGGAGATTCTAAAACTAGGGGGCATAGTCTGACTATTAGGACCAGACCATTCAGTAGAGATATCAGGAAGCACTTCTATGTGTGACAAACGTTTGAAACTCTCTTACACTAAAGGGCAGTGGATGCTGGATCAGTTGTTAATTTTAAATCTGAGATTAATTTTTATTAAGCGCAAATACAGGAGATATGGGCCAAAGGCAGTTAAACGGAGTTTGGCCACAGTTCAGTCATGATCTCATTGAAAGGTGGAACAGGCTCAAGGGGCTGAATGGCCCACTCTTGTTCTAATATTCCCTCAATACAGCCAGACTTTGCCCCATCCCAGGATTCAAAGCCCAATCCCCAGTCCGATGACACCACTCCCCCACACGGCACCAATTTCCAATTCTGTTTAATGCCTAGAATTTCTCAGAGACCTGATCCCAATGTTCAGTACCCCATCCCAATCCCACTGGACCCCAGTCTCCCATCCCAGTGACACCTAGTGTTATTCAGCGCCTAGATGCCTCTGTTCACATCCCAGGGGTTAATCTTAACACATTAAGTGACTTCCTTTCAGCTCAGGGTAACGCAGCACCTGAAGGTCTGAAAGAGGCAGAGACAGTGTGCACCCTCCCCCAGCCAGTGTTCAGATGCCACTGTGCACATCCTGGGGTTAACCCGAAGACATTAAGTATCTTCCTTTCAGCACGTCACTTCCAGCAGTCACAGCACTTACCTGGAACAGCAGCAACAATATTTAGCAGCAGCAGCAGCTGAAGGAGTAGTTTCTGTGAGCTGTGTCCCTGCAACAAGAAAACATAGTTAGCCCTTTTCCTTTACAGCAGATTCATCTTTGTTCCTCCTCCGTGCGTCTGCCGTTCCCCCTCCCCTCTTCACATCGTTCTCCCACCCCTTCCCACTTGCCCCTGTCCTCTCCCACTTCCCCCTGTCCTCCCCCTCTCCGACCTCCCTCTCCGAGCCTACGTCCCCGAGCCCACACTCGTTCTTTCCCCCCACTCCAATCATCTTCGCTCCCACCCTTCGCCTATTCCCTGTCACCGCTCACACACCTATACTCTTCCCTTTACCGTCCATCCTCACTCGGTACCTGATGTTCCTGTCCAGCCATTTCCGCAGCCTGGATCGGGTACAGAGTGAATAAGCAGCCCTTACTGTATCGCGGATTCGGGATGGGGGTTCCCCGAAGAGTCCCAGAGGGGCGAGGGGATGATGCGGCCCCCGGACACGGGACTGGATCACAGGGAGACGGGGATTATCTTGCGTCCCCAGAACTGATTCCGGGGAAGTCGGAGGGGGGGGGGGGGGGGGGGGTGCGCGGGGCTGGGCCGCGGGGAGGGGGGAAGGCGGTGTGTGATCCTGCGTCCCCCAGGCGCGGGGCTGTGGGATGATACTCCGGTCCTCGGACACGGGATTGGTTCCGGGAAAGAAGGAGGTGATATTGTGGCCTCAGGACACGGGGCTGGATCACCGGGAGAAGGGTTTGATCCTGCGATCCCGACCCCCGGACAAAGGGCTGGATCCCAGGGACAGCCGGTAATCGAACAGCTCCTTGTGTGCTTTAAAATTCCCTCTGCCACGCAAAGGCTGGCTCCTGATTGGTCAGTGGGTCTGCACTCTGATTGGCGTGATGCGGACCAATCACAGGCGCCCGTAGTGTTTTTGAATAAAGCTTGGACAGAGCAAGTACCTTATCGATAAGGAGTGGGAGCGGATGTTGTTAGTGTTAATTGACAATGGGAGGGGTCACTTTTAAACCGAAGATATCGGAGCAGAAACACAGACATTCAGCCCTACAAGCTTGCTTTATCTCTATGGCAGTTCTTGTGCTTTCCAAATCGAGAACCAATCTTTAAAACAAAGTCAGAAATTTCTCGAAAAGCTCAGCGGGTCTGGCAGCATCTGTGAAGAGAAAACAGAGTGACCCTTCTTAAGAACCTATCTATATCTGTCTAAAATACATTCAATGAGCTCACCTCTACAGCCCTCTGTGGCAATGAGTTCCACAGATTCACCATGCTCTGACTAAAGAAATTCCTCCTCATCTCAGGTCCTAGTGTCTCCTACTGGTGGAAACATCTCCATGCCATTCAGATTCATAGTTCCTTGAAGGTAGAGTCACAGGTAGATCAGGGAGTGAAGACGGCATTTGCCTTTACTGGTCAATGCATTGAGTATAGGAATTGGGTAGTCATGTTGCAGCTGTGCAGCACATTGGTTAGGCTACTTTTGGAATACTGCATTCAGTTCTGCTCTCCATGCTGTAGGAAGGATGTCATTCAAAGGGAAAGGACTCAGAAAACATTTACAATGATGTTGCCAGGGTTTGAGCTATAGGGAGAGGCTGAATAGGCTGGGGCTTTTGTTCCTGGAGCATCAGAGGCTGAGGGATTACCTTCTAAAGGTTTACAAAATCATGAGGGGCATGAATAGTGTGAATAACAAAGTTTTTTTCCAGGGATGGGGGAGTCCAAATCTAGTGGGCATAGGTTTAAGGTGGGAAGGGAAAGATTTAAAAGGGACCTGACGGGCAATTTTTACAAGCGTGAACAGAATGAGCTGCCAGAGTAAGTGGTAGAGGCTGTTACATTGCAACACTTAAATGGCATCTCAGTTGGTACATGAATAGGAAGGATTTAGAGGAATATGGGCCAAATGCTGACAAATGGGACTAGATCAATTGAGGATATCTGGTTGACATGGACAAGTTTGATCAAAGAGTCTGTGTCTGTGCTGTACAACTCTATGAATCTGTCCAGGCCTCTCAGTATTCTGTAAGTTTTAATCAGATTGCCCTCAGCCTTCCTTGAGCACAGACCCCGCGTCCTCAACTATTTCTCATATGACAAGCCCTTCATCCCAGCGATCACTCTTGTTAACCTCCTCTGGACCCCAACAATGCCAGCATATATTTCCTGAGGTTCCTGCTCACAATATTCCAAATGCAGTCTGACCAGAGCTTTAATCAGCCTCAGCACTACATCCCTGGTGTTATATACTAGCCTTCTTCAAATGAATGCCAACATTACATTTGCTTTCCTAACTGCCAGCTGAAGCTGCATGTTAACCTTGAGAGAATCCTGAACTAGGAATCCTAAGTCTCTTTGTGCTTCAGATTTCTGAAGCCTTTCCCCATCTAGAAAACAGTCTACACCTCTTCTTCTTACTATAGTGCGTAACTTCACACTTTGTCACACTGTACTCCATCTGCCACTCGCCTAGCCTGTCCAAGCTCTTCTGCAATTTCCTCAACACTATCTGTCCCTCCATTTACCTTTGTGTCATCTGCAAACTAAGCAGCAATGCCGTCAGCTCCTTCATTTAGATTGTTAATGTTTAACATGAATAGTTGTGGTCTCAACACTGATTCCTATGGAACTGCATTAGTCACCGGCTGCCATCCTAAAATAGACCACTTTATCCCTACCGTCTGCCTCTGCCAGTCAGTCAATCCTCTCTTCATGTCAGTATCTTGCACTAACACCATGTGCTCATCTTATTTAGCAAGCTTTGTGCAGCACCTTGCCAAAGGCCCTTTGGAAATCCAAACAGATGATGTACCTATTCAGTTCCTCTGCCATTTCTTTTTCTCAATTACTTCTTCTCCAACTTCATTTTCCAGTGGTTTTAGATATCTTAAAACAACTCTTGCAATCTACTTTTATAAGACTAGCTAGCTTACTGTCATATGTCATCTTGCCCACGCCCGCCATTGCACTTTTAATTATTCTCTTCAGGTTTTTAAAGCTCCCTGATTCTCTGACTTCCCACTAAACATCACCACATTGTATGTTTTTCCTTTTTGCTTGTTTGTTGTCCCTGACTTCCTTTGTCATTCATAACTGCCCCATCCTCCCCTTAATAAGTTTATTCTTCCTCTGGCTGAATTTCTGAATTACCCACAGAAACCCCTACCATTGCTGTTCCATTGTCTTCCATGCTGGGATCCTTTCCACTCAAACTCTGGCCAGCTCTTCCCTCATGTCTTTTTAGTTACTCAGTTGTAATACCGTAACATCTGATTCAATATTCTCCTTCTTAAACTGCAGGATAGATTATATCATATTATGGTCACTGGCCCCAAGGGTCTTTTATCTTCAGCTCACTAATCAAGTTTGTCTCATTATATGTCACTAAATCCAGGATTGCCTGTTCCTGTGTGGGCTCTACCACAAGTTGCTCCAAACAACTATCTTGTAGACATTCCACGAGTTCCTTTTCTAGAGATCCACTACCAATCAGATTTTCCCAGTCGACCTGAATATTGAAGGCCCTCAATGCTGCCTTTCTTACATGCCTTTTCTATGTCTGGATTTATTTTCTTCCCCACAGCCTGACTACTGCTAGGAAGCCTGTGCATAGCCACCATCATTGTCTTTTTCCTTTGTGGTTCCTCAACTCTACCCAGACAGATTCTACACCTTCTGACTATGAGTGACTTCTTGCTTTTGATTGACATATTGTGGGGTCAGTTACGATTGACAGGAGGTGGAATAAGTGCTGATTAGGGCGGCATAGTGACTAAGTGGTTAGCACTGCTGCATCACAGCGCAGAGATGTGGAATCCACTCCAGCCTTGGGTGATTACATGGGTGGAGTTTGCACCTAATCCCCGTGTCTGTGCAGTTTTCTTCTGGGTGCTTCGGTTTCCTCCCACAGTCCAGGGATGCGTAGGTGAGGTGGATTAGCCATAGGAAATATGGGGATACGGGGATAAAGTAGGGAGTGGGTCCTGGATGGGATGCTATTTGGAGGGTCGGCGCGGAATCTGTGGGCGGTATAGGGGTGTTACAGGGGCTCTGTGTCTTCATTATTACCCCTTGTTGCAGAAGCGAGTCCATCACCGGGGCGATGCCGTCCTCTGCTTCAGTGGTTAAACGGTACTGTTTAACACACAGCAACACCACATTCTTCTGCAGGATAACCCTGGGCTCCGGTGCCGTGTCGGCCTTCCCCACATGATTTTTTTGCTGTGCCCATAGATTTACTGGTACCTGTGCTAGGACTGTAGGGAGGAGAAGAGGATCCTCTTTTGGTGATTGCTGCCTTTCAAAAATGGTTCCCCTGACCTCAGGGTGTATAGCAATCCTCCCCTCCCTGTTGTTAAAGAACTCAATGCGTGCTCTTTGTCCGTACACGGGCAGGGCTATAGTGCAGATGATCTTAGTTTCGGCTATCATGCGTTTTATCATCGTCCCGATATCTCTAGGTTTCGCCGGTGGTTTCACGGCTACTGTCAAGTGGGCCAGCGAGGAATCTCCCATTCTAAACCTGCCTTCCTGATCCTCTGCTAGTTCCACGACGATCCCAAATCCTTCGAGACCAAAGTAAATGTACTGTGTCGTTTTCAACTCTTCTGTTCCGATAAGGGTGTATCAATTTATCGTAAAGTGGGTCAGCCTGCGCAGTATAGTAGGCTGTGCAGTGGACTCTCTCCTTTTCTTGACTGGTGCTGATTAAAAAGCACAAATTCTGGGCATAGGGTCTTGTGAAATTCTGCAGAGCAGTCTGCATTTGCCGGAGTCCTGGGGTATAGAGGTCGCCGTCCAGCTGCCGACAGTATAATATGGGCTCTGTATCGCCTAATTTTGGCTCATTCATCAGTTGCAGCATTTGGTGAACTCTAATTTGGGGGAGCTCCATGTATATACCCTCGGTCGTACAATGTTTACAAAGAGTTTGTCAGCCCAGTAGGGGGAGTGGGGCTGCCTTACAAATAATAAAAGTAGAGACAACAAGGTGCAGGGCTGGATGAACACAGCAGGCCAAGCAGCATTCTCCAGCATCTGCAGTTCCTACTATCTCTGAAATAATAAAAGTATCCGTGACATCTCTTTCCTTCTTTTCAATTGAGCTGGCAGGGAAAGAGGTTCCGCCTGCGGGACGCCAGCTATCCCCATGGTTTTCAATTAGGCGGCCACTTTCTAGAAGGTCCGCAGAGCGAGGTACAGAGGACATGGTGGCACCGGTATCGATCAGACAGTCCAAATATTTATTTCCCAATTTAATAGTAGTCATAGGCTCCTCCCTCATAGTTTTGGACAGTCTGATGATG
>NC_063378.1:6826562-6839955 GCF_021869965.1 Rhincodon typus | reverse complement strand
AGGTGTTCGACCTCCTCTCCATACCAAGAGTATTAGATTATTTATATAGAAATAATCACTGCAGGGTAATGGGGGGAAAAAAGACAGGATACTGGCATTAGGTAATGATGTTCACTTGAAGAGCTGGTGCAGACACGATGGGCCAAATGGTCACCACCTGAGCCATAAGACATCAGTGACATTCCCAAGATAATGTGCTGGTGATTAGGGAGGTAAAGGGGATGTTGGACCTTACTGCAAGAGGGAGATGTATAAGCAGAAGATGTCTTGCTGCAGATTAAATAGCAGATAGGTAACAGCAAATTGGAATATTCTGTACAGTATTGTTCTTTATATCCAAAGCAGGGTATATTTGCCTTAGAGATGCTAATAAAGATTCCTTAGACTGAATCCTGGGATGAATGGAGGTAACAAAGGAAACATTAAATAACTGAAGCATAATATTCCGGGAGTCTTGAGAAGATAGATGCTGCGAGGCTGTACCCCATCTGCCTGGTTGGAATTCTGTATCTCAGATGGTTGTGGGCGCTCTATTGGTCAATAGATTTGGTGCAGAGAGCTAGATTTTAAAGTTTTGTCTTTATTTTCAAATTCCTTTGGGGTTCATCTCTGCCTATCTGTAATGTCCCTTCGCCTCACAACACTGTTCATCCGATTTTTGAAGTCTTCAGCAATCCTGTTTTTCCATCACTCCTCCACTGGTGGCTGCGTTTTCAGCTGTCTGGATGCTGGAGTCTGAGATGTCCTTTTTTTTTATTTTATCTGTCTCCCACTCCCGTGCTGTGATTCTCTTTTTAAAAACGAAAAACTGCATCAAACTTGACATGAGCTACACGAAAAGAAATTATGTTTAATTCACCCCTGCGAAGCATTTGAAGTGTTGTCTGTTAAGGTGTTATTTAAGACCATAACAATATAGGAGCAGAATTAGGCCGCCTGGCCCATAAGGTCTGCTCCACCTTTACATCATGGCTGATTATGTTTTGTGACACCATTCTCCTGCCGTGACCTATTAACCCTTGATCCCTTTACTAATTAAATGCCTATCTATCTCTGTCTTAAGACTTGACCTTCATAGCTGTCAGTGGAATGAGTTCCACAGATTCATCAACATCTGGCTGCAGAAATTCCTTCTCACCTCTGTTCTAAAGGGTCATCCTTTCACTCTGAGGCAGTGCCCTCAGGACCTTGTCTCTCCTAATTGTGGAAACATCTTTTCCACATCCACTCTAAATGCAACTTGTTGGTATTCAAACTTTCTCCAGCATTTTCAACCCTCCCCCTTAATCCAGGCATCAGAGGATCCTGTGACTGGGAAGACCATCTCTGATTTCCTTGTTTCACTCAATACCTACATCTCTATGCTCACTGCATTTTCCAACACACATTCCTCACAGTGGGATGAGGAACTATTGCAGGGTTCTCTCCCTTTCTCCTCTGGCCATCCCTCTGTCGGTCAGCACAGCTCCTGTGGAGTGTCCAGCTCTTGCCCATTGCCTCCCCTGTAAGCCTCCTCTCCTCTACACACTATCTTTCATCACCGTGCAGCTCCGATCACCGATTTTCCAGCCGCTGTAGATCCCTCGGGTGTTGAGTATCATTTAATGGGCTTGTGCCCCTGAACAGCTCCTTTACACATTTGACCAATATGTTAGAATGTAATGTGCATTCTGGTTCTCTCTCCTAGGAACCGACACCCCAGCAATTGAGATGAAGCATCGAATGGTATTCCTTGGAGACAGGTGACCTGTGCAGATGAAGCATGGAGCGTTGCGACAACAGCACCTGAGCATCAGGATTGAGCAACTGAAGACAAAACCTTCTGGGGAACGGGGCTATGCAACACTGTAACTGAGTTTCCGCTGCACTGAGCTTGGGTCAGGGAGGGGGCATCAGCCCAGTAGAGCGGGGATTGAGTGATTCCTGATGAAAAGCTTCTGTGTGGGTGATGCTGCCAGGGTCCCATTTGTTGTCCATCTTGACTTGACCCATTGCAGCTCCTGTAGTGATGGTGCTCCCACAGTGGGGAACATGGGGATAAGGCTTCAGAAACTCCCTCTGCTGCCTCTGGTGCCTTTTGGGGTCGATTCAGGTGCCCCTGGAATTGGGAGAGCTGTCTGACAGATACCTTGCTGTATTCATTGCTCGCTTGGAGTAACTAATTTTTTTCACAATAACAAAGAGCAGCAAATTATTCGTTTAATAATTCAGCATCTACTGGGCAAGGCCAGTCACTACACTATTGACAGCTACTGTTTTATATTCAGAATTCAGAATCCAAATGGTTTACATACTGAAACTGCACTGATTTTGCAACACATACTAACTTGCCATCCTGAAAACAATTTTGATTATTCCTACTCTGTGGTCTCTGTCCAGTATGTGTTACATGTTGGCCTTGATCCCATGGATGTGATATGTTATTCATGACATTTTGATGGGTGGGAAGAATAGATACATCCTTTGTTAACTTTTTATGGAGGGAGCTGGGTGGGTGGTGGTGATTTAGGTCTTCATTAATTCATTACTTGTAATCATCCTCTGATTGTAGTGAACTTTCTTCCTGAGTGACTCTGGGAGTATGTGGCTTCTGTTGGTACCTTTGAGACTTTCCATGACATTGGGTACTGAAAAGTGTGGGAACAGTATCAAGCTTTACTATTGAAGTTTTTTTAAATTTATTGTCTTGGTGTAACACATTTCTGCTTTCTTAAGCCAAAATTAGCTCTTTGATGTCTTTATCTTTTAATTGGAATCGTCTATTAATTGGAATCGTCTATCAGTAAAAACTAAACAAAGATGTTGTCTTTTCTGCAGATGGAAGGGTTTTTTTGTACTAGTGATTTTGTTTTTTGAAGAAAGTTTGTACGAGATAAACGTCTTTTTAAATCAACATCTTTGCTTTCCATGAATTTTCGTGTCATCATTTGCGATGCTCTGTGCAGCTTCATTCATTGGGTTTCAGTTGTCAGTTTCAGTTGGTGGGTGGAGAAAGTTGAAGTGATTGAGACTCTCACTGGATGTTACCGTCTTTGGTTACACTCTGGTGCCTGTTGGGGTCAATTTATCTCAGGTACCCCTGGGATTGGGAGAGATGTCTGACAGATACTTTGCTGTATTCATTGCTTGCTGGGAGTAACTAATTTTTTTTTCACAAGAACAAACAGCAGCATATTATTTATTTAATAATTCAGCATGGACTTCATTCTGCATGAATAATCTTCTTTAGGTCCATAATTATCTCTCGGACTCCTCTTTTGTTCTTTTTGTACTCTTGTGTTTGTGGAAGTCCTTGGATTCATTTTTATATTATCTGTTCTCCGACTCTATCCTTGTTCTGTTACTTGATTTTTTTTTGCAATTCTTGTGAAGATTTTCTGCATTTAGCCTAGTTCCCACTAATAACATTGATCTGCCATCCATCAAATGCACTTTTTCTCCTCATCTCCTTCTATCTCTCTTTCTAGCCAGAGTTGTGAAATTCGTCATAGCACCTTTCCTTCATATATATCTTGACTGAACTACCTCCTTTTAGGAAGACAACTCATTGTTCTGTGAAAGTTTTTGTTGCCAGTTTTTTGATTCTAATTCTCCTCACTTAGGTCTGTTCTCCCTACCAATGATGCCAGTAGGCCCCTAATTTGTTTTTTGTTCACTTTTCACTCTCTCTGGCCTTGACAACAATACAGTCCCAGTTTGTGATTGGAATATTCTAATACTGTCTATAGCTACGAAATGGTTGGCTAACTTGATTGAGTTTTTTGACTAAGTAACAAAGAGGATTGACAAAGGCAGAGCAGTGAATGTGATCTGTATGGACTTCAGTAAGGCTTTCCACAAGGTTCCTCACAGTAGACTGATTAGCAAGGTTAGGTCACATGGAATACAGGGAGAGCTAGCCATTTGGCTACAGAACTGGTTCGAAGATAGGAGACAGAGAGGGTGGTGTTAGTGGGTTGCTTTTCATACTGGAAACCTGTGACCAGCGGTATGCCACAAGGATTGGTGCTGGGTCCACTGCTTTTCGTCATTTATATAAATGATTTGGATGTGAATATGGGTGGAATGGTTCGGAAGTTTGCAGATGACACCAAAATTGGAGGTGTAGTGGACATTGAAGAAGGTTACCTCAGTCCAATGGTATCTTGATCAGATGGGCCAATGGGCCGAGGAGCGGTAGAGTTTATTTCAGATAAATGCGAGGTGTTGCATTTTGGTAAGGCAAACCAGGGCAGGTCCTACATAGTAAATGGTGGGGTCCTGGGGAGTGTTGCCTAAGGGTGCATGTGCATCGTTCCTTGAAAGCAGAGTTGCAGGTAGACGGGGTTGGGATGCTTGGTCATAACATTGAGTTCAGGAGTAAGGATGTCATGTTGCAGTTGTACAGGACATTGGGGAGGTCACTGTTGGAATATTGCATACAATTCTGGTTGCCCTTCTGTCAGAAGGATGTTGTTAAACTTGAAAGGGTGCAGAAAAAACATACAAGGAAGTTGCTGGAACTGGAGGGTTTCAGCTATAGGGAGAGACTTCCCTGGAGTGTCGGAGGCTGAGGGGTAACCTTATAGAGGTTTATAAAATTGTGAGGGGCATGAATAGGGTGAATGGACCAGGTCTTTTTCCTACCATGGGGGAATCCAAAACGAGAGGGTGTAATTTAAGGTGCGAGAGGAAAGGTTTAAAAAGGACCTGACATGTGATTTTTTCACACAGAAGGTGGCGCATGTATGGAGCGAGCTGCCAGAGGCAGTTCGAGAGGCTGGTACAAATGCAATATTTAAAAGGCATCTGGATGGGTATTTGAATAGGAAAGGTTTAGTGGGATATGGGCCAAATATTGGCAAATGGGACTTGGTCAGATTTCGCTATCTGCTCGGTTCAGATGAGCTACACTGAAGGATCTGTTTCCGTGCTCTATGACTCTTTGCCTCTATCCCTCCTTCGGATCTGGAGTCTCACTCCTGTTGCACAACAGTACAGGTTCTAGACCAGACAGGTCTGTATCTTTGAGACAGTAACGCAACAGCATGACATATGAAGTTCTGGTATAAAGGTACGGGCCTATAGGCAATGGCCCAGTGGTATTATCACTGGACTGTTAAATCCATCTGGCTCACTAATGCCCTTGAGGGAAGGAAACTGCCAACCTTACCTGGTCTGGCATACATGCGACTCCAGACCCACAACCAATGTGATTAATTCTTAACTACCCTCTTGGGCAATTAGGGATGGGCAATAAATGCTGCCTGGCCAGCGACTCCCTCATCCCATGAATGAATAAAGGCCTAGCCTGCAGTCACTCTGTGCAATGGAGTCAATGTACTCAGTCAGTATGTATAAAGAACAGTAATATCAGAAAACAGAGAATCCAGACTGTGTCAAAGTATATGATGCTGTAGCCTTGTAAACAGATCCTGATGTAAATAAATAAATGATCTAACAAACAGGAAATGGCATTCAGCCCCTCCATTTAATACAATCAAACTTCAGATATCAGACTCGAGAACAACCTGGCTGTTAGTTGGACTAAAGTAAATTAAACCACAAAAGTAGCAGTAAGTGGATATGAAAGGCTGAGTTGGTGACATGGCGTAACAGTTCTGAAAAGTTCTTTTTTTCCTGAAGCTCTTCAGATGTAGAGCTGAAATTATATCTACAGCAAGAACTACAGTACTGCAACAAAATTTAAAGGCTATAAACTTGTACTGAAGCACATTTGAGTCCTCCGTCTCTCTCCATCTTTAAACACAAGGCTGCTGCTGCAACTGAAATGAAATGCTTTTAAATGGTCCTGAAAGGACAACAAAAAAAGGACAGCTTAAGCATATTTTTAAAAAAAACATTTTCTACGTTAAAATGCTTACCTATATCCAGACTTTGATGAATTCCATCATTTTCATTTTCCGACTCAGCACAGCAATTAATAGAAGTGACAGCAGCGCTCCTTTCTTTGGCGTGACTGTCACCTACAGGCAGAAACCTGCTACTACAAGCCTGCAATTCTTGAAGCGGCAGCAACCTACAATTGATGAAACAAACAGATAAACCAACAAATGCACAGGAAAACGTGACACGACAACGACATTACAACAACATTTTAGAAAATATAAAACCACAAAAGAATGATAGACAGGAGTCCTCTAACCATGGATTTGCACACCTTTAATATTCTTTCAGAACTTCAGTTATTCAAAGAAAGTATCAACCTTTATTCCCTGGATCCACAATTAACTGACAAAGAGTGGCGGCAGCCAAACCTTTTTTTTTCTCACTTCGGGCACTGACGGTTGAGAAGAATAAAATCTTGCAATATTTCTGATATCACAGCAATATCACAACATGTTCCAGATTTTATGAGATTAATTTCAAGTTGGAGTCAATTTTGGGTGACACAGTCTTGAATTCATGTCACACTAACAATGGTCAGGTGGAATAAGCGACTGATTCCTAGGCTGGAGTCAACACAAAGGTACAGAAGGAATGTGATTTCAGTGAAGCCAACTTGAAGTTAAATGATGTTATGTAGCTGGAAAAAGGTAATCTCAGAGATAGCAGAGGATACGAGTCCAAAATCCTATTTGGTATCAAATTTTTCACCAGTGTCATGGACAGTCTGGTGCAGTCTCAGGCAGTTGCCAGGGAGAGGCGTGGAAACGGTAGCTGAGAAATGGAGTCTGTCATGAGGACTGAAGACAATGACTTCAGCCTTCCCAATATTTTCCATAATTTGAGAAAATTTCAGATCATCTAGTACTGGAATGTTGGATAAGCAGTCTGATAATTTAACAATGCTGGAGGTGTCGTGAGACGTGGGGTTGAAGTGGAGTTGGGTAATAGCAGACAGGTGGATACTGATGTCCTGTGCATGTACAATATCTGACTTGTGAGTAGGATTACAGGTCACGGAATATAAAGGACAGGAGCAAAGTTGATACAAAATTGGCTGAGCGATAGGAGATATAGAATAAAGGTTAATGGGTACTTTTCGGCATGGAGGAAGATTTGTAGTGGAGTTCCCAGGGAAAAGTATTGAGATCCTTGTTTTCCCTGATTTATATGAATGATCCTGATCTTCGAGTACAAGGGACAATTTCAAAATGTGCGCATGATTAAAAATGTGGGAACATTGTGTAAACTGTGACAGTGTAGAGAGACATTAGCAAATTCGAGGAGTGGGCAGATAGGTGACAGATGAAGTCATTGTAGAGAGGTATCAGATCATACCTTCACACACAAAGAACATGCAGATACAGTATAAAATAAAGGGTGTTATTCTTAAGTGTGTAGGTGCAGACAGACCTCGGGGAATATGTGCAGAAGTCATTAAAGGTAGCTGGATGGGGATAGAGCACAAAGCACATACTATCTTCGGCTTCATTAATAGGGCCACAGAGTAAAAGGGGCAGAGAGGTTATACTGAACTTGTATGTGGCACTAGTTAGACATCAGCAGGAGTATCGTGCACAGTTCTTGGCCTAGACCTTAGGATGGATGTGAATGTATTGGAGAGAGACAGTGCAGATGTAGTTCACAATAAATGGTTCCAAAGATGAGACAAATCAGTTATGAGGATATAAAAACAGAAGTTGCTGGAAAAGCTCAGCAGGTCTGGCAGCATCTGTGAAGAAAAATCAGAGCTAATGTTTCGGGTCTAGCAACCCGTCCTCAGAGCTGAGTTCCGAGAAAAGGTCACCGGACCCAAAACTTTAACTGTGACTTTTTTCTTTACAGATGCTGCCAGACCTGCTGAGCTTTTCCAGCAACTTCTGTTTTTGTTCCTGATTTATAGCATCTGCAGTTCTTTCAGTTTTTATTCAGTTATGAGGATAGATTGGAGAACTTGCAGCTGTTTTCCTTGGAGAGGAGAAGGCTGAGATTACATAAGGCCTCAAATTATTTATAAAAATTTGAAATAAAACCTGAAAATTTTGGAGAAGAACAGTAGATCTCACAGCCTCTATGCAGAGAGAAACAAAGTTATGCTTTGAGTCTGACATGACTGTTCTTCAGAGCTGAAAAATGGTTTCTAATTTTGAGAGAAGGGTGGAAGACAGGAGTGAGTGGAACAGATAGTGAGGGTGCCCAGAGCAAAGACAAGGGGAGTATTAATGGTAGTGAAGGAGCGGTCATCATTAAACACTTCATCCCAGTTATGTTTTATTGAATTCAAATTCCACCATCTGCCATGGCGGGATTTGAACTTGGTATCCAGAACATTACCTGCATCTCTAGATTAATATTCTGTCAATAAAACCATGAAACCATCCCCTCTCCTGCTGTTGTTATGATCAAAATGGAGGACCGAGGTCATGCTCAGAAGTTGTTGAACACAGTGCTGAGTCCCAAAGGCTGTAAAGTACCTTTAAACTTATGATGAGTCTCAAAATAGCAGACAGGGAGAAACTGTTCCCGCTCGTAAAAGTATCAGGAACCAAAGGGAACAGTTTTAAAGTGCTTTGCAAAAGAAGCAAATGGGAGGAGGTAAATATGAACTCTCACTCAGCGAGTGTTTAGGATCTGGAACGTATTGTGTGGAAGGGTAGTGGAGGCGTTCAAGAGGACATTGGATGATTATTTAAATAAAAATATATGCAGGTTATTGGGAAAAGGCAGATTGGCACTGAGCCTAAATGCTCAGAGAACTGGTGCAGACACAATGGGCTGAATGTCCTCCTCTTACATCATTAATATTTTATGACTATCCATCTTCAATGCCAATATGGATCCTTGGGACGGACACCGGAAGCACAAGAGAGAACCTGGAAATTGAGTATAACTCCTCAGGCTGTGTTAGTCATGAAACATACATTGTAAATATCAAAAGCAATTGCGATTGCATCGAAACACCCCAGAGAGAAACATGCTGTGTGAATACAAACTGAACTACACTTCAATTTCTATCACACCCTAAGTTGAACTGTTATGGAATGCAGGTTTACAAATTTTACAAGAAAGTATACATATGGAAAAAAATGAACCCAGCCTGATTCTTTGCTTTTCATAGTTTGTGGGAATGGTTTGAAAGAGAGACAAAGGTGTTCCTAGGGTATTTAACAGGCACGGAGATTTAGCATCACCTCCAAAGGCCAGCACTTCAGACAATGTTACATTTCTCCACATACCTCCAATGAGCATCAATCTAGATTGTACTTTCAAGCCTAGGGTTTATATTTGGACCTATGACTGTTCTGTCCCAGAGGTCAGGGTGCATGCTTTTTGATTTGTCTGCTGAGGCACTTTTGGTATCATACTCATCCCTGAACCATAAGGTTCCATGTTCTATGCCTGAGTACAGAAATCTTGGCAGACACTGCAATACAACACTGAAAGTGTTGTACTGTTGTTTGGATAAGGTAACAAACCAAGGTCCCATCGGCCTGCTCAGGTGGATGAAAAAGCTACTTACTGATTTTTCAAAGAGTAGTGATAATCTCCCTGCTGTCCTGACCAATACTTTTCCACATTCCACATCACAACAAAGGATGATTTTTAAATCACACTATGGGATCTTGTTGTGCCCAGGTTAGCTGCCATGTTTTCCATGTTACAATATTGACTACACTTCACAAAGTCCCTCATTGGCTGGAAAATGTTTTGAGAAGACTGACGATCTTCAAATGCACTATATAAATGCAAAACTTTCTTTTCGTCCCTGTAACAACAGTAAATCATTGCTGCAGTTCACAACACAGTCAAACTTTTCTTGCACAATCAGAAAATAGTGATAAGAATTAAGGGTGTATGTTTTGTGTGTGTGTGTATCTGTGTGTTGCTGCCACATACACATTATGTTGTGGTATCCCTGGAATCACAATCCTTTCTGCAGTCTGCGCTTGATACAATAGTACACAAATCACCAAAGGTACAGACTGCAACACACCAATATCTTTTTTCTGCATTCATTAACGAAATGAGGATGTTGCTGGCTGGGCAGTACTTATTGTCCATCCCTGATTGCCCAGAGGGCAGTTCAGTGTCAAACACATTGCAATGGGTCTGGAGTCACATTTATGCCAGACCAGGTAAGAATGGCAGTTTTCTTCCCTAAAGGACATTAGTGAACCAGGTGGGTTTTTTCGATAATGGACAATGGATTCATGATCATCATTTGATTCTTAATTCTAGATATATTATTGAATTCAAATTCCACCATCTGCCGTTGTGGGATTTGAACCCAGGCCCCCAGAATGTTATCCAGGTCTCTGGATTAACAGTCCAGCAATAATACCACTAGGCTATTGTCTCCCCTAAACTGAGCATTGTGAAACTGTATAACATCAAACTCAGCGTTCGACTTCTTTGAATACATTCTTCAATGTAAAATCCTACTTGACAGAACGTTCAGTGCAGGATTCCCAGAAGAAAATACTCCTCCCCACCCTAGTACATCAGCCCCAGCAAAAAAAATTCCCAGAATGTAATATCTCCCAGTATATCAGCCCCCTCAGTACATGATTCCCAAAAGGTAGTACATCCCCAGTACAATTTGCCTTCAGTATGGGGCCCCAGAAGATAATATCTCTCAGTACATCAGGTTTCGTGTAGGACCCCCAGAAGATAATAGATCCTAGCACATCAGCCATCAGTACAGGGATCCAAGAATATAACACCTCCCAGCATATCACTGCTCCATATAGTACCATTCCCAATATAAATCATTGCTCAATCTGACATCCCTCAGTGTGAGACCCCCAAATTACATGTCCCTTGGTGTAGCACTCCTCAGTGTACTGTCTCGTAATTAAATACCACTCGTCGCACTTTCCAGCACTTGGTCCATAGCCTTGAATGTTGTGACATTTCAAGAGGTCATCCAAATATATCTGAAAGGTTGTGAGGTTACCCGCCTCAACTGTCCTCTCAGGCGACGCATTCCAGATCCCCACCACTTTCTGGATAAAACTGTTTTTCATTCTGGTCCAAGATAGTAGTGGAGTAGTCCTCTATGCTGGAACTCATCTGTTCTGACTGCTTTGGTTTATCATTTTTAACCCCATCTCTTTTTTTTAAAACTTACTTACCCGGTAATGATCTCCTACAACCTCTTTGAGATACAGAAGCCTGAACACACGCACAAGCAGATTCAGGAACAGCTTCTTCTTCCCGGCCGTTATCAGGCTGATGAATGGACTCTCTAGCCTCAAATAACGCTGATAATGCTAAATGTTGATCTTGGCGAGCACACGCCCAGTGCAATGTACCCAGTATACCTCTGTCTAAGTCTTTTTGATCTGTACATCCTTTGCTTAGGGTGATCTGCCAGTACTACTCGTAACAAAGATTTTCAATGTATTTTGGTGCACGTGACAATAAATAAATCAATCTTGTCCTGAGCTTGGACAGTATGAGCCCAGCATCCAGACCTTGAGTGATCACCGGGCGCGGACGTCGAATGATCTCAAGCCGGGCCCAGGGTGCGGACCTTGAGCGGTCTTGGGGCTGGCATACCACAGACCTAGCGCAAAGGAAAGTGAGCACCCACTTATCTTTCCGGGGCGAGCACAGGACCTGGAATCGGCGGCTGCTACATCAGCAGGGGCGACCTCGACAAGGTAAGCCCAGGAGGAAAAGATGACACCTGAGGATCAGTGAATTCATTGTTGATGAATTCCGGCGCTGGCGACGGAGGCGAAAAGGCATCTCGACAACATCGATGAGTCGTCTCAGTGGCAAGAGACGCGACTCTGACATTGGTTGATCCAGTGGAGGAGTATCAGCATAGCGGCAAAGACGGCATTTGAGGATCAGCGACTTCAATGTTCATTGGGTCCGGTGTGTTTGGCGGCAAAGCGGTGGCGGAGGGATGGTGGCTCAGGACTGATGTCTTCAAGTTGTACTTTTCCTGTTTTTCCTTCTTCCTAAATTTTTCAAAACGATGCCATTTCATGGTGACAAATGAAAGCTTTCCTCTGAATTTTATTATATTCTTACTGTAAAATATACATGACAATAAAATGAAAATGAAAATCAAATCCATTCTAAATCTGCCTTTCACCTTAATCTCTGACTCTTAACTGCTCTCTGGGCATCCAGGGATGGGCAATAAATGCTGGCCTCAGGCAGAGATGTCCACATCCCATGAATGAATAAGAACTTTCAGAAATGCCAAAGCAAGTGGGGTCAGCCAACAGCTCGATGGGCAACACAACGTGAGAAGGCTTAGAATATTTAAAATGATAAATTTTGGTAAAGGAACAAGGAAACTGAGGGAGGAATTAAACAACTACAATATGAAGTAGCTTTATCCAAACACATTCCTGCTGATTGGGAAACACAAGAGGTCACTGATTGATTACCTTCGCTCTCCCCACTTGAAGGGACCAACTGGGAACTGGAAATGGGCGGGAGGAGTCCATCAGGGATCACCCCGCCCTTCCAAGATACTAACCAACCAGTGCGCGGCACTATGATTGACAGGGCGAAGCGGCATCTGAGTAGCCACGACTCTGATCAATCACCGTGTCAAACGCAAAGCGACGGGCCGAGCCACATCCTCAATGGCCATCATCGTTAACCTATCAGCGAGCCGAGCTCTGATTGACAGATCATACCGAAGACCGATTGACCCGCCCCCTTGGCGCGAGCGGAAACCGTTAGAGGAGAAAAAACGGTTAAAATTTGAAAAATGGGTCTGGAAGTGAAAGGTCAAACTGAATGGCCAACTTCAGAAAGTTCTGGAGAAAACCGCATGAAGGAAACTCGGGAGAGCAAATACGGTGGTGGGGGGAATGTTTAATGGGATGGGACAAGCATTGGGTTTATTCTAAAGAGACAAGAACCGCCGATGCTGGAGTCAGTCTAACACATTGTGGAGCTGGAGGAATACAGCAGGCCAGGCAGCTTCAGGGCAGCAGGAAAGGCCATGTTTCGGGTCGGGACCCTTCTTCAGAAATGGGGAAGGGGAAGGGAGCTGGGAAATAAATAGAGCGGGGGAGCGGTAGGACTGGGGGAAGGTGGATGGGGAGGTGATAGGTGAGTGCAGGTAGGGAGTGGTGGGGATTGGTCAGTGGGAATGGTGGGGCGGAGAGGTGGGAGAGAAGATGGACAGGTTGTGTCAGGTCGAGGAAGGGTCGGTGGGATGGTGACAGGTGAGTGCAGGTAGGAAGTGGTGGGAAGGGAGGATAGGTGGGAGAGAAGATGGACAGGTTGTGTCAGGTCAAGGAAGTTGGGATGAGAGGAAGGGTCGGTGGGATGGTGACAGGTGAGTGCAGGTAGGAAGTGGTGGGAAGGGAGGATAGGTGGGAGAGAAGATGGACAGGTTGTGTCAGGTCGAGGAAGGGTCGGTGGGATGGTGACAGGTGAGTGCAGGTAGGAAGTGGTGGGAAGGGAGGATAGGTGGGAGAGAAGATGGACAGGTTGTATCAGGTCAAGGAGGAGTTGGTCGGGGGCGGGG
>NC_063378.1:6809102-6826462 GCF_021869965.1 Rhincodon typus | reverse complement strand
GAGTCAGAGATAACACAGTGTGGAGCTGGAGGAACAGAGCAGGCCAGACAGCATCATAGAAGCAAGAAAGTTGTCTTTGGGGGTGGAACAATTCTTCAGAAATGGGAATGGGGAAGGGAGGTCAGAAATGAATAGAGAGAAGAGTGGGGTGCTGGAAAAGGTAGATGGGATGGTGATAGGTAAGGGCAGGTAGGGAGTGGTGGGGATTGGTCAATGAGGTGCGAAGGGTGAATAGGCGGGAGAGAAGGTAGACAGGTTGCATCAGGTCAAGGAAGCGAGAGGAAGGGTTGGACATGGGACGACGCCCGGGGGGTTTAAAACTGGTAACTTCTATGTTCAGGTCATTAGGCTGTAGGCTCCTGAAGTGGAATATGAGGTGTTGCTCCTCGAGTTTGCGTGTGGCATCATTGTGGAACTGGAGGAGGACCAGGATGGACCTGTCACCCACGGAGTGCGAGGGGGAGTTAAAACAGTGGGCGACCAGAAGATGTTGTTGATTATTGCGTACAGAGTGCAGATGCTCCACAAAACGGTCCCTGAGTCTGCGCCTGGTCTCACCGATGTAGAGGAGGCCCTACTGGGAGCAACAGATACAGTAGACCAGGTTGGACGAGGTACAGGTGAACCCCTGTCAAATTTGGAAAGTTTGCTTTGGGCCTTGGATGGGGGTGAGGGGGGGGTGGAGGTGTAGCACTTCCTGTGGTTGCAGGGAAAGGTGGTGGGGTTATTGGGGAGTGTGGAGCAGACGAGGGAGATATGGAGTGAGCGGTCCCTACGAAAGGCAGATAGGTGTGGGGAGGGAAATATCTCTCTGGTAGTGGGGTCGGATTGTAGGTGGCAGACGATGATATGCTGGATGCGAAGGTATCTGAGGACCAGGGGACTCTGATTTTATTTTTGTTGGGGAGAAGGGTGTTTGAGGGCAAAATTGCAGGAAATGCAAGAGATGTGGTTGAGGGCATTTTTGATCACCAGATGGGGGAAGTAGCAGTCCTTGAAGTAGGAGGACATCTGGGATGTCCAAGAATGGGACGCTCCATCTTGGGAGCAGATGCGGTGGAGGCGGAGGAATTGGGAGTATGCAATCGCATTCTTGCAGGAGGGTGGGTGAGAGGAGGTATAGTCCAGGTAGCTGTGGGAGTGGGTGGCTTTGAAATAGATGTCAGTGTTGAGGCAGTTACCAGAGATGGAGACGGGGACGGAGACGGAGAGGTCCAGGAAGGAGAGGGAGGTATCGGAGATGGTCCAGATGAATTTGAGGTTGGTGCAAAAGGTGTTAATAAAGTTGATGAACTGTCCAAGCTCCTTATGGGAGTACGAGGCGGCACCGATACAGTCATCAATGTAACGGAGGAAGAGGTGAGGGATGGTGCTGGTGTAACAGCGGAAGAGAGACCGTTCCACATATTGTACGAAGACGCAGGCATAGCTCGGACCCATGGCCACCCCCTTAGTTTGTAAGAAGTGAGAAGAGTTCAAGGAGAAGTTGTTCAGGGTAAGGACGAGTTCTGTTAAGAGGATGAGGGTGTCAGTGGAGGGTGACTGGTTGAGCCTGTGGGAGAGGAAGACATGGAAGGCTTTTCAGCCGTCTTGTGTGGAGGATACAAGTGTACAAGGATTGGATGTCCATGATGAAGATGAGGTCTTGGGGGACAGGGATGTGCAAGTCTGGAGGAGGTGGAGGGCACGGGTGGTGCCCTGAATGTCAGTGGGGAGTTTCTGGACCGGGGGAGAAAACAGAGTCAAGGTAAGTGGAGATGAGTTCAGTGGGGCAGAAGCAGGCAGAGACAGTGGGTAGGCCGGTGCAGTCAGGTTTGTGGATTTTGGGAAGGAGATAGAAACACGCAGTGCAGGGTTGGGGAACGATAAGGTTGGAGGTTGTGGACAGGAGGTCACCTGCGGTGATGAAGTTATGAATGGTCTGAGAGGTGATGGTTTGATGATCGGGAGTGGGGTTATAATTGCGGTAAGAGAAGGTGTCGGAGAGTTGGAACCTGGCCTCCACGATGTAGAGATCAGTGTGCCAAACCACTACTACTCCACCCGACTTATCTGTGGGTTTCATGAGTGAGTTTGGAATTGGGTTGCGCGTTTCGATTGGGAGAGGTTGGAGTAAGTTAGAGGGGTGGAGACATTCAGGCGATTGATATCGCGACAGCAATTGGAAATGAAGAGGTAGAGGGAGAGTAGGAGGCCATGGGGTGGTGTCCAGGAGGATGGGGTGTGATCGAGGCAGGAAAAGGGGTCTGCAGAGGGTGGATTAAATTCCTGGTCAAAGAAATAGGTACGGAGGCGCAAGCCGCAGAAAAATAGTTCGACATCCAGACGTGAACGGAATTCATGGATTAAATTCCTGGTCAAAGAAATAGGTACGGAGGCGCAAGCCGCAGAAAAATAGTTCGACATCCAGACGTGAACGGAATTCATTGATGTGTGGGCGTGGGGGAATGAAGGTGAATTCTTTACTGAGGACTGACCATTCATCATCAGTGAGGGGAGATCTGGGGGAATGGTGAATGCCTGCTGGGCTTGGGGCTGGGGCTGGGGCGAGGTGTAGAGTTGGAGCTGGAAGTGGGGGTGGAGACTGTCTCGCGAATGGGTGTCTGTATGGGGAAGTTCACTTAAGTGGAAACGGAAGTGATGTCTGTGGTGGAAATGATATCGTCAGCGCCTGCGGCGGAGAAGGCGGCGTCGGTGGCATAGTTGCAGCAGCGGAAGAGATGCAGTCAACAGCGTCAGCGGGAGAGCCTGAGGCAACCGCATGGTTAAATGCGCTGGGCAAATTGAGAGACAAGTCCTGGATAGGATTGCGTTCTGGGGTGGTGACTATCTTCCAAATAGTGCCCATGAGATCTCTGACATGCACCGGAGGGTGCAGCCAGGACCTTGGTTGAATGATTCATCAAAACGTCAGATAATGCAGCACCCCAACATTACCGACCCTCCTACAGCTCGGTGCTCCCTCGGCGCTAACACTCCACTTAAGGGCATGCCATCAGTTCTACTGACTGTTGGTCAGGATTTCCACTCACATAATTGGACTGAGTTTTGTGAAATATAATATTATAGATCTGTTTACTGACTCACCAGCTTGCCATATTCAGTAATGCTGCATTCCAATTCATTCCTTTGTCACTCTTTAGTAGCTCGCTATATTTACTAATACCGCATTCCCATTCAGTCATTCATAACCCTTTATTAACTCACTGTTTACTATAATGCATTATAGCATAAACCCACGATTTTTGTAGTGCATTTTACTGTTGTGAGATAGACTAAATTAAAACATTCCTTCCAAACTTCTGCTTCTTCACACCTTCCCCCCACTTATCAGACCTATTTACATCAAAAACTACCTCTAAATAAATATCAAAGACTAACCTATTCAGAAACAATACCCTCACTGCCAATGTGTCTCCACAACCCACCTGAAATTATGGAAGATTATCATATCAATCAGCTCCTTAGCAACCTTCTCTCGGGAGTTGAATAGTTTGCAGAACATCAGACAAGTTTCCTCCACTAGTATGTACTTGTTAAATACATATTGAATATGGCCCCTGTCCCCATTAAGAAAGTTACTATTAAAAACAGCACTTCTGTGAAATTGTGTGAATGAATGAAACTCATACTGGCAAATTGTAAACAAAATCTCACAATTCAGCTGCAGTAATCAGTTTAATATCCTTTATACTTTTATTTAGTGCATGTATAATTTCTAACTTATTTGGATCATATAGGTCTAGTATTTTTACTAACATTTACTAACTTAAAAGATAAAAGGACTATCACCTCTTAATTATGCAAGCAGACTGGACTGACACTCTAATCCGAGTAGCAGCCAGCACTAAGCGAATGTCTTAAGCAATCTCTTGTTTCCCCAGGATAGATGTCACACAAACTCCTGTGTACAATAGTTAAAGCTGTGTAACACCACAGTAATAGAATTTTAATATATGTAAGAACTGTGTATAAACAGGCTACTGTAAGAACTGTACTTGGGATTCCATTGCCGCCTCAAACTGTGCTACTGCGGATGCTCAATAAAGAGTCTATTTTCGCCACTCGCTGATTTCGTCATTATTTGAAACACGATCCCACAGTTTGAAATTATGTCCATTTTGAATTTGGGCTGAAACCATTGCAACAGGGTTTTTAGTTCATTGATGTTTCGAGCTAAAGCTGATGTTACTTTCTGAATTGCAATTTAATGTTTTAATTTCTGTTTCTCAATGATTGCAGGGAGATCTTTTGTTGAGCATAATTGCACCAATCAACATGACGTGAACTATCAGGTATGTAATAGTATAGGGAACATGAGTTAGGTGTGAAATATTAATGTGAGCGTATCAAAGTTATCGTTTAGCTCTTTTCTAACAAGCACATTGGAATTGAAAACTGAAAGACTGCAGATGCTGTAAATCAGAAACAAAAACTGAAATTGTTGGAAAAGCTCAGCAGGTCTGGCAGCATCTGTGGAGAGAAATCAGAGTTAACATTTTGGATCGAGTGACTCTTCCTCAAAAGAGTTTATATTTTACAGGTAGGCTAATCTAACCAGGCTTTCTTGACAAAACGAGATTTATGAGAAGGTATAACAATGCAACAGACATATACACAAATAAGTCCAAAAAATAATTTTAAAAAATACAGATCAGTTGGTGAAGAGTGGATTGTAGAACATTTTACAGAATAGTACTGGTAGCTTTGACCTTAGTTGCTGAGCAATTAGGGTCCGAGTGATGTATAGCACAGAAATAGACCCTTCAGTCCAACTCATCCATGCTGACCAGATATCCTAGACAAATCTAGTTCCATTTGCCAGCATTTGGCCCATGTCCCTCTAAACTGTTTCTATTCATATACCCATCCAAATGCCTTTTAAATATTTGTAACAGTCCCCAACACTTTCTCTGGCAGTTCATTCTGTATATGCACCACCCTCACATCCTGGTAGTTCATTCTACTTCCCTGGGAGTGCATGTTCTTGGATTCTTGAGACTAACCCCAGCTTCTACCAACACAAGGATACAATTCCAGCTCTTTACAGACAGCTAACTTCACAAAGCTACTACTGCCCTTGGTTTCACTGAACTTTAATATTTCACATCTGCACCAAGCAAATGCTGTTTGTGGGATTCTTTCACCACCATTCTCAGCTGTACCAAACAATGGCTGGTTTACAGGCTTATTCCAAGGTATTATGGGTTCTCCTGAACCCGAAACACATCACACTGCTGCATCCAGGCCTCCTCCTGAGTCCTAACTGCTTGGAACCAAATACAGTAGTGCCCTCTAAGGATGAAACCTCCTCATCCTAAAGCTGACCTCCAAAGCTGTCAAATGGTTGACTTTCTTGACTGCCCTGGGTGCTACTGCCTGGCATTTATGCCAGTATCAGTCCCGTGATTTGCCTTTATGTGCTACCCAAACCAGCAGGCTTACCCCTGTTGCAGGCACCTCTGAGTGAAACTGGAATGCTGAGCCAAACACATATGGCCCGTCCCACTTCACATGAGCTGAGATTTGCAGAGCATGGGGAATTGTACTCCTTTATCTTCGCCTCTTTAAAAAAAAGGTCAGCTTGAATTCTGTAACAAAACAAATACTCTGAGGGGCTTTGAGGGGGTGGATTCTGAGAGAATGTTATTTTAATTTGGTCCCCCTGACTACACAGGCGAGA
The DNA here is from genome assembly GCF_021869965.1 of Rhincodon typus. Taxonomy (NCBI): domain Eukaryota; kingdom Metazoa; phylum Chordata; class Chondrichthyes; order Orectolobiformes; family Rhincodontidae; genus Rhincodon; species Rhincodon typus. Next base: position 6,820,779 of record NC_063378.1, on the reverse strand, counting down.
AATAGGGTTGGGAGGGTCACAATCTAGATTCAGTGGTCGGCCATTTTGGCTGAAACGAGGAGAAATGTCTTCACGCAGGGGGTTGTAAACCTTTGGAGCTCTCTTCCCAGACACCTGTGGATGGTCACTTATTGAGTATATTTAGAACTGAGATTGTTAGATTTGTGGGGACTGAGAGGAAGAACTTTCAGATTATAAGCAGGAATAGACTATTTGACTTCTTGAGACTTCTTGTGAAAGAAGTGCCCGCAGCTGATTGTGACAGAAACTTCTTTGGAGATATTCTGCCACCAATTCTCCTTGTAATATTAGTGCATGGCACTTATTGGTATTAAGTGTTGACGGATCAACCAGTCCATCATTCGAGCCTTGTACATGAGTAACAAGGAGTCCTTCCAGCTTGAGAATGACAGTGGTCTCTGAGAGATAAGCATGGAATGCAATCTAAACGCTCTGCCACAATGGCGGCATAATGGCTCAGTTAGCACTGCTGCCTCACAGCGACAGGAACCCAGGGTCAATTCCACCCTCGGGCGACTGTCTGTGTGGAGTTTGCATATTCTCCCTGTGTCTGCGTAGGTTGCCTCCGGGTGCTCTGGTTTCCTCCCACAGTCCAAAGATGTGCAGGCTAAGTGGATTGGCCATGCTATTCCCATAGTGTTCAGGGATGTGTAGATTAGGGGGATGGGTCTGGGTGGGATGTTCTGAGGGTCGGTGTGGACTTGTTGGTCCAAAGGGCCTGTTTCCACACCGTAGGGATTCTATGAATTCTATGAAATGTATTGCTTATAGGGTCAGGTACATTGAGGATCATATTTCAGGCTTGTGTTCAAACTCTCTAATCATTTGGGCATCACCCTGTCCTCACTGCCCCAGATTGATACACAAGGCAGTAATGATTTGATTTTAACATACTCATCCGTCCATGGCTAACCCTAACCGTCCCCATCCCTGCAGGTGTACAGTCCTCCAAGATCATCACGATTCCCTCTCCTCCAATTCTAGCCTCTTAATCATTGCCCAGTTTCCATCACATCACCATTGGTGACTATTCCTTCAGTTACCTGAAGGGCGGTAAGGTCAGAAATTCCCACCCCCAACACCTCCTTCTATCTTCCTTTCTGAGATGCTCCTCCAAATATACCTTTCTGCCTTTTGTGGCTCAATGTCAGATTTTGTTTTGTTGCACCTGTGAAGAATAGTGAGGTGTTCTGTGTTTATGACACTATATGAATGCAAGCTGTTGTTGTTTAATGTCCTTAAATATTTTTAAACTCCACCACTACCCCCCAACCCCAAGTGAGTTCTTTTCTAACAAGAGCACATTGGAATTGAGAACTGAAAGACTGCAGATGCTGTAAATGAGAAACAAAAACTGAAATTGTTGGAAAAGCTCAGCCTAACCTGAGCATCAGAGGTTTCAGTCACTGGGAAGACCACCTTGGATTTCTTTGTTTCACTTAATATTCACATCTCTGTGCACATTGCCTTCCCCCATATACAATGCTGAGTGGGGCAGGAGGAACTGTTGCAGGGTTCTCTCATACTCTCCTCTAGCCCTCCCTCTGGTCAGGACACCATCTGTTGAAGTGTCCAGCTCTTGCCCGTTGCCTCCCCTATAAGCCTCCTCTCCTCTACACTCTGTGTTTAATGAACGTGCAGCTCCTGTCACCCATTTTACAGCCGCCATTGGTCCTTAGGATGGTGAGTGTCATTTTATTGGTCTGTGCTCCTGAACAGCTCCTTTACACACACGTCCAAAGTACTGAGATAACAAGGTGTAGAGCTGGATGATCACAGCAGGTCAGGCAGCATCAGAGGAACAGGAAAGCTGACGTTTTGGGTCTGGACCCTTCTTCAGACCCGAAATGTCAGCTTTCCTGCTCCTCTGATGCTGCCTGACCTGCTGTGTTCATCCAGCTGTACACCTTGTAATCTCAGATTCGCTAACATCGGCAGTTCTTACTAGTTCCAAAGTACTGGATTCTTTTAATATAACCTGTACTCTGCTGGTTTGTCCTTCCTAGGAATTGTAATCGAAACCAACACTCCAGCAATCAAAATGAAGCATTGAATGGTATCCCATTGAGAGAGGTGACCTGTTTAGGTGAAGCATGGAGCCTTGTGCCAACGGCAGCTGAGCATCAGGATGGAGCGGCTGGAGAACAAAACCTTCTGGGGAACGGGGCTGTCCAGCACTAACTGAGTTTCCACTGCACTAAGCCTGGGTCAGGGAGGGGAAAATCAGCACCGTGTTGTGGGGATCGAGTGATTCTTATCTGAGCTCAGGATTGAGATCAACAATCACTTCCCACTTTGCACAAACCCTTCTGAGCAGAGCCATCTCAGGAGGGAAAATCCCAGTGGAAGTGTTATCCCTTTACTAGAAAAACAGTCCAAGTATTTCATCGTCTGCATTATATCTCAGCAATACTGTTACAGACTGTGTCCAAACCTAGTCTCAGAAACACTTAAGACCACCTTTAACTGTGTAACCCATTGATCACTCCCAATCAGAGGTGGTAACTTCCAAAATATCCTATTGATAAATGAGTGGGAACATCAGGTAGTTTCTGATGAATTTATTAACTTGCTGTGTGTGGGATGATGCTGCCACAGCCCTGTTTATTGTCCATCTCGACTTGACCCACTGCAGTGATGGTGCTCCCACAGGAGGGAGCATGGGGAGAGGGTTCAGAAACTCCCTCTGCAGCAGCATCTGCTCAGTAAAGCCAGTCACTGCATTATTGCCAGCAACTGTTTTGTATCCAAGATTCAGATTCTGGATGGTTTACAGATTGAAACCATACTTGGCCACAGATTATACAGATATATCCTGTATATTAAATGTTACATTCCTATGAGGTTTTGCTCGAAACAGTGAACTTGGTAATGGAAGTAAAGAATTTTAATGTACCTATTTTATATGTGGATAAACCTGAATTGCTATTGTAGATATTTGTTGATTTCTTAAATGGAGCTTTTGTTTCAATCTGTAATTAAATAAGTTGGCTAAGTGATGCTGGTGTCTACAGCCTCATTTTTAATGCCTACTGGAAACAGGCAGTAAATTTCCCTTTACCACTTGGAATGAATCAAATTGGCTGAAGACTGGAATCCGTGATTGTGGGAACCTCAGGAGGAGACTGGTTATAATCATCCAGTTGGTGTTTCCTGATTATTGGGCGTGATAGTTGTTTGGGGAGGGGAGGGTGTGTGGAACGGGGGATCTACTATTGTCTTTCTGGATGGGGTTTATGGTATTAATAATTGGAATAGTTCAACTTGCTCAGAAAGGAGGAAAATACATAAACACGAGAATCACATTCACAGCAGGAAAATCATAGCCTCTAACTTGTTCCTGAACACCATCTCATTCCAATAAATTATATTTAATGTATGTTCAGGGAATTATATCAACTTCCCAAGACTGTTTCCAGGAACATTATAAAGCAGAGAATGATACCAAGCCATATTTGGAGATATTGGGTCAGAGGAGGAAAATGAGGTCGGTTAATTCAGTTTGGGATCCCAAACTTTGGGAGAAAGAAAATCTCTCATATTCTTCTTTTAAGAAAAACTGTCTTTTTCCATATATATTTAATTATATTCCACTCCAAAAAACCAATGTCCCATGTCACTGCTGACTTCCCTCCAGATGACATCATCATCCTTATCCACTTGGCTGAACGTGTTCCCACATTAAACATCTCCTTTCCCTCACTCTTGCTCCAAACCAAAGGTGTGAGGTATCAGTACCCACATGGGAACTGGCTCCGGCTGATTTTTTTGTTGGAGATGTGGAACTTGGTTCAGTTCTGCGCTGACTCCTCCCCCTCACCTCTTTCTCTGGTATATAAATTACTGAATCAGTGTCGTTTCCAGGTTTTACCCCAAAGTGGACAATTTCCTCACATCTACTTCTAATTTCCCCTCTTCTCTCACCTTCACAGTCTCCATGTTCACCCCTTCTGATTAGAAAACAATGAGATCACATGGGACAAGGGATAATATAGTGACACGGAATGGAAATAGACAGACTGTCCATTCTATGCTGAGGGAGAGCTGTTTAACAATAGAGAGTAGGAGGAGGACTCCTCAGGCTTGTTCCCCATTTAATACGGTCGTGGCTGATCTTTCCCCTCAACTTCACTTTTCTGCCCAATTCCAAAATCCTGTAATTCCCATTGAGTCAAAAAATCTCAACCTCGAAACTATGAAAATATTTCCACTTCTCCGACAATCTGGTTCAGGACACCATTGATCCAGTGCTGAGCTGTTACATTAAGGTCCTACAGTGGTTTTGTGGGTCGCTGTCACACTTCTGAATCCCTTGTAGTGATAAGAGCCCTGTAATGCAGGGTGACACTCCCAGTGCAGTGCTGAGTGAGTGCTGCACTGTCAGAGGGCACCTATGTATAGATTGTGCAATGTTGAATATTCTGTTGTTTGAATGAAACATTGAACTGAAGTTCTGTCTGTTCTTCAGGGGAGGGTGGGGATTTTTCACTTGACACATGGGGCCAGTATTTATTCCAGAACTCATGTCATTCAAAACAGTGATTTGCTTTTGTGCTGACCCAGTATTGTGGAGATTGCTGTGCAGTGGCAATATGCATATTTAAAATACCACTCTTCACTTAGTATTTCATGAGCTACAGACTACTTTGGGTTATCCTGTAGTCCTGAATGCAAGTCTTTATTGTTAGAACCGAACCTAATTCTCCCTGCAGTACCACTCTCCACTTACAGAGCAGAGCCTTTGCTCAGTGTTGGCCATTTGAGGTGGACAGCGCTCCCATCTACTGGCTTCATCCTTTAATACAGGAACCAGACTTTGCATGACAACACTTGAACACGTTGTTTAGCAGGAAACAGCTCATTTTTTTCTCTAAATTGTTGATATGCACTTTACAGCTTGGTGAAGGACGTTTGACTGCCCTGTTTAATTGACTGAGCATATCAGTCAGTTTGTTTCAACCCCCTGGACAGGAAAATCCACAATAAAATGGAGTGGATCACTGGCTATGAGCCAGGCATCGAATCAGGACACAGCAATGTCACATCCAGCCCAGCTGACCCTGCAAAGACCCCTCACTAACATCTGGGGTCTGGGATCCAACTTGGGAGACAATGGGACATAGTCACCCTTATAGAAATGTCACAACATCCCAGACTCCCCTATTACCATCCCTGGGTATGTCCTGGCCCACTTGAAGGGTAGGCCTACCAGAGGTGAGGGTGCAGTGAGTTACAGTCTGGAGGGAGTGATCCTGGATTGAAGGCAGTGGATAAAATATTGACAAGGTGTAAAGCATATTTCACTCAATTTAGTTGTCTTCTTCGCAGAAATAATATTTTAAAATTAAAATAATTTCAGCAGCTGTTAGGGTTTAATTGAAGGGAAACTGCTACTGGTTAGTTTCCAGTTATCTCTTTTGAAAAGCATCGATTGATCCCATTGTGGGGCATTGTGTGTGTACAGGAAGTTGTGGGGTGGTCTGGTGTGTGTTTGATTATTGATATTTAACCTCCCACATCCCTCCAGGATTAGAATTTCCCAGGGGTCTCTTTGTACTGGGGCTGGTTCTGAAACATTGTCCTAAAGATCTCTGCTGTTAGTGTTGTTCGTGTGTCCCAGTCTGCTCATGTCTTCATTCTGTCTCCAGGTCCTGGACTCTCCACTGGAGCAAGAGTTGGATCGGGAATCAGGACTGTTGCTGTTTTTGTTGCTGGAATTGTGGTTTACATCATTCAAAAGCGGAAAAACTGGTGAGTTCCGGAACGTTCCATAATTCCCATTGTAACCCTTTTATCTTTGTATAACATTGTGTAAAATGTTGCTGAGCTCTGTCCCTGTCCATTACCTGAGCTGTGAGGATGCTTCAATCCAGCCTGTCATTGAGCAGCATCATCCAGTCACTTCCAGCTTGTCATCCTCTTGCTGCTGAACAGTCCCCGTAGTTTGGAAAGGAGGAAAAAATTATCCTACTGGAGAACCAGAGGATGGAGCATATGTTGGGGATTTCAGGAGGTATTTGAGAAGGTGCCACACAATAGGTTCTTGTAGAAGATGAGGGCTCAGAGGATTGTCGGTGTAATATCGCATGGTTTGAGTATTGGTTAACGGACAGGAACAGAGCAGGAATAAATTGGTCATTTTCAGTTGTCAGGATGTAAGTGGTGCTGCAAGGATCAGTGCTGGGACCTCAGTGACTCTCAATCCATATCAGTGACTGAGATGAGGGGATAGAGTGGAAGTGTCCCAGTTTGCTGATGATACAAGCTCAGTGGGAAAGTAAGCTGTGAGGAGGATACAGAGGCTGGAAACAGGGATAAGCTGGGTAAATGTATGGGCAATAATGGAGGTAGATGGAGAATAAAGTGGGAAGTGTGAACCAACCACATTGGAAGAATGGAAAAGCAGAAACCGAAAGGAATGTGGATCATGGAAATCAGAACCAAATAGAGAAATTGGTGGAAAATCTCTGCAGGTCTGTTAGCATCTGGCAGCAGTGGAGAGAAATCAGTTAACGTTTCAGGTCCAAATGGCCAGTGAAAGGCATTCAGAGGAATTTGTGGATAAATCACCAAGTTACCATGTAGGAAATGAGGATGGTAAATGGGATGGTGGCCTTTATTACGATTGGGCTAGAGGAAGGAGATCTTGTTGCAGTTTCTGTCAGCAATGTGTAAGGCCCAACCTGGAGGACTGTGTACCATCTCGGTCTCCTTCATTAGACAGAATTCTGGGATGAATAGGCCTGTCATCGCTGGAGATGAGAAGTGATCTTGTTGAAATAAAGTATTCTGAGGGGTCTTATTAAGACAGATAGAGAGTAATTTCTTCTCTCAGAGGAGAGTGAATCTGTGGAATTCTTAACTACAAAGGGCTGTCAAAGGTGGGGCATTAAAAATATTCAAAGCTTAGAGAGACCCATTTTTAATCAGTAAGGGAAAACAGGATTATAGGGAAAAGCCAGCAAAATGGAGTTCAGGATTATCAGATCAGACACTGTCTCAGTGATTGACAGAACACTGGATGGGTCAAATGGCCTCTTTTTGCTCCTACATCTTATGGACAGGCTCGATGTTGAGAGGCTCCCCCCACACCAGCTGGATGAAAATTTTCTATTCCATGGGATTGTGGGCTCTCCATTGTTAAATCTATTTCAGACTGAGATGGACAGATTTGAACATTCCCATCCTTTTTCAAATCCCTCCATTGTCTAAGCCCTCCTATCTCTTCCCACCTTCAATTGTACGGCCCTCAGATCTCTGTGCTCCTGTATCCCTGAGATTTCCATTGCAGCCCCATTGATGGCTGTACCTTCAGCTGCCTGACTCTGAGGCTCAACAATTCATGACCTAAACCTCTTTGTCCGAGTTTCACTCCTATCATGTCTCTCCCCTTCTTTCTCCCTCTGTCTTTTACTGCACCACAGTGTTAAAGGTGCTATTAAAAATACAAGATCTTGCTGTCACTCTCCACCCGCAATTTGAAACCTTCCCATTAACCCAATCATCTCGTATTTCCTTGTTTCACTCAATATCCACATCGCTGTGCTCACTGCCTTTCCCCACATACACCCCTCACATTTGGACAAGGAACTATTGCAGTGTTCTCTCACTCCCTCCTCTGGCCCTTCCACTGTCGTTCAGCACAGAGCTTGTGGAGTGTCCAGCTCTTGCCCATTGCCTCCCCTGTAAGCCTCCTCTCCTGTACACTCTATGCTGCATCACCGTGCAGCTGCTATCACCCATTTTCCAGCTGCCATTGTTCCCCAGGATGGTGAGTGTCATTTAATGGGTCTGTGCTCCCAAACAGCTCCTTTACACATGTGTCCAAAGTGTTGGATTTTTTTAACCTGTACTCTCCTGGTTTCTCTCTCCCAGGAAACAACACCAGACGGACTATGTTGAAGTGAGTTTGAAACCGACACTCCAGCAATCGAAATGAAGTATTGAATGGTGACCCTTTGACAGGGATGACCTGTTCAGGTGAAGCATGGCCCTTGTGCCAACAGCAGCTGAGCATCAGGATGGAGCAGCTGGAGAACAAAACCTTCTGGGGAAGGGGGCTGTCCAGCACTAACTGAGTTTCCACTGCACTGAGCCTGGCTCAGAGGGGGAAATCAGCCCTGTATTGTGGTGACCAAATGATTGGAGGCAAAGTCTGAGATCTGGATTGGGATCAACAATCACTTCCCCTTTGCAGAAAGCTTTCTGAATAGCACCTTCTCAGGAGGGAAACTCCCAGTGGAAGTGTTATCCCTTTACTGGAAAAACTATCCAAGTATTTCATCCTCTGCTTAATAGCTCAGTGTTACTGTTACAAGCTGTGTCGAAACCCAGGTTTGGGGTCACTTTTAACATTGTAAACCAAACACTAACTCTGACACAAATTCTCAGATATTTTTCTCAGGCAATTTCCTTGTTTACTTAAGTCATAACTTGTTCTTCAAGTGGGTGATGCTGTCAGGGCACCATCTATTTTCCATTTTTATTTGACCCATTGCAGTCCTTGTAGTGACGGTGCTCCCACAGTGGGGAACATGCAGGAGGCTTCAGAAATTCCCTCTGCAGCAGCATCTACTGGGCAAAACCAGTAATTACATTATTGACAGTAACTGTTTTATATCAGGATTCAGATTCTGGATGATTTACAGATTAAAACTACATCAGACGAAAAATAACACTGATTTGTGTCCTATATATTTAACTGTTACTTTTCTATGTGAATGCGGTTCTTCTCCAATCAGTGATTGGCCATATTTGTCAATGGATGAAGAATTTATATTGTAATTTATTTTGTATTTGTTTTACTTTTATATTTCTGTATCTCTATTGTAGATAGTTGTTGCTTTTCAGCCTGTTGTTTTTGCACCAAGCTGTGATTAAAGAGAAGCTGCTGCTGATATTAGTGGGTCTACAGTCTGATGTTTACAGACTGCTGGTCACTGCATGTACAGAGGTGCTGCATCTGCAGACAGTATGTCCCTGATACGACTTGCAGTGAATTGAATTGGCTGAAGACTGGAATCAGTGATTGTGGGAATCTCAGGAGGAGGTTGGGAATGATCATCCATTCGATGTTGCTAGTGGTTAGGACTGTGAGTGTTTAGGGGAGGGAGTGGGGACTGTGGGAGTTCCAGTTACTCAAAAGACATTTTTTTCATTTCAAAAATGTACTTCATTCATAACAATCTTTATGTACATAATCACTAGAGCAGTTCAATTCTATACAGTCTTTACATACGTTGAACAAACAAACCCAGGGTATTTCTTCCTTATACAAAACTATATCTACATGCTTTGAGGCATCTGGAGGGTCAGATAATTGAACAGACTCCCAATAAAATTTGGCAGAAAGCCCTCAGAAAGTGTTCTTTCCCCACTGTGCCTTGGCGGCAGCTGTCCCAAGCTTTAGTGCATCCCTCAGCATGTAGTCCTGGAACTTGGAATGTGCCAGTCTGCAATACTCGGTCGAGGTCAACTCCTTGTTCTGGAAGATGATCAAGTTTCAGACAGACCAAAGAGCATCTTTCACCGAGTTGATAGTCCTCCAGTTGCAGTCAATGTTTGTCTCAGTGTGCGTCCCGGGGAACAGACCGTAGAGCACTGAGTCCTGTGTCGAGAGAACAAACTTCAGCATAAACTATTATATCTTTCTCCAGGCGTCCTTTGCAAAGGCACATTCCAGAAGGAGATGTGTGATAGTCGGTACCCTCCCGCAGCTGTTTCGAGGGCACCATGCGGTGACACAGACCGATCAACGACACATGAAGAATCTGACAGGTAATGCCCTTCTCACCACCACCCAAAGCGACGTCTTGGTGCTTGTTGGGAAGTTCTGATGATGAGGCATTCTGCCAAATGACTTTGACAGTCTGCTCGGCGAATAACCCAGCAGGATCCACTCTCTCTTTGTCCTGCAGGGTCTCAAGAATGTTGTGTGCTAACCACTTCCTGATGGACTTGTGGTCCAAGGTGTTTCTCTTTGCAAATTTCTTCATGGAGGACAGGTGATACTGAAAGGTCTAACAACTTGTTGCATTCCATGGCAACAAGGCCACCCCCATCCTTTACAACACTGGGGACAGGTAGGGAACCTCAGCATGGAGTAACACGTGATATTTGCATACTGAGGGTCCATATACAGCTTGATTCTGCCACACACAAAGGTGGCTGTCAGGATGAGGGCGGTGTTGTTATTCCCCTAGCTTATCCATAAGACTGGACAGTATAGGAGCAGAAATTGGGCCATTCAGCCCATTGAGTCTGCTCCACTATTCAATCATGGCTGATAAGTTTCTGAACTCCATTCTCCCATTTTCTCCTCATAAACCTTTGATCCCCTTGCCAATCAAGAACCTATCTGTCTCTGTCTTAAAAATACTCAAAGACCTGGCCTCCACAGCCTGCTTTGGCAATGAATTCCATAGATTTACCACTCTTTGGCTGAAAAAGGTTACTCCTCACCTCTGTTCTAAAGGGTCTTCTTTTTACTGTAAGGCTGTGCCCTTGTGTCCTAGTCTCTCCTGCCAGTGGAAACATCATCCCAATGTCCACTCTGTCCAGGCCATTCAGTATTCTGCAAGTTTCAATTAGATCCCTCCTCATCTTATAAATTACTTCAAGTATGGACCCAGCATCCTCAAACATTTCACATCTGTTAAACCTTTCATTCCTGAGATCATTCTTGTGAACCGCCTCTGGACCGACTCCAGGACCAGTACATCCTTCCTGAGGTATGGGGCCCAAAATTGCTCACAATACTCTAAATGTGGTCTGACCAGAGCCTTATAAAGCCTCAGAAGTACATCCCTGCTTTTATATTCTTGTCCTCTCAAAATAAATGCCAACATTTGCTTTCCTAACTATCAACTCAACCTGAAAGTTCACCTTAAGAAAATCCTGGACTAGGACTCCCAAGACCTAACTCTTATCCAGAGCTTTGTACATGGAGTCCCTGCAGACAGGGTCCATCTTAGTCCTCCAGATGAAGTGGAAGGTGGCTCAGGTGACTAAATGGGCCCAGATTCAGGGAATGGCCAGACCTGCACCACATACAGCAACAGAGACAGTGCCTCACAGCTGATGACCAGGTTTTTACCTGCAATGGAGAGGGAATAGCACTCCCAAAAGATCAGTTTCTGTTTCCTCTTAGCAATACGCTCCTTTCGAGATTTTGCACACGCCCCAGCCCCTTCGAATCATATTCCCAGGACCTTCAGGTAATCTGTCCTGATGGTGAAGGGAATGAAGGATCAGTCAGTCCAGTTCCCAAAGAACATGGCGTCGCTCTTGCCTCAATTTCCCTTGGCTGCCGAGGCCAGTTCAAACTAGTCACAGATGCTCATGAGTCTGTCAAACTCCAGGTCTGATCAAGAAACTTTGATTCCCAACCATTGGTTGAGACTGCACTAATAATGTTACTGTAGAGCTGTTGGATCCAATTGCAGATTCCCTCCCCAAAGCCCATTTTGGAGAACAACATTGGTCTTCTCTTCCACATAAATTAATCACATTGCAAACATTCCCTATCACTGCCAGTTTCCGTCCAGTCTCTATTACCATCTTTCTCTGGCTGAACTTATTCTGACATTAAACAACATCTCATTTCACTCAACAAGGTGCAGGGCTGGATGAACACAGCAGGCCAAGCAGCATCATA
>NC_063378.1:6803188-6806102 GCF_021869965.1 Rhincodon typus | reverse complement strand
GAGAAGGGCTGGGACATGGAAACACGGAGTGAGGAGGTTGGGGACAATTACTAATATGACTGTTTTCTTGCCGTTCGCCAAATTCATCTTCAGAGACCATTATTTATCCCCCTTTTAGATCCGCCCCGCAGTCTCGGTCTAACCTCCTTTTCAATGTTTCAACTGACCCCCCCCACCGCGCTCTCCCTCAGTTTATCCACAGGTCACTTTATAAACTCCGGAGAAGTTCCAGCACTTTCTGTTTGTATCTGAGATGGTCAGCATTTCCTTTTAGTAAAGAGGTGAGTGATGGGGGTGATGAGGGAGAGAGTTTCCCCCCACCCCCCAGATCCCCCTCCCTCCGTGTCCCCGGGAGGGAGGCACTGACAGTAAATACCTGCAGCTCCTTTCCCGGGACCGGGACCGGGATCAGGATCAGAGCCAGACACCGACAGGAGACCGAGAAGCTGCTGAGAAACATTTTGTAAAACTCCATGTTGGATGAAGATCAGATTGTGTCTCAGTCAGAAACAGCCCAGAACCGATTCTGCGATGAACAGAATAGATTAGAATTAGATTTATTGTCACTTGCACTCAAATTCCAAAAGAACACGAGTACAGGGAAAAGTTAACAGCAACGCTCCCACACGGCTCCATATGATGTACAAAGTACCTCGGTACATACCGAGATATAAGTAATCCAAGATAACAAGGCGTAGAGCTGGATGAACACAGCAGGCCCAGCAGCATCAGAGGAGCAGGAAGGCTGACTTTTCGTGCCTAGACCCTTCTTCAGAAATGTAGAAAAGTAATCCAGTTTGCTTTTGCTGTTGGAAATGTCCGTCCATTTGGGTCAGCGATGTTCTCACGGTTGGGTCCAGTCGCTGTCCTTTCCCCTGCCCCAGATGTGAAATGAACAGTAAGTTAACAATATCCCATTGCACAGCAGTGACTGTGATCAGGGGAACAGTGTGGGTCTGAACAGCTGAGGGCACGCCAGCTCCTGGACTCTCCCATTCGCACAGAGAGGGCGGGGGAGTGAGAGATCTCGGTGCAGCCTCTGTCGGGAAAAACCGGGTCAAAGCTGCTTTTGCCCTGAAGGGATTGGAGTGAGCCCACGATCCGAGAGGGCAAATCCCGGTAAACTGTGAATCCAGAGCCGGGGAAGGGGAAGGCACAGGGAGTGATCCACAAACACCAGCTCTCTCTCTCTACAATGTGGGTCAGGGTGTGGTTTGTCACTGATGCACAATAACTTTCTGACAGTAACAAAGTAAGTGAAACTGAAACTGATGAAGGGTCTAGGCCGGAAACGTCAGCTTTCCTGCTCCTCTGATGCTGCTTGGCCTGCTGTGTTCATCCAGCTCTACACCTTGTTGTCTCTTGAAACTGAAACTGCTGCGTGTTCTTCGCAACTTCCGGAAGAACCAGGAGACATTTTGTTGTAATTTGGACGCGATTTATCAGGGGAACAACACATTTCCCAGCGAACAGAGAGAGAGAGAGAGAGAGGGAACGCAGCGGGACATTGCAGCAGCGGCTCTGACTGACGGACCATCTGCTCTTCCTCCAACATGGAGTTTTACAAAATGCTTCTCAGCGGCTTCTCGGTCTCCTGTCGGTGTCTGGCTCTGATCCTGATCCCGGTCCCGGTCCCGGGAAAGGAGCTGCAGGTATTTACTGTCAGTGACTCCCACCCGGGGACACGGAGGGAGGGAAATGTGGGGGAAACTTTCCGAACAGTGAATGTATTGGGAAAAGGGCTCACAGTGTTTTCTTGTTGTAGGGACACAGCTCACAGAAACTACTCCCGCTGCTACTCCTGCTAAGTATTGTTGCTCCTGTTTCAGGTCAGTGCTGTGATCCTGTCTGGTCCTGTCAAAATTTTATACGTTTCTAAACTCTTTTAAACTCCGGTTAATATATCGAGGGAACCATTATGATAAATAGAGCCATCCTGAACTGTAACCTTCCCACGTAAATGAAAACAGTGAGCAGTGATTGTTGTAATTTCAGCATCTCAATATATCCATGTGAAGCTTGAGATGTAATGTACCAGCAGGGAGGTTATATCTGTGGATAAATACTTTCAATCTTTTCCAGGTGACTCGCCTGTCCCAGTTTCTGGGTTCCTTGGGGAGCAGGTTGTGCTGCCCTGTACCTACAAAGGGAAAGTCCCAGTCTCTGATTTACTGGTCATCTGGGGGAGACGCAAGACAGAAATTGTACACAAGTTTGTCAATGGAAACAATAATTTGAGAGAACAAGATTCACGGTTCAAAAACAGAACAAACCTGTTCAAAGATCAACTGGAACAAGGCAACTGGTCACTTCTGATCTCTGACCTTCAGAAGACAGACCAGGATGAGTATCAGTGTCAGATTTTCTGGAACACGACTGTCGGTATATATTGGGAGCAAACTGAAATTGTTCATCTCTCTGTAAAAGGTGAGAGGTTTCTGTTTTAGGTATTGTATTTAATCTCTGATGCTATGGGAATAGTAGTGCAGGGGTTATGAGAAATGTGAAGACTTGGACTAATAATCCAGAGAATAAAAATTCACATCCCACCATGGGACTTTCAGGGTTTAAATTCAGGGTATTAAATAAAAATCTGGAAAGAGAAAGAAGAAAAGTGACGGTGAAGATGTTGGATTGTTGTGAAACTACTCACTGATCACCCTTTAGGTAAGAAAACACAAAGTGCTCCCAGAGTACATAAGGAAGTAACTGTGGTAATAGTTGCTGGATTAGTGATTATTGTCCAAGATCTGTAGACTCTGAAAGAGTTCCTATAGATTGGAGGGTAGCTAATGTAACCACACAATTTTAAAAAAGAGCAGGGAGAGAGAAAGCAGGATAATTATAGACTGGTTAGCTTGGTATCTGTGGGGTACCACAGGGGTTCAGTGCTTGAACCCCATGTATTCACAAA
>NC_063378.1:6752158-6800188 GCF_021869965.1 Rhincodon typus | reverse complement strand
ATATAAATAATCTAATACTCTTGGTATGGAGAGGAGGTCGAACACCTTTGATAATTATAACTGAAACACCCAGAGAAGCTCATCTCGCCTCACAATGTGCTAAAAGGGAACTGTAAAAGTAGTATAGCCTGCCTTTCACCTCCCAATCGGTTATAAAAGAGAGGTTAAATGAAATGAAATCTTTTCTCTCACTCTATAATCAACAAGTTACAAGTTATTTATCTCACTCTGATCGTGAGCAAATTACCAGAACGACTAACAAAACAAACAATTACCCCTTAATTACTAACTATTCCCTAATAAAACAAAATTCTAATGGTAGGCTGTTCCAATATATACAAGTCCCATTTATGTAAACCAAAGTAATAAATAAGTAAATTAAAACTTAGGCTCTAAAAACTGCATTCAGCTCCATCTTCCAGAATACACTGCGCCCTCTCCACTGATTCTCCCAGGAACGCCTTTCTCCGTCGAATTCTGATGTCCGAAGCACTTCTCTCCTTTGAATTCTGATGTCAGGAATATTAGCTAAGCGTGCCGTAGTACTTTTTAGATGGTGCTTAATCAGAGAGCTTAAAGATTTCTGTGACAGCCAGAGTTTTACTCTTCCAATGACAGTTCGCTGTCACCCTGATTTTCATAAACCCTTTTGTTATATACCCTCGATGACCTGTCAGTTTTCTTTCCTTCGGCCCTCTAAGCCTGCACCAACATGCTGCCTGTCACAACTAAAACCCCCTACCCTTCCAGGGACCGTATCCCTCTCTTTCCATCCTGTTCATGTATTTGTTAAGACGCCTGTCAAAAATCACTATTGTATCTGATTCCACCAACTCCAGCGGCAGTGAGTCCAAGCACCCACCACCCTCTCTGTAAAAAAAACATGTCTTGTACATCACTTTTAAACCCTGCCCCTCGCACTTTAAACCCATTCCCCCTCATAACTGACTCTTCCATCCTGAAAAAAAAAGCTTCTGACTGTCCCACTCTGTCCATGCCCTTTATAATCTTGTAGGCCTCTATCAGGTCACCCCTCAACCAGTGAGAACCTTCCAGTGAAAACAGCCCAAGTTTCTCCAACCTTTCCCCATAGCTAATGCCCTCCACACCAGGCAACATCCTGGTAAATCTTTTCTGTACCTTCTCCAAAGCCACCACATCTTTCTGGTAGTGTGGCAACCAGAATTGAACACAATATTCCAAATGCGACCTAACTGAAATTCTATAAAGCTGCAACTTACCTGCCGATTTTTAAACTCAATTCCCTGGCCGATGAAAGCAAGCATGCCGTCTGTGTTATTGACTACCTTCTCTGCCTGCTTAGCCACTTTGTGACCTATGTACCTGTACACCCAGATCCCTTTACCTATTACTACTCTTAAAGGTTTACACATTTACAGTGTATTTTCCATCTGGATTCATCCTTCCAAAATGCATTACCTCACATTTTTCCAGATTAAACTCCATCTGCCATCTCTCTGCCCAAGTCACCAACTGATCTAATTCCTGCTGTATCCTTTGATGGTCCTCATTGCTATCTGCAATTCGACGAACCTTTCTGTCAGCAGCAAACTTACTAATCAGACCAGTTACATTTTGCTCCAAATCATTTAAATATGTTACAAATAGCAAAGGTCCCAACACTGATCCCTGAGGAACGCCACTAGTTACAGCTCTCCATTCAGAAACGCAACCTTCCACTGCTCCCTCTGTCATCTATGACCAAGCCAGTTTTTTTATCCATCTTGCAAGCTCAACTCTGACCCTGTTCAACTTTACCTTCTGTATCAGCCTGCCATGAGGGACCTTGTCAAAGGCCTTACTGAAGTCCATGTAGACAACATCCACTGCCCTAACTTCATCGATCATCTTTGTCACTTCCTCAAAAAAACTCAACCAAGTTCGTGAGACACGACCTCCCCTTCATAAAACCATGTCGCCTCTCGCTAATACGCCTAATTATTTCCAAGTGGGAATAAATCCTGTCTTGAAGAATCCTCTCCAATGATTTCCCTACCACTGATGTAAAGCTCACTTGCCTGTATGTAATTAGCTGGATTATCTTTGCCACCCTTCTTAAACAAAGGAACAACATTGGCTTTTCTCAAGTCCTCTGGGGCCTCCCGTGTAGCCAGTGAGGATACAAAGATTTCTCTCAAGGTCCCAGAAATTTCCTCCATTGCCTCTCTCAGTATTCTGGGATATATCCTATCAGGCCCTGGGGACTTGTCTTCCTCAATGTTTTTCAAGACCCCCAATACTCCTCCCTTTTGATCTCAACATGACCTGCAAAGTACTCATTTAATAACTCGCCCATTTCCTCTGGCTCACATAAATTCCCATCCTGGTCCTTGAGTGGGCGAGGGACTCCCTGGCTATACTCTTTTTCTTTATAAATGAATAAAAGGAGCCTTGGGATTTTCGTTAATCCTGTTGGCCAATGAATTTTCATGACCCGTTTTAGGCCTCCTGACTCCTTGCTTAAGTTTCTTTCGCCTTTCTTTGTATTCCTCCCTTGTTTCGTGTGTTCCCAGCTTCCTAGCCTTGATAAATGCTTCCTTTTTCTTTTTGATTAGGCTCACAATATCTCTCATTATCCAAGATTCCCTAAACTTGCCATACTTATCCTTCATCCTTACAGGAACATGCCACCAACTTACACTTGAAAGCCTCCTAAAAACCAGAATGTTGATTTGTCCTCAAACATCTGCCTCCAATCTACATTCTTCAGTTCCTGCCTAATATTGTTGTAATTAGCCTTTCCCCAATTTAGCAGCTTCACCTGACAACTACACTTATCTTTATCCATCAGTCCTTAAAGCTTATGGAACTGTGATCATTGTTCCTGAGCAGTTCCCCGACTGAGACATTGACCACCTGGCCAGGCTCACTTCCCAATACCAGGTCCAGTACAGCCCATTTCCTAGTTGGAGTATTTTCATACTCTTTCAAGAAGCCCTCATGGATGCTCCTCACAGAGTCTGCCCTATCTGCGCCCAAGCACTAAATGAGTCCCGGTCAATATATGGGAAGTTAAAATCACCCACAACAACAAGCCTGTTACTTTTACATCTTGCCAAAATCTGCTGACATATCTGTTCTTCCATCTCCCGCTGGCTGTTGGGAAGCATACAGTAAACCCCAAACATTGTGATTGCACCCTTCCCGTTCCTGAGATCTACCCATATTGCCTTGTTGTATGACCCATCCGAGGTATCCTCCCACAGTACAGCTGTGATATTCTCCTTAACAAGTCGTGCAACTCCCCCACCCCTTTTATGTCCCCTGTATCCCGCCTGAAACATCTGTATCCTGGAATGTTAAGCTGTCAGTCTTGCCCCTCCCTTAACCAAGTCTCTGTAAAAGCAAAAACATCATAGTTCCACGTTCTAATCCAAGCTCTAAGTTCACCTGCCTTACCTGTTACACTTCTCGCACTGAAACAATGCACTTCAGTCCACCAGATGTGCTTTGACCAGCAAACCAGAATATTTGTGCCCCTTCAGTTGAGATGCAACCCTTCCTTCTTGTACAGGTCCCATCTGCCCCAGAAGAGATCCAGATATCTGAAACGCTCCCTCCTACACAATCTGTTTAGCCACGTGTTCAGCTGTACTATCTTCTTATTTCTAGCCTCACTGGCACGTGGCACAGGGATTCATCCTGAGATTACAACCTTGGAGGTCCTGCTCTTTAACTTTCTACCTAACTCCCTGAACTGCTGCTGCAGGACCTTATCCCTCATCCTACCTATGTTGTTAGTACCAACATGTACAACGACCTCTGGCTGTTCACCCTCTCCCTTCAGAATGCTTTCTGCACTTTCAGAGACATCCTGGACCCTGGCACCAGGAAGACAACATACCATCCTGAAGTCTCTTTTACATCCACAGAAGTGCCTATCTGTACCCCTAACTATAGAGTCCCCTATAACTACTTTTCTAGTGCTCTTTGTCTTTCCCTTCTTAAGAACGGAGCCAGCTATGGTGCCACCAGTCTGGCTGCTGCTGCTGTTATCCCCTGGTAGTTCATTCCGCCCCCCACAACAGTATCCAAAATGGTATACTTGTTAGAGAGGGGGACGACCGCAGGGGATTCCTGCCCCCTCTAGCGGTCACCCATCTATCTGCCTGCACCTTGGCTGTCACCACATCTCTAAAACTACTGTCTATGATGCTTTCTGCCATCCTCATGCTCCTAAGTGCATCTAATTGCCGTTTCAACCTATTCATGCAGTCTGTGAGAAGCTGCAATTGGGTGCACTTCCTGCAGATGTAGTCATCCAAGATCTGGAAATGTCACAGATCTTCCACATCTCACAAGTGCAGCACTTAACCCCACTGGACTGATATTTCTATCACCAATTAAGCCGTTTAAGAAAATTCATTAAACACTTACCTTACTTATCGCTGCGAATACCCGAGGTATGTATTCCCTAACTCACCTTCCCAGGATGCAGTCTGGATCATAAGAACATAAGAACTAGGAGCAGGAGTAGGCCATCTGGCCTCTCGAGCCTGCCCCGCCATTTAGTAAGATCATGGCTGATCTTTTTGAGACTCAGCTCCACTTACCCGCCCACTCACCATAACCCTTAATTCCTTTACTGTTCAAAAATTTATCTAGCCTTGACTTAAGAACATTCAGCGAGGTAGCTTCAACCGCTTCACTGGGCAGGGAATTCCACAGATTCACAGCCCTTTGGGTGAAGAAGTTCCTCCTGACCTCAGTCCTACATCTGCTTTCCTTTATTTTGAGGCAATGCCCTCCAGTCCTAGTTTCACCTGCTAGCGGAAACAACCTCCCTGCCTCCACCTTATCTATTCCCTTCATAATCTTATATGTTTCCATAAGATCTCCCCTCATTCTTCTGAATTCCAATGAGTATAATCCCAGCCTACTCAGTCTCTCCTCATAATCCAACCCTCTCAACTCTGGAATCAACCAAGTGAATCTCCTCTGCACCCCCTCCAATGCTAGTATATCCCTTCTCAAGTAAGGAGACAAAAACCGCACACAGTACTCCAGGTGTGGCCTCACCAGGACCCTATACAGCTGCAGCATAGCCTCCCTGTTTTTAAACACCATCCCTCGAGCAATGACACTCCATTTACCTTTTTAATTACCTGCTGCACCTGCAATCCTACTTTTAGCGATTCATGCACAAGGACACCCCAGTCCCTCTGCACAGCAGCGTGCTGCAATTTTTTACCATTTAAAACATCATCCATTTTGCTGTTATTCCTACCAAAATGGATGACCTCACACTTATCACCATTGTACGCCATCTGCCAGACCTTTGCCCACTCACTTAAACTATCTATATCCCTCTGCAGACTTTCAGTGTCTTCTGAACACTTTGCTCTACCACTCATCTTAGTGTCATCTGCAAATTCTGACACACCACACTTAGTCCCCAACTCCAAATCATCTATGTAAATTGTAAACAATTGCGGTCCCAACACTGATCCCTGAGGCACACCACTAGCCACTGACCGCCAACCAGAAAAACACCCATTTACCCCTACTCTTTGCTTTCTACTGGTCAACCAATCCTCTATCCATGCCAATACATTACCTGTAATACCGTGCAACTTTATCTTATGTAGCAGCCTTTGGTGTGGCACCTTGTCAAATGCCTTCTGGAAATCCAGATACACCACATCCACAGGCTCCCCATTGTCCACCATGCAAGTAATGTCCTCAAAGAATTCCACCAAATTAGTTAAACATGACCTACCCTTCTTGAACCCATGCTGGGTGTTCCCAATGGGACAATTTATATCCAGATGTCTTGCTATTTCTTCCTTAATGATAGATTCAAGCATTTTCCCCACTACCAAAGTTAAGCTAACTGGCCTACAGTTACCTGCTTTTTGTCTACTTCCTTTTTTAAACAGTGGCGTCACATTGGCTGTTTTCCAATCTCCGGGAACCATCCCAGAGTCCAGTGAATTTTGGTAAATAATTACTAGTGCATTTGCTATTTCCCCCATCACCTCTTTTAGTACCCTGGGATGCATTTCATCAGGGCCAGGAGACTTGTCTACTTTAGCCCCATTAGCTTGCCCAGCACTGCCTCCTCAGTGATAATGATAATTTCGAGGTCCTCACCCGCTATAACTTTCTTGCCATCAGTTTTCAGCATGTTATTTGTGTCTTCCACTGTGAAGACCAACACAAAATAACTGTTTAATGTCTCGGCTATTTCCTCATTCCCAGTTATTAAATTGGCCTTCTCATCCTCTAAAGGACCAATGTTTACCTTCGCCACTCTTTTACGATTTACATATTTATAGAAACTTTTGCTGCCTGTTTTTATATTCTGAGCTAGTTTACTCTCATAATCGATCTTACTTTTCTTTATAACTTTTTTTATGGCTTTCTGTTGGCCTTTAAAGATTTCCCAGTCTACTAGTTTCCCACTAATCTTTGCTTTTTTGTATGTGTTTTTTTTCAATCTGATACTTTCCTTTATTTCCTTAGACATCCATGACTATGGGTAGCGAACCATGCCTCTTGGAATTCCTATGCGTGCCTATGTTTTGCTTGGGATACTATGTTACCTTGTCCCTGTTAAACTGATGACTTTCATTGTCTGAGTGTCCAATATTGAGGAGAGTTCGCGTGCCGTTTTGCTGCTAGTTGATTTTCATGTATTCTGATGGCTAGTTTCCTTCCTGCCTGTGCCACAAACATTACAATCAGACAGACAGGAAGGAAACTAGCCATCAGAATATATGAACATCAACTAGCAGCAAAACAGCACGCGAACTCTCCTTAATATCGGTACACTCAGACAATGAAGGCCATCAGCTTAAATGGGACAAGGTAATCATAGTATTCCAAGCAAAACATAGACACGCACGGGAATTCCTCGAGGCATGGTTCTCCACCTGTAATGCAGTCAACTGACACATAGAATTGGACCCCATATACAAACCCATACAGATCAAAACCGGAAATGACACTACTCACCATAATGGACCGGTCAGTATAAATTCCAAGTGGAGTAGAATAACACCACTTCATCGGAGGCTCCACTGATGATGTCACCTAGCATGTTGATGAAACGTCTGAATGAAAACAAGCCAGCTCAGTGAGCAAGTCACCAACTTCACCCACAACCCGAGCTACAGATCTTTACCAAAACTTTAAACAAATTCTAACTTCCCGCCTTCCAATTCACAAGTACACTATACAACTTCACAACACTTTCTTGACTGCCTCAATGGAACTTCTTCAGCACACTGCCAGGCAGCACATTCCATACCTTAACTCTCACCAAGTGAAAACTTCTTTAAAAAAATCAGTTTGCATTTGCTTCTTTTGAAAAGCAGTTTAAACCGTGCTGTCTGATTCTCAATTCTTTTACAATGGGAACATTTTCTTCCTTTCCATCAAACCCACTGGTGATTTTGAAAACCTCCATCTGATCTCCTATCATCCTCCTTCTGTCCAAGTGTCTTATACAAGTTCAACATCATATCCTTGTCTCCCACTCCATGCCCATATGAATAAAGCTGAGAACGTAATGCTGTACTAACTACTCTCTCCATCTGTCCTGCCACCTGTGAACATGTATACCCAGGCCCCTCTGCTCCTGCAACTCCTTTTAGAATTTGCCTTCTATTTTACATTATCTTTCAATGTTCTTCTGAACAAATGTGCAACATCTCATACTTCTCTACATTGGACCCAGTCTACCACCCATTTGTCAACTCCACGAAGTTGTCTATGACCTTTTGCAGTTCTACACCGTCCTCACAGCAAACAATTCTTCCCAGTTACGTGTCATCTGTAAACTTTGAAATATATCAGGAAAATAAAGGGACTTAATACTGGCCTCTTAGGAAGCTTTGAGGAAGAGTTCCTCCAGCCTGAAAAATATCCATTTTGATGATTATTCCATTTTTTTAAATCCCTCAGCCAATTCTAAATCCAAGTTGCTACACTCCATTTTATTCCATGACTTATATCTTTCCTCAAGTCTATTGTGTGGCACTGTATCAAACACCTGCTGCAAAGCTACAACACTGGGATGAATTCCCCTTCCCCGAGCCAGGCTCAGTGCAGGAGAAGCTTAGTTAGTGCTGGACAGCCCCGTTCCCCAGAATGTTTTGTTGTCCAGTCGCTCCATCCTGATGCTCAGGTGCTGTTGGCACAAAGCTCCGTGCTTCACATGATTAGGTCACCTCACTCGTAGGGTCATCATTCGATGCTTCATTTTGATTGCTGGAGTGTCGGTTTCGAACACAATTCCTAGGAGAGAGAAATCAGGAGACTACAGGTTCCAGAACTTTGGATATGTGTGTAAAGGAGCTGTTCAGGAGCACAGACCCACTAAATAACACTCAACATCGTGGGGACCAATGACAGCTGGAAAACAGGAGCTGCACAGTGATGGAGCACAGAGTACAGGGGAAAGGAGGCTTATAGGGGAGGCAATGGGCAAGAGCTGGACACTCCACAGGAGCTGTGCTGACCGACAGAAGGAGGGCCAGAGGAGAGAATGGGAGAACCCTGCAATAGTTCCTCCTCCCCCTGTGAGGGGTGTATGTGGGGAAAGACAGTGAACACAAAGATGTGGATATTGAGTGAAACAAAGAAATCCAAGATGGGGTTCCCAGTCACTGGATCTTCTGATGACTGGATTAAGTGGGAGGTTTGAAAATGCTGGAGGTGGTTTGAATAACAGCAAGTTGCATTTAGAGTGGATGTGGAAAAGATGTTTTCACAATTAGGAGAGACAAGTACTTGAGGCCATGGCCTCAGAATGAAGGGACAACCCTTTAGAACTGAGATGAGAAGCAATTTTTTCAGCCAGATGTTGGTGAATCTGTGGAATCCAGGCTCAGTGCAGTGGAAACTCAGTTAGTGCTCGACAGTCCCATTCCCCAGAAGGTTTTGTTCTCTAGCCGATGCTCAGGTGCTGTTGGCACAAGGCTCCATGCTTCACCTGAACAGGTCACCTCTCTCAAAGGGACATCATTTGCTGCTTCATTTCAATCACTGGAAAGTCAGTATTGAACATGAATTCCTGGAGGAGATAGGTCAGTAGAGTGCACATTATATTTTGACATTTTGGATAAATATATAAAGCATGTACACCATATCAACAGCATTACCTTCCGCAACCTTTTCTTCTACCTCTTCAAAGAAAATACTCCAAGTTAGTTAATCACACTTTCCCCTTCAGAAATCAATGCTGACTCTTCCCAATTAGCTCACCTTTTCCAAGACGACTACTATTTCTATCCTGAATAATCATTTCCAGAAGCTTCCCCACCACTGATCTTGTCCTGACTAGTCTGTAACTGCTGGGCTTATCGTTACAACTTTTTCTTGAACAAGACCATAATGTTTGCAATTTCAGTTTTCTGGAACTGGAATACAAATCCCTCTGAATGCTATTTACTGGCCTCATGCTTTTGAAATATTCTACTTTTCCATGTTTTCCCAAACAAAGTGGATCAGTCACACTTCCAAAACTGTACTCCATCTACCAGAATCATTGCCCAGTTATTGAACAGGCCTACATCAGCTTTGCGGTCTCTGTGCCCTCCTTACTGCTTACTTTCCCATCCAACACCGCATCATCAGTAAATTCTATGCATTATGACCATAGAATTATACAGTACAGAAGAGGCCCTTCAGCCCCTCGAATTCATATGGCAAAAATCTAGGTAATTGATATAGATTGTGAATATTGAGGCCCTAGAACAGATCTATACAGCACCATTGACAAAGATAGTACTGCTCGGTTTCTGTCCGTTAATCATTTTGATAGGAGGAATGGAGATGCAGAGTATTTATAGAATGGGGAGAAATTAGAAAGTGTTGATGTTCAGGGACTTCGGACATCATTGCTCACAACTTATCAAAAGCTAACATGCAGGTGCAGCAAGCAATTCAGAAAGCAAACAGTACGTTAGGCTTTATAGCAAGCCGTTTTGAGCACAGGAGAAAAGTCATCTTGCCTCAATTGTGTATAACACTGGTGAGACCACACTTGGAACAGTGTGCGTAGTTCTGGTCCCGTTACCAAAGAAAGGGCATACTTGCCATTGATGAAATGCAGCAGAAGTTCACCAGTCTGATTCCTGGCATAAGGGAGAAGATTGAGGAGCTTAGGCCTACATTATCTGATACTTAGAAGAATGAGAGGTGATCTCACAGAAACTAACAAAATTCTAAAAAGGGATAACAAGGTGCAGGGCTGGATGAACACAGCAGGCCAAGCAGCATCATAGGAGCAGAGAGGCTGACGTTTCGGGCCTAGACCCTTCATCAGAAAAGGGGGAGGGGAAGGGGGTTTTGAAATAAATAGGGAGAGAGTGGGAGGCGGATAGAAGAGGGATAGAGGAGAGGATAGGTGGAGAGGAAACAAACAGGTCGAAGAGGCGGGGATGGAGCCAGTAAAGGTGAGTGTAGGTAGGGAGTTAGGAAGGGGATAGGTCAGTCCAGGGAGGACGGACAGGTCAAGGGGGCGGGATGAGGTTGGTCGGTAGGAGATGGAGGTGCGGCTTGAGGTGGGAGGAGGGGATAGGTGGGAGGAAGAACAGGTTAGGGAGGCAGGGACGAGCTGGACTGGTTTTGGGATGCGGTAGGGGGAGGGGAGATTTTGAAACTTGTGAAATCCACATTGATACCATTGGGCTGCAGGGTTCCCAAGCGGAATATGAGTTGCTGTTCCTGCAACCTTCGGGTGGCATCGTTGTGGCACTGCAGGAGGCCCAGGATGGACATGTCGTCTGAGGAATGGGAGGGGGAGTTGAAATGGTTCGCGACTGGGAGGTGCAGTTGTTTATTGCGAACCGAGCGTAGGTGTTCTGCAAAGCGGTCCCCGAGTCTCCGCTTGGTTTCCCCGATGTAGAGGAAGCCACACCGGGTACAGCGGATGCAGTATACCACATTGGCAGATGTGCAGGTGAACATCTGCTTGATGTGGAAAGTCTTCTTGGGGCCTGGGATGGGGGTGAGGGAGGAGGTATGGGGGCAGGTGTAGCACTTCCTGCGGTTGCAGGGAAAAGTGCCGGGTGTGGTGGAGCTGGAGGGGAGTGTGGAGCGGACAAGGGAGTCACGGAGAGAGTTGTCCCTCCGGAAAGCAGATAAGGGTGGGGAGGGAAAGATGTCTTTGGTGGTGGGGTCGGATTGCAGATGGCGGAAGTGTCGGAGGATGATGCGTTGGATCCGGAGGTTGGTGGGGTGGTACGTGAGGACGAGGGGGATTCTTTTTTGGTTTTTATTGCGTGGACGGGGTGTGAGGGATGAGGTGCGGGAGATGTGGGAGACACGGTTGAGGGCGTTCTCGACCACCGAGGAGGGGAAGTTATGGTCCTTGAAAAACGAGGACAACTGAGATGTACGGGAGTGGAATGCCTCATCCTGGGAGCAGATGCGGCGGAGGCGAAAGAATTGGGAATAGGGGATAGCATTTTTGCAGGAAGGTGGGTGGGAGGAGGAGTATTCTAGGTAGCTGTGGGAGTCGGTGGGCTTGAAATGAATATCGGTTTCTAGGTGGTTGCCCGATATGGAGACAGAGAGGTCCAGGAAGGGGAGAGAGGTGTTAGAGATGGTCCAGGTAAACTTAAGGTTGGGGTGGAAGGTGTTAGTGAAGTGTATGAACTGTTCGAGCTCCTCGTGGGAGCACGAGGCGGCGCCGATACAGTCATCAATGTAACGGAGGAAGAGGTGGGGTTTAGGGCCGGTGTAGGTACGGAAGAGGGATTGTTTCACGTAACCTACAAAGAGGCAGGCGTAGCTTGGGCCCATGCGGGTACCCATGGCTACCCCCTTTGTCTGTAGGAAGTGGGAGGAATTGAAAGAGAAGTTGTTGAGTGTGAGGACGAGTTCGGCTAAGCGGATGAGGGTATCAGTGGAGGGGGACTGGTCGGGCCTGCGGGACAGGAAGAAGCGGAGGGCCTTAAGGCCATCTGCATGGGGAATGCAGGTGTGGAGGGACTGGACATCTAAAAAGGGATAGGCAGTTTATGCAGAAAGGATGATGGTTCCCCCTGGCTTTGAGGTCTAGAATCGCGGGACACAGACAAACAATAAAAATGAAGCTGTTTAGGACTGAAATGAGGAGGAACTTCAGTCAGAGGATGGTGAATCTCTAGAGACTGTGGAAGGTCAGTCATTAAAGCAAGTTTAAAATAGAGATCAATAGATTTCTAAAGACTAAGGACATAAGGGATATGGGGAGATCAAAGGAATATGGTGTTGAGGTAGATGATTGGCCATGATCTAGAGTGGCAAAGCAGATTCATGGGGCTGAATGGCCTACTCTTGCTCCGTGTTCCTAATCAATCCTCAATCCATGCTATATCACCCCCAATCCCAAGCCCTCATCTTGTACAACAACCTATTGTGCGACAACTTCTTAAATACCTCCTGAAATCCCAAATCTATGCCCCATCCTCTGGTTCTCCAGAGGGATGATATTTGTTCCTTTCCCATCCACAGGGACTGTTCAGCAGCGAGAGGATGAGAAGCTAGAAGTGACTGGATGATGCTGCTCAATGACAGGCTGGATTGAAGCATCCTCACAGCTCAGGAACTGGACAGTGACAGAGCTCAACAATGTGAAACAACATAGTAACTTGGTTCTGCAGAAGATGAATCCTGAAGAAACAGACATGTTGACATGTGGTTAGATTATCTCTTATTGGAGATGGTCATTGCCTGGCATTTGTGTGTCACAAATATTACTTGCCACTGGTCAGCCCAAGCCTGGATATTGTCTAAGTCTTGCTGCATTTGAGCATGAGCTGCTTCAGTATCTGAGGTGTTGTGAATGATACTGAATATTGTGCAATCCTCACTTCGGATATTATGATGGAGGGAAGGTCATTGATGAAGCAGCTGAAGATGGTTGGGCCAAGGACACTACTCTGAGGAACTCCTGCAGAGATATCCTGGAGCGAGATGACCAACGTCCAACAACCACAACCATCTTCCTATGTTCCAGTATGACTCCAACCAATGGAGAGTTTGCCCCTGGATTCCCATTGATTCCAATTTTGCTAGGACTCCTTAATGCCACACTCAGTCGAATGCAGCTTTGATGTCACTTCACCTTGCCAGTGGAATTCACCTCTTTTTTCCATGTTTGAACAAAGGCTAGAAGGAGGCCAGGGGCTGAGTGGCCCTAGCAGAACCCAAACTGGGCATCACTGAGCAGGTGATTGCTGAACAGGTGCTGCTTGGTAGCGCTGTTGAAGACACCTTCCACCACTTTACTGACAGTCGACAAGAGATTGATGGGATGGTCATAGTCAGATTGAATTTGTCCTGCATTGTGTGTAAAAGACTGATCTGAGCAATTTTCTACATTGTCAGGTTGATGCTAGTGGTGTAACTATACTGGAACAACTTGGCAAGAGGAGTGGCAGTTCTGGAGCACAAGTCTTCACAGTATTATTGCTGAATGGAAACAATCGAGAACCTACCAGCTTTGTTGCATTGGGGACACACAAACTACGATAAAAAGGAAGGAGATAATTGCGATTCCCAATCCAACACTCAATCCAGTGAAGATTCCAGCACCTAGATACAGAATGAAGCCATTAACACACGAACAAAACAGCAGAGACCCTCAGCACCTAGTGTTCTAGAACCAGCCCCAGCACAGAGATAACACAGTAGAGAGCTGGAAGAACACAGCAGGCCAGGCAGAATCAGAGGAGCAGGAAAGTTGACCTTGGTCCTACCTGGACTACACTTCCCCTCACCCACCCTCCTGTAAGAACGTGATCCCCTACTCCCAATTCCTCCGTCTCCGCCACATCTGCTCCCAAGATGGAGCATTCCACTCCCGCACATCCCAGATGTCCTCCTATTTCAAGGACCGTAACTTACGCACTCCGGTGATGGAAAATGGCCACATCCGTATCTCTTGCATTTCCCACACTTCTGCCTTCGCATCTCCTCCAATAGAATCTCCTTTGTCCTCACATATCATCCCACCAACCTCCGCATCCAATATATCATTCTCCGCCACCTACAATCCGACCCGACAACCAAAGAGATATTTCCCTCCCCACCCCTATCTGCCTTTCGTAGGGACCACTCTCTCCACGACTCCATCATCTACTCCACATTCCCCACTAGCCCCAACACTCCCAAAATCTTTCCCTGCAACCACAGGAAGTGCTACACCTGCCCCTACACCTTCCACTCACCTCCATTGAAGGCAGAAAACGAACCTTCCATTTTGGACAGAGGCTCATGTGCACATCGTTCAACTTGGTCTACTGTATCTGCTGCTCTGGATGTGGCCTCCTCTACGTCGGTGAGACCAAGCATAGACTCGGAGACCTCTTCTTGTTACCATAGTGCGTAACTTCACACTTTGTCATACAGTACTCCATCTGCCACTGCTTTGGCCAGTCATCTAGCCCGTCCAAGCTTTTCTCCAGCTTCCTCAACACTACCTGTCCGTCCATGTACCTTTGTGTCATCTGCAAACTAAGCAGCAATGCCCTCAGTTACTTCGTCAAGATTGTTAATGTTTAACATGAATAGTTATGGTCCAACATTGACCCATATGGAACTGCACTAGTCACTGGCTGCCATCCTGAAAAAGACCCCCTTATCCCTACTGTCTGTCTTCTGCCAGTCAGTCAATCCCCTATCCATGCCAGTACCTTGCCCCTAACACCATGGGCTTATTTCGCAGCCTTTGTGCAGCACCTTGTCAAAGGCCCTCTGGAAATCCAAACAGATGATATACCTGTTCAGTTCCTCTGCCATTTATTTTTCTCAATACAACTTCCCCAAACTCATTTTCCAGTGATCCAATATCCACTCTTGCCTTTTAGATATCTAAAAACAACTTTTGCAATCTTCTTTTATAAGACTAACTAGCTTACTGTCATATGTCATCTTGCAACCACCTACCCCCCCAACTCCCACTCCCCGGTGCGGAATCAGTGGGCCGAATGGTCTCTTTCTGCACTGCAGAGATTCAAAGATTGACAGACGGTGGGGCCAGTGCTGATTGGCAATGGGTGGGGTCCATGCTGGTTGAAAAGTTTCCTCAATTGAGGCCATCCAGGGTCACACAAACGGCACAAAAGGGGATTTCAGCTCTTCTAGCCTCTACAACTTAAGAACAAAAAGGAGGCCATCAGTTTGCTGGTGGTGCAATGTAGTGCCCAAATAGTCAGGCTAGATCCAAAGGCTAAGTTCAAAGTGTAAAAATGATATCCTAATAACAGAGGATTTAAGCTTTGCAAATATTAGCTGGGACAAATAAAATGTGAAAGGGTTAGTGGTGGCAGGATTCTTAATGTGTCCCCAAAAGCTTTTTAATCCAGCAAGTAGAAAATTCCACAACGAAGGAGACAGTGCTGGGTTTAGTTTGCTGGAAGGAAACTGGGCAAGCAGTAGAAGTGTTAGTCGGAGGGTATTTCGGTAATAGTGATTGTAACGAAGATTTCAGATAGTTATGAAAAAGCGCAAAAGTTAAGCTTTTGAATCAGGGAAGGCAAACTTTAATATAAGACAGAATCAGTCCAAAGTAGAGAAGGAGCTACTACCTGAGGAAAATCCAAATCCAAGGAGTCAGGGTATCTCAACAAGGACATAGTGAGAGTGCTGGGCCAATATATTTCTGTGAAATGAAGTGTGGCAAAAACATGTCCAGAGAACCCGAGATGTTGAAGAATGTAGAGGATTGGATTAGGATAAAACGGAAGCTTATGGTAGATATCAAGGACTCAAGCACCAGGTCCCCCAGAGGAGAACAACAAGTACAAGGAGCTACTTAAGTGGAACTGAGGCACACCAAGAGGACACACGACAAAACACTGGCAAGTAAATTCGAGGCAAATCCAAAGTCATTTTTAAGTACAATAGGCCTAAGAAGGTGACAAGGGAAAGAGTAGGACAGTTGAGGGGCCAAAGCTGTAAACTGTATTTTGAACCAGAAGAGGTGATAAAGTTTGAAACGAGTACTTTGCATCTGTATTCAGTGTCGAGAAGGATGACATAGGTCTGAAAATCGGAGAGGAAGACTGCATTATGCTTGAATGAATTATAATTCGAATAGAGAAGTAATTAACGATTTTAGATTAAATTTAGATTAGATCTATTGTCACATACCAAAATACTGTGAAAAGTATTGTTTTGCATACTATTTGCAAAACGTCACTAGTATCAGGCAGCATGTTGTATCTGTGTTTAAATAGAAAATATTACACCAAAAGCTTTGGTATGTTGTCCAGTTGCTTTTTGTAGAATGGTTCACGTCCTACTCAGCTGTATACGCTTTGGCTCTCCTGCCTGCTGCTGGGTACTGGCTGGTCTTGGTTCAGGGTTCCTCCTCAGCCTCCACTTCTATGGCCATATCCAAGCTGGAGACTTGCACAGGGCCCAGCAGGGTCTTTGTTCTGGGCTCCTTCTCCACCACCACTCCTGAAGCCTTGTCCAAGCTGGAGACTTGCACAGGGCCCAGTGGGATCTTTGTTCTGGGCTCCTTCTCCTCCACTGCTCCTGAGGCCATGAATTCTCAAATCCACTGTGGACACAGAAGAGATACTGAGGACTGGAAGACATATAAAGCGAGGAATTGTAAGCCAGTGAGTCTAACCTCTCTGGAAGGGAAACAATGAGAAAAGATTCACAGTGGCAGAATTAATCACTATTTGATGAGGCAAGAATTAATCAAGGATAGTCAGGGAGAGATAATGTCTGAGATCTTTTGGGAAGGTGACCATGCACATGGATGACAGTAATGCAGTGGATCTTCTTTACATGGACTTCAGAAAGGTTTTTGACAAGGTTTCAGTGTTCAAATAATTCTGACAGACAACCCCAAACACTGGTTACTGTCTTGACGGGATTCAGACAGATGTATGCAAAATTTAGTTTCTGCATTAAAGGGGTTTGAGCAGTGACCATCAAACTGTAGACCCACTAATATCAGCACCAGCTTCTCTTTAATCACTGCTCGGAGCAAAAAACTACAGGTAGAAAAGTAACAAATATCCAAGATAAGAATACAAATATAACCATACATAAAATATTCACAGAATTCAAAATACATATCAAACATATCAGTTCCAGCTTCCCTTGGATCACGCCCAAAAGCAGACAGGACATGTAGAAAAGGAACAACTATATGTGAGATTCGTATTTAAAATATTTACAATACATGTATACATACGTTACAGTTAAACAGCAGGACAAATATTTAGCCAAATGCAGTTACAATCTATAAACCATGCAGAATTTTAATTCTGCTCACAAAACAGTTGTTATCAATAATGTCGTGACTGGTTTTGCCCAGTAGATGCTGCTGCAGAGGGAGTTTCTGAAGCCTCTTCCCATGTTCCCCACTGTGTGAGCACCATCACAAGGACTGCAGTGGGTTAACGCAATGGGTTAACGCAAGATAGACAATAAATGGGACCCTGGCAGCATCACCCACGCTGAGAACAAGTTAATGAAATATTAATTAAGGTGTAAATTAAGGAATTACTTTAGAAAAATGTTTCTTCGGATTGGGTTTGGACATATTCCGGATAAGGAATGCTGAGATATAATGCAGAGGATTAAGCAATTACACAGACACAGAGAGATACAACCCAGAAACAGACCTGTCGGTCCAACAACATCCATGCCGACCAGACATCCTCATCTGACCAAGTACCATTTGCCAGCGTTTGGCTCATATCCCTCTAAGCCCTTCTTTTCTCGTATATCAATCCAGATTCCTTTTAAATGTTGTAATTGTACCCACCTTCACCACTTCCTCTGCAGCTAGTTCCATCCACACACCAGTCATTCTACAAAAGGGATAACACTTCCACTGGGAGTTTCCCTCCTGAGATTGTGCTCAGCAGAAGGGTCATGCAAAGTGGAAAGTAATTGTTGCCCACGATCCTGAGCTCAGACTTTCCCCCAGCAATCACTGATCCCCATAACATTGGGCTGATTTCCCCCTCTCTGACCCAGGCTCAGTGCAGTGCAAACTCAGTTAGTGCTGGACAGCCCCGTTCCCCTGAAGGTTTTGTTGTCCAGCTGCTCCATTCTGATGCTCAGGTGCTGTTGGCACAAGTGCTTCACATGAACAGGTCACCTCTCTTAAGGGTTTCAATGCTTCATTTCAAATGGAGTATCAGTTGCAAACATATTTCAAGAGAGCCCACTGGTGTTGTTTCTTCAGAGGAAGAAACCAGCAGAGTACAGGTCAAAAGAGTCCAACATTGGATGCGTGTGTAAAGGAGCTGTCCAGGAGCACAGACCCATTAAATGACACTCACTGTCGTGTGGACCAATAGTAGCTGGAAAATGGCTGACAGGAGCTGCATTTTGATGGAGCACAGAGTGTAGAGGAGAGGAGGCTTATAGGGGAGGCGGTGAGCAAGAGCTGGACACTCCACAGGAGCTGTGCTGACCAACATAGGGAGGGCCAGAGTAGAGAGGGAGAGAACTCTATAACTGTTCCTCCTCCCACAGTGAGGGGTGTATGTGGGGAAAGGCAGTGAGCACAGAGATGTGGATGTTGAGTGAAACAAGGAAATCCGAGATGGGCATCCCAGTGACCCAATTCTCTGATTCCTGGGGTAAACAGGACGTTTGAAAAGTGCAAGTGGAGAGTGAGTAACAACGACCTGAATTTATATAGCACCACTAACATGGAACAGGGATGTGATCAACAACAATTTGATCAGGAGAAATTCAGGCAGTGAGGTAGATATTGAGAGCAAAAACAAAGTTGCTGAAAAAGCTCAGCAGGTCTGGCAGCATCTGTGAAGGAATAAACAGAGTTAACGTTTTGGATCCGGTGCCCCTTCAACAGAACTTCAGAACAGAACTTTTTACAGCATCTGCAGTTCTTTCGGTTTTTGTTAGGTAGATATTGAGGATCAACTGAGGCCTGGGTTGGGAAGAACAAAAGACAGAGCAAGGGAGAGAGAGGAGTGGAGAGATACAGCGGGTGAGAACTCAGATGGTGAGTTTTAGGTCAGGAATTGCCGAGCTTCTGACCCAGGCAGCTGAAGGCAGAGCCACCAATGGGGCAGCAATGGAAATACCAGGGATACAGGAGCACAGAGATCTGTGGGCTGTACTTGGACGGAATTCAAAAGCTTTTGCAAATGCTCAAATGTTGAAATAGATTTAACGATGAAGTGTCCACAACCACATGGAGTATAAACATGAACCAGCTTATCCGTGTTTTTAGCCTCTGTATCCTCCTCACAATTTACTTTCCCACTGAGCTTTGTCACATCAGCAAACTGAGACAATTCCACTCTATCCCCTCATCTCAGTCCCTGATATAGATCATGAGTCACTGAGGTCCCAGCACTGGTCCAAGCAGCACTAGTTACATCCTGAAGACTGAAAAATAACCCATTTGTTCCTGCTCTGTTCCTGTCCATTAACCAATACTTAAATCCATGCTAAAAAGCCCCCTAATCTGATGAGTCCATAATTTGTACAAGAACTTATTGTGTGTCACCTACCGAAATCCCTCCTGAAATTCCAAATCTATGCCCCATCCTCTGGTTCTCCAGCGGTACGATATTTGCTCCTTTCCAATCCATGGGAACTTTTCAGGATGAGAAGCTGGAAGTGACTGGATGCTGCTGCTCAATGACAGGCTGGATTGAAGCATCCTCACAGCGCAGGGAATGCACAGGGAAAGAGCACAGCAACATTTTACACAATGTTATACAAAGATAAAATGGTTACAATGGAAATTGTGGAACATTCGACAACTCACCATATTTGTTACTTTTGGATGATTTAAACCGCAATTCCAGCAACAATCATAGCATCAATCCCAATTCCCAATGAAACTCTTGCTCCAGTGGACAGTCCAAGACCCAGAGACAGGATGGAGCCATTAGCAGACTCGGACATGCTAACAAAAACTAACAGCAGAGATATTCAGCAGCTAGTGTTTCAGAATCAGCCCAAGTGCAAAGAGATCCCTGGTTAATTCTCGTCCTGGAGGGATGTGGGAGGCCAGAAGCCAAGTAAATTGAGTGAAATGTACTTTACACCTTGGTTAATATTTTACCACACTGCCTTCAATTCAGGGTCATTCCCTCCATACTGTATATCACTGCGTCCTCACCTCTGGTGGGCCTGTCCTTCCAGTGGGACAGGACATACCCAGGGATGGTGATAGGGGAGTCTGGGATGTTGTGTTATTTCTGTCAATGTGACTATGTCCCACAGTCTGCCAAGTTGGACTCCAGTCCCCAGATATTAGTGAAGGGGACTTTGCAGGGTCAGCTTGGCTGAGTGTGTCATTGCTGTGTCCTGATTCGATGCCTGGCTCACAGCCAGTGATCCACTCTGTTTTATTGTGGATATTCCTGACCAGGGGGTTGATACAAACTGATTGATGTGCTCAGACAATTAAAGAGGGCAGTCAAATATCCTCCAGTTAAATATGGAACAGGAGTCAAATATAGACCAGACCATGTAAGTACAGCAGTTTTCCTTCTCTGAATGGACCACTTGAGGTTTACAAGAATCCAACAACTTCATGGTCACTTTCATTGGGACCAACTTTCCATTTCCAGATTTTTATTTAACAAACAATTCTGACAAGTTCTGCGGTTTTTGGTCCAGGTGTAGGAGCTTGCTGTAAAAAAAGCATCATGATGTGTGAAACTGCATACAATACTCCAGGCGTGGTCTCACCAAGGCTCTGTACAACTGCAGCAAGACATCCCCGATCTGTGCTCCAATCCTTACGCTATGAAGGCTAACATACCATTTGCCTTCTTCACCAACTGTGCACCTGCAATGCTTACTTTCAGCACATCGTGCTCAAGGACACTCAGGTCTCATTGAACATTCCCCTTTCCCAATCTAACCCCAATCACATAATAATCTGCTCTCCTGTTTTTGCGAACAAAGTGGAAGACCTCACATTTATCCACATTATGCTTCACTGCCATGCATTTTTCCACAGACTCAACTTGTCCAAATCAACCTGAAGCATCTCTGCATCCTCTTTACTGACCACTTCTCCACCCAGCTTTGGTGTCATCTGCAAATGTTGAGGCATTACATTTAAATCCCTTATCTAAATCATTAATATATTTGGTAAATAGATGGGGTCCAAGCATTGAACCCCTGCAGGACCCCACTAGTCACTGTCTGCCACTCAGAAAGTGACCCATTTATTCTGACTCTTTGTTTTCTGTCTCCTAGTTCGCTATCCATATCAGCACACTACTCTCAATCCTACCTGCTTTAATTTCAAATGCCAGTCTCTTATGTTGGACCTTACTGAAAGCCTTGTGGAAATCCAAGTGAACCACATCCATTGTTTCACCCTTATCAACTCTATTAGTTCAATCCTCAAACATTAGAGAGTCAGAGAGTAATACAGCATGGAAGCAGGCTATTCAGCCCAATCTGGTCCATGCTGACCATGGTGCCCACTCAGCTTGTTCCAGTTGCCTGCATTTGGTCCATTTCCCTCTAAATCCTTCCCATCCATGTATCTATCCAAGTTGTTATTGTACCTGCCTCAACCACTTTTTCTGGCAGCCCATTCCATTTATGCACCACTCTCTGCGTGAAGAAGTTGCCCTTCAGGCCCTTCTTACATCTTTCCCCTCTCACACTAACCTACGCCCTCTAGTTTTGAATTCCCCATCCCTGGGAAAAAGACTGTGTGCATTTATTCTATCTATGCCCCTCATGATTTTATACACCTCAATGAGGTCACTCCTCATTCCTCTACGTTCCAAGGAATACAGTTCTATCCTGGCCAACCTCTCCCTATACCTCAGGCCTACTAGTCATCACAACATCCTTGTACATCTTCTTTGCACACTTTCCAGTTTAACTATGTCTTTCCTATAACAGGGTGAACAAAATTGTACACAGTTGAACATTAGTTCCCTTTCATAAATCCATCCTGACTTTTTCAAATCCTGTCATTGTTTTCCAAGTTTCCACTTTCAATCTTTTACACACTCTGGCATTTCCCCCACTACCAATGCCAAGCTAGCCGAGATATAATTCCCTGCTTTCTGTCTACCTTCTTTTTTAAAATTGTGTGGTTACAATAGCTACCCTCCAATCCATAGGAACTCTTCCAGAGTCTATAGAATCTTGGACAATAATCACTAATCCGGCAACATACTCTTACTTCCTTACATACTCTGGGAGCACTTTGTGTTTTCTTACCTAAAGGGTGATCAGTGAGTAGTTTCACAACAATCCAACATCTTCACCGTCACTTTTCTTGGGACCAACTTTGTAATTCCAGATTTTTATTGAATACTGTGAATTTAAATTCTGAAAGTGCCACAGTGCGATTTGAACTCTCATTCTCTGTCCAGGTCTAGGTCTCTGGATTACTCTCTGGATTACACAACCCCTGCACTACCATCCTCATAAACTCAGAGATTAAACACAGAATACCTGAAATAGAAATCTTTCACCTGTTACAGAGAGATGACCCAAGAGCAGTTTCCTCCCAATATAACCCTACAGCTGACCTGCTGTAAACGTGACACTGATATTTATCCTGGTCTGACTCCCTGAGGTCAGAGATCAGAACTGACCAGTTGTCGCGTTACCGTTCTGAGGAAGGGTCACCGAAAAGTTAACTCTGTTTTTTCCTTCACAGATGCTGCCAGACCTGCTGAGCTTTTCCAGCAACTTTATCTTTGTTCCTGATTTACAGCATCTGCAGTTCTTTCGGTTTTTTCTTGTCATATTACAATTAATTTTTGAATAGGTTTGTTCTGTACTGAACCATGGCTCTTGTTTATAGAGTCATAGAGTCAAACAGCATGGAAACAGACCCTTCGGCCCAACTTGTCTATGCCAACCAGGTTTCCTAAACTGAACTAGTCCCATTTGCCTGTGTTTGACCCATATCCCTCTAAACCTTTCCTATCCATGTACCTGTAATGTCTTTTGAATGTTGTAATTATACCCTCTTCTACTACATCCTCATTCCATGTATGCACCAACCTCTGTGTGAAACTCTTTCCTCTCTCACCTTAAATCTATGCTCTCTAGTTTTGAACTCCCCTACCTTGAGGGAAAGCCCTTGGCTATTCACCTTATCTATACCTGGCATGATTTTATAAACCTCCATAAGGTACCTCTCAGCCTTCGATGCT
The DNA here is from genome assembly GCF_021869965.1 of Rhincodon typus. NCBI lineage: Eukaryota > Metazoa > Chordata > Chondrichthyes > Orectolobiformes > Rhincodontidae > Rhincodon > Rhincodon typus. The sequence goes on along the minus strand of NC_063378.1, from coordinate 6,777,068 downwards.
CCAGGGAAAGTAGTCCCAGCTTATCCAGCCTCTCCTTATAACTCAAACCCTCCAGTCTCCATTACATCCTTGTAAATCTTTTTTGTACCCTCTCCAGTTTCATAACATCCTTCCTACAGCAGGGCAACCAGAGTTGTGTGCAGTATTCCAAATGTAGCCTCAATAATGTTTTGTACAGCTGTAACATGATGTCCCAACTCCGATACTCAATGATCTGACCAATGAAGGCAAGCATACCAAACACTGTCTTCACCCTGAAATAACAAGGTGTAGAGCTGGATGAACACAGCAGGCCAAGCAGCATCAGAGGAGCAGGAAGGCTGAAAGTGCCACAGTGCGCTTGGTCTGCTGTGTTCATCCAGCTCTACACTTTGTTATCTCAGACTCTCCAGCATCTGCAGTTCCTACTATCTCTAAACTATCTTCACCCTGTCACCTGTGATGCCACTTTCATCTGCACTTTTTATCTGCACCCCTAGGTCTCTCTATTTGACAAAACTCAAAAGTCATCAAAGAAGAAGAATCCCTACAGTGTGGAAACAGGCCATTCGACCCAAAAACTCCACGCCACCCTTTGGAAGAGCATCCCACCCAGAACTATTCCCCTACCCCTGCATTTCCCCATGTATAACCCACCTAACCTAAACATCCCTGGATACTACGGGCAATTTAGCATAGCCAATCCACCTACCCTGCGCGTCTTTGAACTGTGGGAGGAAACTGGAGCATCCGGAGGAAACCCACGCAGACAGTGGGAGAACATGCAGATTTCACACGGACAGTCACCCGAGGGTGGAATCAAACCCGGGTCCCTGGTGCTGTGAGGCAGCAGTGCTAACCACTGAATCACCATGCTGCCCCAATCCCTCCCTGGTTTGTCTTACTGAAATGCAACATTTCTCTTCTCAAATCATTACTCACATCGACAAACTTGTACAAAATTTCTCTCCAGATTACCAGTAAATCAGAGACTGGGACATTCCCTTTGTAGGTACAGGGCAGCACAAATTGCTCCCCAAGGAACCCAGAAACTGGTACAGGCAAGTCACTTGGATAAGATTGAAAGTACTTATCCAGAGGATAACCTCCCTGCTGGTTCATTGCATCCCAAGCGTCACATGGTTACACTGCGATGCTGGATTTACAAGAAGCTCTGATCAGTAACTCGCTGCTTTCATTTCTGTGGGAAGCTTAAAGCTGAGACATTGAGGATCTTCAACTAAAAGCAGCTTGTGCTGGATATTTGTCAGCACTGAGCAGCTGGACAGCACTTTGATTCACATTTTCCCATTTGGACACACGCTGGGAGAACACAGCTGGATATTGGTCACATTGCCTTGGGAGAAAAATCACAGATCGGGCACGGGCACAACGTGAGGTAGGGCTCAGGAGCAGAAACCTCACCCTGAAATATAAAGGCTCGAATGACTGTGGAGTTGGATTACAAGACTGTGGAAAGGGTTGTGGACAGATTGTGAGGACAGTGGCAGAGTAGTGCACGGTGCAGGGGGTGAGGCAGCACCTGATGGCCTGAAAAGGCCCGAAGCAACATGGATCCTCACCTCCCTTCACCACTAACCTCCCAGTTATGCTTGCCTCTTTATGGAGTATGTGGAACAATTCTTGCTACACTGTTGCCCTCCCACAACTCCTTTCTCGGTGCATCGATGACTGTTTCAGTACTGCTTCATGCTCCCACCTGGACCTTGAAAAATTTGTTCATTTTGCCTCCAATTTCCTCTATAACTTTCAAACCGTCCATTTCCAACGCTTCCCTTCCTTTGCTTGATCTCTCCGTCTCCATTTTGAGGAATAAACTGTCCACTGCCATGCACTATAACGCCACTGACTCTCAACGCTACCTTCACTACAGCTCTTGCCACCCCACGTCCTGCAAGGACTCCATCCCATTCTCCCAGTTCCTTCGCCTACGTTGTATCTGTTTGGACGATGCCACGTTCCAAAACAGTCCTGCTGACATGGCTTCCTTCTTCCATAACCGTGGTTTCCCACCCTGTTGCCAGTCATTTTAACACAGCGTCCTGCTCATGTGCCCACTTGTCTGTCCTTGGCATGCTGCAATGCTCCAGCAAATCACAGCGCAAACTGGAGGAACGACATCTCATTTTCAAACTAGGCAGTTTACAACCTTCTCGGCTCAATATTAAATTCAATACTTTCAAATTGTGAACCCATTCTTTCCTTTTCTTTTAGCTTTGCTTGTTACATTCTCTGTCACCCTCTCTCCCCTCCTCCCACCCCAGTGGTGTCTGTTCTTCCCAGCCTGGCAGTTAGACACACCATTGTTCAGCCACTCTCACACTCCGATCATTTAACCTGAACTATCAACATCCTTTCTCCCCCAGCACTCCAATCCCCACCTTCCACTATAGCATAAATGCTGTCCCCTCCACACTTCACTTCAGCTCTGATGAAGAAACATCTAGACTCAAACGTTAGCTTGCTCTCTCTCTCCCAGGGTGCTGCCTGACCTCTGTGATCTCCAGCATTTGTTGTTTTCAACACAGATTCCAGCATCTGCAGTAACTTGCTCCTGTCAGACTTTGCTCCCCCCCACTCCAGTACACCTTGACTCCGTCCATTCCCAGGAACAAAAATCCAATCCCCAGTCCTGATGCCCCACACTTGATATTTTTTAATTCCCAGTTCTATTCAATCAGAGTATTGTCACAGATTCTGATCCCAGGGCTCTGGACCCCATCCAGTCCCACTGGATCCCAGTCACCCTTCCCTGTGTCACCGAGTGTTGTTCAGTGCCCAGATGCCACTGTTCCTATCCCAGGGGTTAATCTGAAGATATTAAGTGCCTTCCTTTTAGCTCTGTCTCATGATCATTGAGTGGGATGTGAACCCACTGTGCGCATTCCCTCAATGGCTCCACCTGCAGCCCACACAGCACCTTAAAGCAAGATAAATTCCTGAGTCCCTCCCACCTCCAGCCTTTGATCACTACTGAAATGTCCCAGCGGTCACAGCACTGACCTGGAAAAGCAGCAACAACATTTAGCAGCAGCAGCAGGTGTAGAGCTGGATGAACACAGCAGGCCAAGCAGCATCAGAGGAGCAGGAAAGCTGACATTTCGGGTCTAGACCCTTCTTCAGAAATGTTTCTGTGAGTTGTGTCCCTGTAACAAGAAACACAGTGAGCCCCTTGTCAACAGATTCACTGCTCAGAAAGGCTCCCCCCCACCCTCCCTCCGTGTCCCCGGGAGGGAGGTACTGACGGTAAATACCTGCAGCTCCTTTCCCGGGACCGGGACTGGGATTAGGATCAGAGCCAGACACCGACAGGTGACCAAGAAGCTGCTGAGAAACATTTTGTAAAACTCCATGTTGGAGGAAGAGCAGATTGTCCGTCAGTCAGAAACACCCCCTGCTCACGCCTGCAATGTTCCAATTAGCTGTTCATAAATGTCTGTGGCCCCTGGGTAATTTGAGCTTTTCAAATTATGTTTTGAAATGCAAATCAAATTTGTATCTTTATGTGATAAAAACCAAAAGAATTGCAGATACTGTAAATCGGAAACAAAAACAGAAATTGCTGGAAAAGTTCTGAGGAAGGGTCACTGGACCTGAAACATTAACACTGATTTGGTGCTCCAGACATGCTAAGCTTATCCAGCAATTTCTGTTTTTGTTTTGTAACGTGTGTCACTTTATACACTAACCACATTGTACGGAGAGTTGTGTATCTATCTCTGTGCCTCCCACCCTCCCCTCCCCACTGCCTCCTGCTAGCTGACTGTCACCTGCAAGACGACCAGTGGGCCAGCAAGGGAAGGTGAAAGCTGAACGTGAAACTGTTGACCCCAGAAAATACTGAGGAGCTCAAAAGGGATTACACAGGTTGGAGAACTATGAACCCCTCTTTGAGTCTCTATCGGGCTGATGGGCAACAGTCAAAGGAAAAATAAAGAGGTTCCTTATCCTCAAAAATGTTCAGAAGATAAGAGAGAGATAGAAAAACTGTCCAAACTCCAGAAAAGCATGCAGAATCTACTCCTGGTGCAGACAATGGGGTCGATATCATGGAGGATCTCCAGGAGGTGGAGAGCCAGCAAACCTTGTTCTTTGCCTTGGAGGCCTCCAAGATAATCTTCCAGTCCAGGGTCCACACCATGGAGCAAGATGAGATGTGCTTCCATTTTTTTCTTCCAGAAGGTGCGTAGGGAGAGCTTTGTGCTCAGTAGCCTGAATGAAGAAGATGGTTCGGTCATGTCACCTCAGTCTGACATCCTGAGGATCAGCAAATCCTTTTATGCCAGACAGTATGACACAAAGCCCACAGACAACATAGCCTCCCGGTCGTTCCCTTCCCCTATCGTGGAAGGCTTAGACAACAGCACACGGGAAAGACTGGACCAGTTGTTATCTCTCGACAAAAGCTCCCTCAAGTCCTTAGCAAAGAATAAAACCCTGGAAACAATGGCTGTTTGGCTGAATTGTATTCAACTTGGTGGGACTTGATTGGTCAGGACCTGCTGAAGGAGTATGACAGAATGCTTCTGGCAGGTAGTATGTGTGAATGCACAAGGAAAGGTAGTATCACCCACATCTATAAGCGGAACGGGAAATTAGACATTGGCAACCAATCTCACTTGTGAATACAGACTACAAAATCCTGTCTAAGGCCATCGCCAACCGGGTCAGGTCTTCTCTGGGATTAGGGATTCACCCTGACCAAACCTGTGCTGTACTGGGCAAAATGATCTCTGAGACCCTCACGCTCCTCAGGGATATGATCACCGATGTGCAGTACAATGGGGTGGATGCCTGCCTCATCAACCTGGACCAGTAGAAGGCCTTTGACAGGATATTGCACACCTACATGTGGGATGCACTCTCCATGTAGCTTTGGTAAGGGAATCCCCAATTGGATCCGACTGCTATGCACCAACGTTGTTAGTACAATTTCAATCAGTGGGTGGGAATCAGAAAGCTTCTTGATCAGATCTGGAGTCAGCCAGGGCTGCCCACACTGTCCTGCCTTGTTTGTGTGTTATATAGAGCCCTTTGCTAAGTCCGTCAGGACGGATGCAAACCTGAGAGGGGTGACTGTTCCAGGCAGCGGAGGCCTGCAGATCAAAGCCTCCCTGTCCATGGCCAACGTCGATGTTTTCTGCTCGGGTCTGCTGTCAGTGCGCAGATGCATGAGCATCTATGACCAGTTCGAACTGGCCTCAGGTGCCAAGCTAAATTGAGGCAAGAGCGACGCCATGTTCTTTGGGAATTGGGCCGACCAATCCTTCATCCCCTTCACTGTCAGGGCAGATTACCTGAAGGTGCTGGGAATATAGTTCAGAGGGGCCGAGGCGTGCACAACATCTTGGGAGGAGTGCATTGCTAACATGAAGCAGAAACTGGTCTTTCAGGAGCGCTGCTTCCGCTCTATTGCAGGCAAAACCTGTTTATAGATTCATAGAGGTGTACAGCACAGAGATCCTTTTGTCCGACTCCTCCATGTCGACCAGAAATCCTAAGTTAATCTAGTCCCATTTGCCAGCATTTGGCTCATATCCCTCTAAACCCTTCCCATTCATATACCCATCCAAATGCCTCTTAAATGTTGTCATTGTTTCAACCTCCACCACTTCCTCTAGCAGCTTGTTCCACACATACACCATCCTGTGTGTGATAAAGTTGCTCCTTAGGTCGCTTTTAAATCTTCCCCTCTCACCTTAAACCTAAGCTCTCTAATTTTGGACTCGCCCACCCCGGGGAAAAGACTTTGGCTATTAACCCTGTCCATGTCCTCATGATTTTATAAACCTCTATATGGTCACCCTCAGCCTCCGACACTCCAGGGAAAATAGCCCCAGCCTATTCAGCCTCTCCCTACAGCTCAAACCATCCAACCATGGCAACATCTTTTCTGAACCCTTTCAAGTTTCGCAACATCTTTCCTATAGAAGAGAGACCAGAATTGAACACAGTATGCATCAGGTGTGAGGCACTCTCTCTGTTGTATGTGGTGCAGGTCAGGCCCATTCCCCAAAAGTGTGCCGTTACAGTCACCCTAGCAATCTTCCATTTCATCCGTGACTGCAAGGACTCCCTGTATAAGATGCTGGATAAAGGGGGGATAAATGTAATCAATACCGCCCTCATCCTGATGGCTACCCTTGTATAAGGCTGCATCAAGCTGAGCATAGACCCTTAGTAATTGAACACCAAGTGTCACTATGTACTGAGGTTCTATCTGTCCCTGGTGCTGTGAAGGATGGGTCTGGCCTCATTGCCGTGGACCATTCCAAGTAGTTGGACCATTCTGTGTCACCTGTCCTTTGTTGAGAAATTTGCAAAGAAAAACACCTTTGACCGCAAGTCCATCAGTACGTGGTCAGCACATAGCATCGTTGAGACCCTGAGGGAAAAGGAGAGGATGGATCCTGTCTTGTCGTTCCATGAATAGACTGTCAAAGTCATTTGGCAGAATACCTCATCACCAGAGCTTTCCAACAAGCACCAAGACATCTGTTGGCCGATGGTGAGAAGGGCACTACCAGAGATAGCCTTCATGTACGCCCAGAACAAAAACAGAAGTTGCTGGAAAAGTTTAGCAGGTCTGGCAGCATCTGTGAAGGAAAATCAGAGTTAATGGTTCAGGTCTGATGACCCTTCCTTAGAACCATGTGCACTAGGTCATCCTGCATCACTGCATACTGGCCTTGAAGAAGCTGTGGCGGGGTTGAGACTGTCACATATCTCCTGCTAGAATGTGCCTTTGGAAGGAAGTCTGGAGAGAGATGCAGTGGGACATGGGACTCTGTGTTCTCTTGTCTGTTCCCCAGGATGCACACCGAGACAAGCATCAACTGCATTTGGAGGACCATCAACTCGGTGAAAGATGCTCTTTGGTTTTTTCCCAGGGTGGGGTGGGGTCAATTATCAAGGGACACAGATTCAAGGTACACGGTGGGAGGAGATGTTTAATAGAGATGTGTGACGCAATTTTTTCACAGAAAGGGTGGTGAGTACCTGGAACACACTGGCAGAGGAGGTGGTGGAAGCAGACACAATAGCAGCTTTCAAAAAGCACCTGGACGAATACATGAATAGGAAGGGAATAGAGGGATACGGATTCTGTAAGTGAAGACAGTTTTAGTACAGAAGAGCAAAATGCATTGGCGCAGACTTGGAGAGCCAAAGGGCCTGTTCCTCTGCTGTACTGTTCTTTGTACACACATGTGCACACACACATGCACAGACACGCATGCTCATCTATACAGACAGACAGACACGTATGTTCATCTACACATAGACACACACACACAGGCTCAGTGGTTAACACTGCTGCCTCACAGCACCAAGGACCCAAGTTCGATTTCATCCTTGGGTGAACTGTCTGTTTGGAGTTTGCACATTCTCCCCGTGTCCATATGGGTTTCCTCCAGATGTTCCAGTTTCCTCCCACAGTCCAAAGGTGTGCAGTTTAGGGTGGATTGTTCATGCTAAATTGCCCCCGTAGTGTCCAGGCTGTGTAGGTTAGGTGGAGTAACCATGGGAAGTGCAGGGTTACAGGGATAAGACAGGGTGGATGGGTCTGGATGTGATGCTCTCCAGAGGTTCGGTATGGACTCAATAGGCCAAATGACCTGCTTTCACACTGTAGGGATTCTATGATTATATAAGTCACACAGACACACTCACATAGATACTCAGACACATATAGACAAACAGATATACACACACATGCATACACTCAGGCACACACCCTTCCTTCAAAGGCCAATAAGGAAGGGCTATAATATCACAGTGAGAGGCTAGGGGTCCAAAGGGGGATTTGAAGAATTGATTTGCATCCAGAGGGTGGGGGCTGTAATGCACTGCTTGGGAGGGGCGTTGAGGGGGGCATCCTCCCAACTTTTACAAAGTATTTGGACAATCACTTGAAGGGTCAGAACATTCGGGGCTGTTGTCGGTGGGGGGAGGGGGGTAGGCCTAGTGTGGGAAAGTGAGACCTGTGTAGATTTAGAGTATTGACTCAATGGGCCGAAGGGCCTGTTCTGGACTTTACGAATGAGGATTCATTAAGACTGTGCCATAGGTTAACCTCGACAGGCTGAACTGGAATTTCATAGCACTGACATGGGAATAGGAAGAGGAAGTGGGAGGTGGGTAAGAAAGACCAACAGGCAGGAAGCAGAACTGGATAGCACTGGTGGCTTTGCAGAGTCAGTGCTGTCCAACCAAGGCTGGAAATTAGGTCAAGAGCTGAGTGGCTCCAACTGGGCTATCAAACTGGTCTCAGAAAGTAATTATTTCGGTTTGGAAACCAATAAAAATAATCACTCACAAATGCTTTGAGATATAAACAGTTTTATTGATTACATGTGAACTTAAACTATTTCATATTTCATGCAGTTTGTTTCTAGAGAGGGAAAGCTTATTCTTGTGCAGTTCCTGAAATAATGCCTTAAACGATACTGTACAATTTAATTTCACTGTATCTATGCCTCAAATAATGTTCAACACTTGAAAATAGAATGGTAAAGCACACAAAATGTTTAGACCAGTACATTATCTCAACAGTGAGAGGTTACGAAGTTCTGAGGTGCAGAGGGATCTGAGGTGACTCAGTCCGTGAATCCCAGAAGATTAGTCTGTAGGGACAGCAAGGAATCAGTGAAGCTGGTAGGCTGTTGTGGTTTATTGTGAGGGGGATTGAATATAAGAGTTGGGAGATTATGCTTCAGTTCTGCAGTTCATCTGTGTTTCTGCATCCGGAGTACAGTACTGCTTCCCATCCTGACAGAAGGATGTTAATGCCGGGGAAACAGTTCAGATAAGGTTTACCAGATTAATTCCTGGAATAATGAGGAAAAGGCTATACAGGCCAGGCCCCTATATCCTCTGGAGTTTCGAAGATTTGGAGGCAACTGAATCGGAGCGGATAAGGTGGGATTTGGAGAGGCTGTTTCCCCTTCTGCATGGGAGAGTCTGGGACCAGAGGAACATCGTCTCACAGTAAGGGGGAAGACAGAGATGGGGACGAATTTCTTCTGTCCGAGTGGGAGCAAATCTGTGGACTTCTTTCTTGCAGAGGCTGGGTCATTGAGTGTATTGAAGGCTGAGAGTTTTAGTCAGGAAGGGGGAATCGAGAGGGATGGAGTTGAAGAACCCTGCCTGTGTTCTTTTTCGTAAAAACATGATTGAATCCAAATTCTAGAACCGATTGAATACAGCCTTGATGGGAGACAAAGAGGCAAATGTGAGCTTGGGATTTGGAGGTGTTTGGAAAGGCAAACCAGGGCAGGACTTATACACTTAATGCTAAGGTCCTGGGGAGTGTTGCCGAACAAAGAGGTGTTGGAGTGCAGGTTCATAGTTCCTTGAACGTGGAGTCCCAACAGAGTAATGAAGAAGGCGTTTGGTACGCTTGCCTTTATTGGTCAGTGCATTGAGTATAAGTCTTGGTAGGTCATGTTGCAGCTACACAGGACATTGGTTAGGCCACTTTCGGAATACGGCGTTAAATTCCAGTCTACCTGCTATAGAAGACATTTTGTCAAACTTGAAAGGGTTCAGAAAAGATTTACAAGGAATTTGGAGGGTTTGAGCTATAGGGAAAGGCTGAATAGGAAGGGACTATTTTACCTGGCGTGTCAGAGGCTTAGGGGTGACCTTATACAAGTTTATAAAATCATGAGGGGCATGGATAGGGTGAATAGCCAAGGTCTTTTCTCCCACAGGGTACAGGAGTTCAAAACTAGGTGAGAGAGGAAAGATTTAAAAGGGACCTAAGGGACAGCTTTTTCATGCAGAGGTTGGTGTGTGTATGGAATGAGCTGACAGAGGAAGTGGTGGAGCTGGGTACAATTACAACATTTAAAAGCATCTGGCTGGGTACATGAATAAGAAGGATTTGGGCCAAATGCTGGCAAATGGGGCTAAAGTAATTTAAGATAACTGGTCGGCATGGCCGAGTTGGGCCGAAGAATCTGTTTCCATGCTGTACGTCTCTATGACTCTAAACAGGACTAGATTAATTTAGGATATCTGGTCAGCATGGACAAGTTAGACCAAAGGATCTGTTTCCGTACTGTACATCTCTATGACTCTATGAGACAGAAAGCTAGGTTCCAGATTAATGCCATCGACATTTCGGGAATTTCATTGTCTCGAAAGAGAAATTCACAAGGAAGGCAAAACTAAAGAGGAAAACAGCATTCATAATGAATGGGAGGCGAGGGCCAGTGGCTTGGCAAGTGGATTCTGATCAGTGGGGGTGGTTGTTTTGGTGGAGGACACACCAGCTGCCGACGACCTACAGTTAACCTCCGAGCTTTCCCTCAACCTTCAAACCTTGCTGAATGGTTGAGGGCTTAATTCCGCTCTCCCCCCCGCCACTGCAATGGAACAACCAGAGAAAGGGCTACTGCCTTCACACCTGTCTGGAGGCAGTGCTCAGAGAGGTGTCCCACATTCACGTAGCCACCTCAGCACTCCTAGCCTGTGCAGCTCTCAGCAGAGGTGGGATAGAATCTCACAGTTGCATCCTCAGGGAATTGACCAACACACAAGAGAAGCAGGGTAAGCTATTGCAAGCTGAGATCCTTCAGTGCTTAAGACCCAATGTCTGTGTTGTAGACCGGATTGATAATATCCAACTGGTCGGCATGTCCCGCCAATCTGAAATGACCTTGAGAGGACAGAACATAAAGAATAATGAAATTCGCTTGAGATAAGTCAAATACTGATCCCCAAACTAGCTCCATCATTAATACAAACTGAAAGAACTGCGGATCCTGTAAATCAGGAACAAACACAGAAATTGCTGGAAAAGGTCAGCAGGTCTGGCAGCATCTGTGAAGAAAAAATCAGAGATGTTTTGGGTCCGGTGACCTTCTGAGGAAGGGTCACCAGACCTGAAACGTTAACTCTGAATGGTGGTAGTTTAGGAAAAGGTGAGCTGCAATGAGACCTGGGTGTCATGGTGGAACAGTCGCTGAAGGGTGGCATGCAGGTGCAGCAGGCAGTGAGGAAAGCTAAGGGCATGCTGGCCTTCGTAGCGAGAGGATTGGTGTATAGGAGTAGGGACATCTTGCTGCAGTTATACAGGGCCTTCGTGAGACCACACCTTGATAATTCTGTGCAGGTTTGGTCTCCTAGTCTGAGGAAGGACATTCTTGCTATTGAGGGAGTCCAGCAAAGGTTCACCAGACTGATTCCCAGGATGGCAGGACTGACATACAAGGAAAGACTGGATCGACTGGGCTTGTACTCGCTGGAATTTACAAGAGTGAGGGGGAATCTCATAGAAACATATAAAATGCTGATGGGACTGGACAGGCTAGATGTGGGAAGAACGTTCCTGATGTTGGGGAACTAGGGGTCATAGACTAGAAATAATGGGGAAACCATTCAGGACTGAGATGAGGAAGAATTTCTTCATTCAGAGTTATGAACCTAAGGTTTTTGAGAAGATTTGTAGCTCAGGTTGTGGATGAGGTTGTAGACTTCCTCGCTGAGCCAGTGGTTTGGTTGCAGATGTTTCATTACCCTGCTAGGTAACATTGTCAGTGCGCCTCCGGTGAAGTGTTGGTGTTCAGTCCCGCTGGTTATTTATATTCCTCAGTTTGCTGGGCTGGTTGGCATCACTTCTGGTGCTGTTTCTCAGTGGTTTGTATATCGGGTCCAGTTCAATGTATTTGTTGACGGAGTTCCGGTTGGAATGCCAGGCCTTCGGGAATTCCCTGGCATGTCTCTGCTGGCTTGTGCTATTATGGATGTGTTATCCCAGTCGAATTTGTGTCCTTCTTTGTCCGTGTGTATTGAGACCAGTGAGAATTGGTTGTGTCTCTTAGTGGCTAGTTGGTATTCGTGTATACTTATTGCCAGTTTTCTTCCAGTTTGGCCTATGTAATGTTTCTCACAGTCCTTGCATGGTATTTTGTTTATTTACATTAGTTTTATTGGTTGTGGGTATGGGATCTTTAATGCTCGTCAGTAACTGTCGTAGGGTGGTTGTTGGTTTGTGGTCTACCCTGATACCTAGGGGTCTGAGTAGTCTTGTGGTCATCTCTGATAGGTCCCTGATGTATGGTAGGGTGACTAGTGTGTCTGGCCATGATACATACAAACCACTGAGAAACAACCGGAAATTATGCCAACCACCCCTGCAAACCAAGGCATATAAATAACGCGGGACAGAACACGAACACTTCACCGGAGACGCACTGACAATGTTACCTAGCAGGGTGATGAAACGTCTGCAACCAAACACACTGGCTCGGTGAGCAAGTGTGTGAGTTACGAACCTGTGGAATTCTCTCCCACAGGAAGTTATTGGGGGGGGCCAGTTTGTTAGATATATTCAAGAGGGAGCTGGTCATGGTCCTTGCAGCTAAAGGGATTGATGGGGTATGGAGAGAGAGGAGTTGGGAGACTGAAATTGCATGACCTTGTTGAACAGTGGTGCAGGCTCGAAGGGCTGAATGGCCTACTCCTGCATCTATTTTCTATGTTAACTCCGACACCCCCAGGAGGCACCACAATCAAGCTCATCAGCCAAGTCTCGAGATCCACTGTGCATTGTGTAATCCAGTGATAAACCTGTGTTGATGACAGGATTCAGCTCCACACATGTCCCCGTGACTTGAGTCTTTCTCACAGTTGAAGCTTCAAATGAATCAGTTCTCATTTCCATGAATGTACAGGAGCAGTGGGTGGTGAGGAAGACAAATGGGATGTTGGCCTTCATAGTGAGAGGATTCGAGTCCGTGAGCAGGGATGTCTCGCTGTGATTGTTTGGGGGTGAGACTGTCCCCTGGAGTATCATGTGCATGATTTGGGGGTCTCCGTATCTGAGGAAGGACATTCTGGAGGGACCGCAGTGAAGGTTTCCGAGACTGACTCCTGGGATGACAGACGAAGAGAGACTGAAGAGGGTTAGGATTATATTCACTGGAGTTTAGAAGAATGAGGGGTTGGAATCTCATAGAAAATTCTAACAGGGATAAAAGCAGGAAGGATGTTCCTGATGACCCCAGGGGAGTCCAGAATCAGTCTAAAGGAGATAGGGAAGGACTGAGATGAGGTCTTCACCTCGAGAGTGGAGGAGCCTGTGAAATTCTCTGCCACAGAAAGTGGTTGGGGACAGAACATTGAATGTCGTTCAGGAAGGAGTTAGATGGAGTTCTTAGGGGCTAAAGCAGGTGGAACAGGGGACTGAGCTGGACAATCCTATTGAACAGAGGGAGCAATTCAGAAGGGCCGATTGGCCTACTCCTGTTAACTTTCTACGTTGCTATGACTCCACGAGACAAAATCATCACTTTACCTTGGGTCTTCTTGTTTCGGCTTCGGACTGCGATGATAAGTATGAGAACCACTGCCAACAAGGCTACACCGATCACATAAGAATATCGTGTTAGCACTTGGCTCAAAGTCGGGTCCCTGAAATCTGGATTGGACAAAGACATTTCGGTAACTCTTTCCATTTGCCTCCTCTACCTATGAATTGACTCCAAACTTGCACCACACGCAATTGGTTAAATCAACACGCGACATTTCGATTTTAGAGGCAGGTTGGCACTGAAATTTCACAAGATGCTTGTTAGACCGCAGCTGGAGTAACACTTGCAGTTGTGGGCCCCACATTGTAGGGAAGATGTCAATGCATTGGAAAGAGGAACCCTGTCCCTCGTTGCCTCTTTGAGAAGGTGAGCTGCCTTCTTGAACCACTGCAGGCCACATGCTGTAGGTAGACTTACCATGCCCTTCGGGTGGAATTCCAGGATTTTGACACTGAAGGAATGGCTGATATATTTCCAAGTTGGGATGGGGTATGGCTGGGAGTGGAACTTGCAGGGGGTAGTGTCCCCATGTATCTGCTGCCCTTGTCCTTCTATATGGAAGAGGTCATGGGTTTGGAACGTGCTGCCTGAGGATCTTTGCTGCGACTGAGTATCGGTGGTGGAGGGAGTGTATGTGGTGCCAATCAAGTGGGGACTCCTTTGTCCCTGGGTAGTGTTGAGCTTCTCAAATGTTATTGGAGCTGCACCCATCCAGGCAATGAGGAGTATTCCTTTACACTCCTGACATATGCTTTGTCGATGTTAGAACAGGCTTTGGAGGGGGAGTCAGGAAGCGAGTTACTTGTTCGCAGAATTCCCAGCATCTGACCTTCTCTTGTAGCCAATGTGTTTATGTGGTGACTCTAGTTCAGTTTCTGAACAACGGTAGCCCCAAGGATGTTGATAATTGGGGGATTCAATGATGGTAACACCATTGAATGTCAAGGGGAACGATGATTAGATTCTCTCTCAATGGTAACTCCTAGGATGTTGATAATGGGGGGATTTGGTGATGGTGATACCATCAAATATCAAGGGGGCAATGGTTAGATTCTATCTTATTGGTCATTGCCTGGCATTTGTGTGGCGCAAATGTTACTCGGAACTTGTGAGCCCAAGCCTGGATATTGTCCAGATCTTGTTGCATTTGGACATGGGCTTATTCAGTATCTGAGGACTGGCGAATGATGCTGAACATTGTGCAATCATCAGCGAAGACATAACCGACGGTCGATGCAATATCAGTCGATATTGCAGCTCTGTCAATTTCACAATTCACTCATCAATCTCGCCAACCACCACACTCGATCTAAACGATTTCTCTCCCACCCAATGATTTTGCCTTTTGCACCTTCCTCCTGCCTCACATCACCTTCTCTCCCACTGCTGGGGTGAACCCATTCAACCATTCCAACGGGTACACCTTCCTGCTGGACAGCCAGGTTTTCGCCTCCATCCTACTCACCGCAGACAGTCACCTGCACGCTTTTGCTGGCGATGGACGCCAACACCGTCCCGTTGACCGTCACGTTGTAGCCGCAGGAGTAGCCTCCCGCATCGTCCTGGCTTACATTGGTGATGGTGAAGGTAACGGAACCGTCTCTCTCCCATACTGTCTGATAGTGGGGCAAGGGAGCGGCGTCATCCCTCTGTAGAAAGAATCCTTCACCGGGCTGATCCCCCTCGCCGACGCAGATCATCGAGAGATTCCCTCCAAACCCAACTGCCGCTGACGGCACGGTTATCACCGGCTTCACCACCTCTGAAAGTGAAACGACAGCCGCATCAGTGAGAGAGCATGCGACCGCAAATTCTGACAGCGGGGCTCAACCCCTTCCCAATCCGTGACCAGGACTGACAGAGTCGTCCTTTCCATTTGGCACGGCCAGATAGGAATTTGAAAAGCTCCATAAGGAAGGTTGTTTGTGAGTTTTGGACAATACAGCCATAATTGGTTATAGTTTTGGGAAAGACAGGCAGAATTGGTTGCAGTTTCAGGCAATATGGATGGAATCTGTTACCGTTCCAGACAACAGAATTTGGAACTAGTTATAGTTACAGCCAGGACAGGTGGAATTGGTTAGAGTTTCAGGCAATCACTGGACAAATTCGTGAAGGCATGGATCATTGGAATCATTATCGAACTGGTAAATGACAATGCATTTTCATATATCCCGTAACCTTCTCTGTCTGGCTGAACATCTATGTGAGAGTCAGGTTTCGTCCTCAAACAAGATTGAGC
This sequence comes from Rhincodon typus, assembly GCF_021869965.1. Lineage (NCBI taxonomy): Eukaryota > Metazoa > Chordata > Chondrichthyes > Orectolobiformes > Rhincodontidae > Rhincodon > Rhincodon typus. The sequence continues at coordinate 6,761,507 of NC_063378.1, read as the reverse complement.
TTAGATTGTAGATATTAATTAGATAGCCTTGTAGCTTATCTGTGTTCTACTAAAGTTGAACCTTAGGTAATAAATTATTAATTTTTTATTTAAGTTACAAGCTTGGTGCCTAAGATCTGTTATTCGTAAAAACAGGTTAGGGACAATTGAGCAATCTGGGGGGCCATTCAATGTTGTAATTTCACTGTGTTGCATCTCCAGTGATAGGGAGACTGATTTGGTTTAGCTTGTTATCACATGTTGGAACTAATTTGATTGCCTTGTAGTTTATCTGTGTTCTGCTGAAGTTGCACTCTACATAATAAATTGTTAATTTTTGTTGAAATCATAAATTGGCGCCCCAGATCTATTATTAGTAAAGAGGGTGTCGTTTGGGGTGGCTCAGTCGTTAGCGCTGCTTCCTCACGGCGCCAGGGACCCGGGTTCGATTCCAGCCTCCATGTGGAGTTTGCACATTCTCCCCATGTTTGCGCAGGTTTCCTCCGGGTTCTCCGGTCTCCTCCCACAGTCCAAAAGGTGGATTGGCCATGCTAAATTGCCCCATAGCATCCAGGGATGTGTAGGTTAGGGTGGATTGACCATATACTGTAGGGATTCCAGTAGTGACTATTGACTGGTTACGACCATAAGACTTATGAAATATACAGATCACTACCTCAGTAGAAATAGGCAGGCAGGTACTGTTACCTTGTACGGTTATTGACACAGCATTGCTAAGACTCGATAACAGTTGTCTCCCGGACACAGTCATCTCACACTGGCAGGTGTAAATCCCTCCGTTTGCTCGGGAGAGATTTCCGATGGAGATGGATGCCATGTGTTGGTCGGGACGTGCCTCCAGCGAACGTAAGAACCCTCCGTCTTTGTAGAATATGAACGATTGGAGCTGGGAATCACTGGGATTGGAGCAGCTCACGGTCGCTGCACTGCCTCTCAGGTACAGGCCGGTCTGATGATCCAGGGAGACGGTCACGGACAGAGTTAACCCTGGAACACCAATGTAAGAGATTGTGAGCTTTCAGCTACAGAAGTACACCATTCAGTCCATTGGGTCTGCTCTGCCGTTCAATGGCTGATCTGATCATCTTCAACTCCATCCCTCTCGATTCCCTCTTCCTGACTAAAACTCTCAGCTTTCAATATACTCAATGACCCAGCCTCTGCAGAAAAGAATTCCACGGATTCACTCCCACCCCTCGGAGAGAAGAAATTTCTCCCAATCGCAGTCTTCCCCCTTATTCTGAGACGATGCACCTCTGGTCCCAGAATCTCCCACACAAAGGGAAACAATCTCCCTCTGCATCTCCCCTCAAATCAAGTTTCTTCAATCCAATCACCTCTCATTCTTCTAAACTCCAATGAGGACAGGCCTGACCTACTCAATCCTCTCCCTTATCAGACAATCCCTCCTTATGCAGGACCAGCCAAGTGAACCTTCGCTGAACTGCCTCCAATGCCCAGTCTATCTTCCCTTAGATACAGGATTCACGGGATGTGGGTGTTGCTGGCTCGGCCGAGCATTCATTGCCCCCTTGAGAAAGTGGGGGTGAGCTGCCTTCTTGAGCCGCTGCAGTCCACATGCTGTAGGTAGACCCACAATGCCCATCGGGGGTGGGGTGGAGTCCAGAATTTTGACACTGAAGGAATGGCCGATATATTTCCAAATTGGGATGGGGTGTGGCTAGGAGTGGAACTTGCAGAAGGTGGCGTTCCCAAGTATCTGCTGCCCTTGTCCTTCTACATGAAAGTGGGTCGTGGGTTTGGAAGGTGCAGTGCATCTTGTAGATGGTACACACTGCTGCTACTGAACATCGGTGGTGGAGGGAGTGGATGTTCGTGGATGTGGTGCCAATCAGGTGGGGGCTGCTTTGTCCCTGGATGGTGTGAGCTTTCTCAAATGTTGTTGGATCTGCACTCCTCCAGGTACGCCGGGACTATTACCTCACATTCCTGACTTGTGCCTTGCCGATGGTTGGACAGGCTTTGGGGGGAAGTCAGGAGGTGAGTTCCCAGACTCTGACCTGCTCTTGTAGCCACTGTATTGATATGGCTGGGTCCAGTTCAGTTTCTGGTCAATGGTAATGCCCAGAATGTTTATAGGGGGGAATTCAGTGATGGTAACACCACTGAACGTCAAGGGGATGATGGTTAGATTCTCCATCAATGATAACCCCCAGGATATTAATAATGGGGGTATTTGGTGACAGTAACACCACTGAATGTCAAGGGGGCAATGCTTAGATTCTCTCTCAATGGTAACCCCCAGGATGTTGGTAGTGGGGGAAATTATGTGATGGTAACACCATTGAATGTCAAAAGGTGGTGGTTAGATTGTCTATTATTGGAGGTGGTCATTTCCTGGCATTTGTGTGGTGTGAATGTTACTTGGCACTTGTCAACCCAAGTCTGAATGTTGTCTAGATCTTGTTGCATTAGAACATGGGCTGCATGGGGGTGTCTGGGTATCTGGGAATTGTGAATGACGCTGAACATTGTGCAAACATCAGCGAACATCCCCATTTCTGGCCTTACGATGGAGGGAAGATCATTGATGAAGCACTTGAAGATGGTTGGGTCTAGGACACTACCCTGAGGAACTCCTGCTGAGATGTCCTGTAGCTGAGATGACTGACCTCCAACAACCATAACCATCTTCCTCTGTGCCAGGTATGACTCTGACCAGCGGAGAGTTTGCCCCCTGATACCCATTGATTCTGATGCCCCTTGATGCCACACTCGGTTGAATGCAGCCTTGATGTCAAGGGTTGTCTCACCTCATTTCTGGAATTCAGCTAGTTTGTCTATGTTTGACCCAAGGCTGAAAATGAGGTCAGGAGCTGAGTGGCCCTGGCAGAGCCAAACTGGACTTTATCAATGAGCCCTCCAACTGTGACCAAGAAATATTAAACTGCTACAACACACTCATTTCAATATTGTTAAACATTTCCGGTAACGTTAACATTGCTGGCCCCAGTCAGCATTTTAGACAGAGGACAGTTAAAAGTCAAATGCATTGATGTTGGGTCTGGAGTCACATGGTGGCCCAGACGAGATAAGCAGGGCAGATTTACCTCCCTGAGGGGTATTAGTAAGCCAGACGGATGTTTACAGGAAACAGCGAGCACACAATGGCATTGAAACTAACTACATTAAGATATCACTCTGCGCTCACACCCAGGACATTAGCCGGGGCTCCTGGATTACTAGGTCAGTGATGTTACCGATTGCCCAGGACTAGTGTCTAACACGTGAAATGCACGTGAAAAAACACAAGCGATATTTTCCTCTTTCATATCTGAGGACAATGAGCAGTGTTACAATCTATAGACAATACAATTGTTAGACCTCAACTGGAGGTCTGCTGGAGTGTTGTGTACAGTTGAGGGAACCACAATTTAGGGAAGGTGTGAACGTATCAGAGAGAGAGAGAGAGAGAGAAAGAGACACAGAGACACAGTGAGAGGGAGTAATAGAAAGAGACAGAGAGAGAGGGAGATAGAGAGGGAGACAGAGCGAGAGGAGGAAACAGAGAGGGAGAGACAGAGATAGATAAAGAGAGAGACAGACAGAAAGAGCTAAAGAGAGACAGAGAGAATGGGACAGAAACAGAGAGGAAGAGAGACACAGAGAGAGAGACAGACAGGCAGGGAGACAAACAGAGAGAGAAACAGAGCCACAGAGAGAGACAGAGCCACAGAGAGAGTGGAGAAGTGATTTACAAGAATGGTCCCAGGGATGAGAAACTCCAGTGATGAGGATCAATTAAAGAAGTTAGGGACTGTTCTCCCTGGGAGAGCAGAAGGCTGAGAGAGGGAGATCACATACAGGTTTTCAAAATCGCGAGCAGCGGGGAGGGTCCGGGACAGAGTTGATAATGAGAAGCTGTTCCCGCTCGGGAAAGGAACAAGAATTGGGGTTGGACGAGGCATAGAATCAAAGTAAACAGAGCGAGGAGGACGTGGGGGAAGTGAGGGGAAAACATTCTCACCCAGCGAGTAGTTAGGGTGTGGCATGTACTGCTTGGAAATGTGCTGGGGGCAGGTTCCATGGAGAGGGGGCATTGGATGGGGGAACTGAATAGAAATGGGATGGGGGAGATTGTAAGTGGCAATAGAACCATTGAAGACACAATGGGCGAAATGGTCTCTTTCCGCCTGCTCCTACGTCAAAGGGAACAGAAATCTCCCAGGAAGCGTTAACATTGCTGACCCAGGCGTAGCTGCTACCCACCTGTCACAATGATGGAGACAGACCGACTAGGAGATGAAGTGACCCAGCGACCCAACACCAGGGTCTTGTAGGAACAAGTGTAGAGCCCTTCGCTGCTGTTGTCGAGGTTCCGAATGGTGTGTCGGAGAGACGGTCGGCCGACTGTGTCCTCCACGATGGAGAGTGAGCCCTTTCGCAGCCGGAATCGAGCCAGGGAGATGCCGCTGGGAAGAACACACTCAATAGTGACCATCTCTCCCTCCAGATAGACAGGGAACGCGGGGCTCAGAGAGATGCTGGGCTCTGTTGGAGGTTCTGAAACAGGAGGGACAAGCAAGATCATTTTTAACCAACTGAGCTCGGAGCTCTTTCGAGAGAGCAGCATACTTCAGGCCCAAAGTGCTGTGATATTTTTCAATAGAGGAACGTTTACGAAGCTTTGATCTACAGTAAGGCCTTTCTCTGTTCCCTAAAGCAACTGTAAGCAAGTGGACAATGTGGACAAGTAGACTAATGGGATACTTGCCTTGATTGGCCGAGATTTGGAGGTTAAGAGCAGGGAGCTGATGCTGGAAGGCAAACCAGGGCAGGACTTTTAATGATAGGGCCCTGGGTAGTGTTGTCAAATAGAGAGATCTTGGAGAGGAATGGTTAATAAGCTTGTCGGTGACACTAAAATTGGTGGTGCAGTGGTCAGTAAAGAAGGTTATCTCAGGATACAATGGGACCTTGATCAGATGGGCCACTGAGAGGCAAATGGAGTTTAATTTAGATTAATGTGAGGTGTTGAACTTTGATTAGGCAAATCAGGGCAGGACTTAATGATAGGGTCCTGCCAAACAAAGAGACCTTGGTGTGCAGGTTCATAGTTCCTTGAAAGTGGCATCACAGGTCAATGGGGTAGTGATGAAGGCAGTCACAGCATTGAGTATAGTAGTTGGGATGTCTTGTTGCGCACACACAGGACATTGGTGAGGCCACTTTTGGAATATGTGCTCGATACTGGCCGCCCTGCTATAGGAAGTATCTTATTAAACTGGAAAGGATGCAAAAAAGAATGTTACTGAGACTGGAAAGGTTTGAGTTACAAGGAGAGACTGGGACTTTTTTCCTGGAGTGTCGGAGGCTAAGGGGTGACCTTATAGAGGTTTAAAAAATCATGAGGGCATAGATAAGGTGAATAGCCAAGGTCTTTTCCCCAGGGTAGGGGAGTCTAAAACTGTACCAACAGATTCAAGAACAGCTTCTTCCTCGCTATTATCAGACTTATGAACAGTCCTCTTATATATTAGAGTTGATCTTTCTCTGCACCTTCTCTGTCATTGTAACACAATATTCTGCATTCTGTTCTGTTACCCATATAAACTCCTATAGACCTAAAGTGCTAAATCTTTCTCCATAAAACAAATCACTCATCTCTGGAATCGATCAAGTGAATATTCTCTGAACTGCCTCCAATACAACTCCATTCCTCCTTAAGTAAGGGAACCAAAATTCTACCCAGTGCTCCAGTGTGAAAAAGCCAATACTTTGTAATGTTACAACAATACTTTAGCTACTCCCTCACTTTTCTCTGAACTGCCTCCAAAACAACTCCATCCCTCCTCAAGTATAGAGAACCAAGACTCCTCACCGTATCCCAGTTGTGTTCTGATAGTGCCTGGTATAGTTTTAGCAAAGACCTTCAGTCTGTTATACACCATTTGCTTCAAAATGAAGGCCGTTTGCCTTCCCCACTGAACTTGGTTAGCTTTTTGTAATTCACAGACGTGGTCTCCCTCACAATCCCTCTGTCCTGTGGCTTTCTGTAGTCTTTCTCCTGTGTAAATAACCTTCCTCTATCTCTTCCTCCTGCCAAAGTGCATCACCTCAAACCTCCCCTCGTTGCATTCCCTCTGTTAGCCCACTCATTGAACCTTGTCTATATCCCACTTTACATCATCCTCAGAACCTGTCTTTCCATCTATTTGGGGACAACTGCAAACTCGCTGATAGTCCATTCACTTTCCTTCATTTGACTCGTTGATATATATTGTAAATAACTGTGATCCCAGCACTGATCCCTGTAGCGCAATGCTAGCTACAGTTTGCCATGCTGAAAAGATCCAGAATTTGGAAATTTTCCATAACCTAACAGAGATTAATGTCTTTTTACACCTGTGGGGTAGTCTGAACGAGAGGGCATCATCTCAGAGATTAAGGGACATCGGTTTAGGACAAAGATAGTCATGGGGTCTTACAGGACTACAGCACAGGCAAAAGCCCTCTAAATCTTTTCTGCACCCTTTCCAGTTTAATAACATTCTTCCTATAGCATGGACATCAGAATTGTACACAGTATTCCAGTTGTGGCCTCATCAATGTCATGTACAGCCACAATCAGACGTCCCTGCTCCTGTACTCAGTGCTCTCACCAATGAAGGCAAGCATACCAAACGTAAGAAATAGGAGCAGGAGGGGGCCATCTGGCCTGTCCAGCCTGCTCTGCATTTCAATAAGATTATGGCTGATCTTTCTCATGGACTCAGGTCCACTTACCCGCCTGTTCACCATAATCTTTAATTCCTTTACTGTTCAAAAATCTATCTTTGCCTTAAAAGCATTCAACAAGGGAGTCTCAGCTGCTTCACTGGGAATTCCACAGATTCACAACCCTTTGGGTGAAGAAGTTCCTCTTCAACTCAGTCCTAAATCTGCTCCGCCTTATTTTGAGGCTATGCCCCCAGTTCTAGTTTTACCCGCCAGTGGAACAAACTTCCCTGCTTCAATCTTAATTATTCCTTTCATAATTTTATCTGTTTCTATAAGATCCCCCCTCATTCTTCGAAATCCCAATGAGTATAGTCCCAGTCAACTCAGTCTCTGCTCATCAGCGAACTCTCTCAACTCTGAAATTGACCTTGTGAACTACCTGTGCATCCCTTCCAGGGCCCAGTACATCCTTTCTCAAGTAAGGAAATTGAAACTGTACACAGTACTCCAGATGTGGCCTCACCCTATACAGCAGCAGCATAACCTCCCTTGGTTTTAGACATGATCCCTCCAGAAATGAAGGACAATATTCCAGCTGCCTTCTTAATAACCTGCAAACCAACTTTTTCTTGTGATTCAAGTCTCCTTCTCCACCTTGTCTACCAACGACTCCACTTTCTAGAATTATGTCCCACTAGGTCTCTCTGTTCTACAACACTCTAACAACCAAGCACAACATTCCTCCTTCTTCTCCCTCACTTCTTCAATACCTGCAATCCAACATTATTTTGCGACTTGCGCTTCCTTCGACGCCCTTTCTCCCCGGTGATGGAAGAGCTGGTGCAGCAGGTTCCGAAGACGGAGACAGGAAAGGTGTCAGAAAGTGACTCACCTACGATCCGGATGGGGACGGAGGGGCTGGCGCGGAAGGTGACCCAGAACCCGGCCACGAGCCTCTGGTACAGGCAGCTGTAGGTCCCGCTGACACCAGCGCTGACGTTACGGTACAGGAAGATGGTGCTGTTCAACCCTGGCTCCAGCCGGTGCTCCTTGACCACGGACGTCCCCCTCAGCATCTGGAAGCAGCCCCCATGGTAACCGCTCGGAGCCATGCACTGGATTCCCAGATGCATCCCGGACACGTGGAGGGGGCCATCTGGATTGATAGCAATGGAGGGTCGGAGCAGTGAACCTGCAGGGGGAGGGGAGGGACATGAAGTCGTCAGCGTTAGCTCGTTGTTCAACCCTCCCACCCGCTATTTGACACTGCGGGACACGTCCGTTATGGTCTCTGCTCCCCCCAGGGGGAGGACAGAGGGCTCTCCCCGCCTCAATGTGTGTCATCAGTTCAAAAAGGGAGAGGGACTGGGGTTATCATGACAGAGGGAGTGTGTGTGAGAGAGAGAGACAGAGGGAGAGGGAGCAAGTGTGAGAGAGGGGGGCAGAGGATGAAATAGGGAGAGAGTGAGGGAGAGAGAGAGGGAGGTAGAGCGAAAAAGAGAGAGAGGGAGGGAGAGAAAGAGAGAGTGGGGTTGGAGGGAGAGATAAAGAGAGAGGGAGGAAGGGAGAGAGAGTTCTTGAGAGAGAAAGAGAGAGAATGTGAGACAGCAATACAGAGAGACAGACAGTCTGTGAGAGAGAAAGAGAGTGTGTGTGAGACCGAGAGACAGTCTGTGTGAGAGAGAGTTGGGAGAGAATGTGACTGAGTGATTGTGAGAGAGAGTGTAAGTATGAGTGTGAGTCTGTGTGTTGTGTTTGTGAGTGTGAGAGTGTGTGTGTGTGCGTGTGTGTATCTGTGTGTATGTGCGAGAGAGAGAGAGAGGGTGTGTGTGTGTGATGGGATGTGAGAGTATGAGACAGTAAACCCCACCCACACACAGCAGCCCGCTCCCCCCACCCCTTTCCCAGACGGCTCCCCATTTCCTGCCTCCCCGTTACTTACTGGGATTACACACCACACTGGCATCTTCCTGGTGCCTGCAGTTCCCTCGGCCCCATCCACTGAACGGACATGACCAGAGGCTCGACTCTGTGCCTCTGCAGGACACTTTGTCCATCCAGACAGCTCCTGTGCCCTGCCCGAACCCAGCCCTGGGCAGCGCAGCCATGGCTGACCCACACCTCAGTTGGTGGCACACCACCCTGGCGTCCGAGATGTCCCAGGAACGACCGCACACTGTCCCCCACTCTCCGCTGTACCACACCTCCACTCTCCCCGAACATGGGTCGCTGCCATTCACCAGTCTGACACGGGGCTCTGTAAGATCGGAGAGAGAGAGGACATTACCGCCGCAGGAGACATAGGGACAGAATGAGGCCAATCAGCCCGCCGCGTCTGCTTCGCCATTGAATGACATCACGGCTGATCTGATCATCAACTGCACTTCTCCCCATCCCCCTCGACTCTCTTTTCTTGATTAAAAATTCTCTCCGTTTCAGCCTTCAATACAGTCAACGACCCAGCCTAGTAGCCCTCTGTGGTAAAGAATTCCACAGATTTCTGTCTGCCACCCACCCCCGCCCACACCAGAGATAAGAAATTCCTCCCTGTCTCTGTCTTGTGCCTTATTCTGAGACAATACCCCTCTGGTCGCAGATTCTCCCATACAAGGGGAAACAACATATCTCCCCATCTCCCCTCAAATCAAGTCGTCTAAGAATCTTCAAT
>NC_063378.1:6750994-6752148 GCF_021869965.1 Rhincodon typus | reverse complement strand
GTAAATAGAAAGGGATTTGGTGTTCCTGCACCCAGAGCACGGCGTAGGGTTTCGGTCCCCTTTACTTGAGGAGGGATGGAGTTGTATTCGAGCCCCCTCCTGCCACTGCTCATGATTTTGAAAATCTCTCTCTCTCAGCATTCTTCTTCTCCCACAGAGAACAGTCCCCACCTTCATCAAACAATCCTCATCCCTGGAGTTTCTCATCCCTGGGGCAGTAAAGTGCTTCTTCTCTCTCGCTCGGTGTGTCCTTCTTTCTCTCTTTTTGTATCACTCTCTGTCTGTCTCACTCTCTATCACTCTGCCTCCCTCTCTGTTTCTCCTCTCTCTCTCTGTCTCACTTTTCCTCTATCAGTCTGTATCTCTGTCTGTCTCTCTCTGTCTCACTCTTTCTATCACTTTCTTTCTATCTCTCTGTCTCACTCTCTCTGTCTCTGTACCTTTCACTTTCTCTATTTCTGCATCTCGGTCTCCGTCTCGTTTTCTTTCTGTATGTCTCTCTCTGTCTATGTCTCTCTATCTGTCTGTCCCAGTCTCTCTGTCTCTCACTCTCTCCATCTCTCGGTCTTAGTCTCTCTTTTTCTCTTTCTCTCCATCTCTGTCTCAGTCTCTCTCTATACCTCGTTTTCTTTCTCTGTCTCAGTCTGTCTCTGTCTCTCTCTCTCTCTTTCTCTCCCCCCCCCCATACATTCACATCTTCCCTATAATGCAACGCCCACGACATTACACAACACTCCAGCTGAGATCTAACAAGTGTCTTGTACAAGTTCAGCATCACCTCCCAGCTCTCGAACCCTACAAATCCGAGGGCACTGTGTGCCGTCTCCCCTTCTGTCCTGCCACCTTCATCGCACAAGATAGTCTAACGGAGCTCATTCCCAGCACAGGGGGAGTCCATTCAATCACTCATTCCCATCCCAGACTGGGAAGTCTAACTCCCTTCTCAGCGTTCCATCTCTGCCCTGATTGGAAATTGCTCCCTGGAAAATTCCAACCTCCACTCGTGTTTGAGCTCTCTGTAATCTCCCTAGCTTGTCCTTCGTTCCAGTTCTGGCCATCAGCCTTTACCAAAGGCATTGGGCAAGGGTTGACATGCAAAAAGAGGGGTTTACAGAAATGGCGAGGTGCACGTGGACCGGAAACCAAGAGTGAAC
>NC_063378.1:6749745-6750894 GCF_021869965.1 Rhincodon typus | reverse complement strand
TACAGAAATGGCGAGGTGCACGTGGACCGGAAACCAAGAGTGAACGGAACAAACGGAGGTCCTTCCGAATTCAGTGCCTGGTGGGGTACCGCAAGTAATTGGTATTTGGTGCCGTAGCATTTTTGCTTGCCTTGATATAGCGCCCCTTTTGCAACAACCAGGAAGCGGGACGCCTCCCGATGCTCGCTGTAACTGTGTGCGCCTTTACGAGGGGATGGAAAACCGGGACTCACCTTCCACTCGGAGTTGCACGGTCTCGCTGGGTGGGAAACGTTGCCGGCTCCCCCTGACAGTGGCTTCGTAGGCGCACGTGTAGTTCCCCGCGTGTTGCGGATCCACCTTCCCCAACCAAAAGTTGACGCTGCGGGTCCCGGTCGGTACCGTTTGCCAACGGATCACGCTGGAACCCCTCTTCGCTCCGAAGCGCCCCCCGCTATATCCCTTCGGAGCCACACACCTGATTTCCACGTAACTCCCTACCTGGAGCACCGGGTCTTCGGGGACCAGGGAGATCGAGGGACGGGGAGAATTATCTGAGGTGAGGAAGAGAGAAAAAAGGGGTAAATGGTTGTGAAACAGTACCAGTCTCCATGAAAAAGTGGGTATCATCCTGGGGAATTCCCCCCTCCCCGCCATATTGGAATGTTTTCGAATACAATTGAGAAATCCACTGTCGGTAAAGAAACCCTTCTGGTTTACGGATACCCTTCAGGGAAAGGAATCTACGGCCTGAGCCTGATCTGGGACTACACGTGACTCCAGGCCCTCAGAGAGTGCAGTTGACTCTTTACTGTCCCGCTCTGGGCAATAAATACGGGCCCAACCAGCAATACCCACACATCCTGAGCATGGATAAAACCAAAGGACGTGTTGGGAAACACTTGTGCTGTGAGGGACAAGATCTCATGAGCTCCAGAGAGAGAGAGATGACTGGGTGGGTGTTGTTTTAACCTGAGAGTCACTTCTCCTCAAGCGAGGGGAGAGGGTGTGACAGGATCTGCTTGGAGGACAGAGTTGCTCCATCCCATTTCTCCTGAAGGGGGAGCGTTGTCAACCTGGTAAATGCCTTTGAGTTTGTCTTTGAAATGAGACAGAGGCAGCATGAGTGGGCGGCTTCAGGCTCACGCAGACGCAGAGTTTTTGTCTTTG
>NC_063378.1:6746693-6749645 GCF_021869965.1 Rhincodon typus | reverse complement strand
AATTCGCCTTTGCCAAGGGTGTGTTTATGGGATGCTGGGAGAGTTGACAAGTTAAATGATGTATTATGTTGTCAGGTTTTTCAATAAAGTTATTTCATTTTGTTTGTCTTTTAATTGGGGTGTCAGAATAAAGTGTTATTTGGTTAAAACCAAGTAGTTTGACCAATCGAATCACAGCTGGATCACTGTACCTTACACTTGCCTTTAAATAAGATAAGAGTTAGGGTCTGAGCTATCTCCTCATTGGTTTTAAGGGGTTTGGTCTGGTCCGTAGGAAGAGCGAGGAGGTGAGCCCTTCAGGGTAAACTTCAGACTGTGCAGGAATTGAACCCACTTTGTTGCCGTCTCTCCACATTGCCAAAGTATCTGAACTAACCTTGGCTGCAGTTCCTTGAGGTGAAAGTGGAGATCAGTGTGAGGTGATGTACTTGGGCAGGACAAATTAGGCAAGGGAATGCGCAGTGGACACTCGGATTCTGGGAAGCACTGAGGATAAGAGGGACCTTGCTGTCCATGTCCACAGTCCCTGAGGTATCAGACCATGTGGATAAGAAGGTGTAAGGGGATATTTGCCTGTATTAGCTAAGAGTTTAAGAACAGGGAGGGGTTCATTGAATGTCAAGGAGGCGATGGTTACATTCTCTCTCAATGGGGATGGTCATTGCCTGGCATTGGTGTCGCACGAACAGACCAGCCTGAGACTGGGTGTGAACACAGAGTGACATCTTACCTCTTTCTTTGCAGGTCACCCCAGCATCTTCGTTGTGGTTGCAGTTTTGTTTTCCCCAACCTGAGAACTGGCAGGAGGACAGTTGGAGCTCCGTACCCCGACACTGGACTTCGTCCATCCAGATCTTTCCAGTGCCAACAGGGTAATACCCACCCCTGTGCCCCGTGATGGCAGGACCACACCGAACCTGGTAACATACTACCCTGGCGTCTTTAATGCCCCAGCTGTCGTCGCACACGGTGCCCCACTCTCCTGAGTGATAGACCTCCACTCTCCCAGAGCATGGGCTTGGGCCATCAATCAGCCGCACTGGAACGAGAATGGGATGGGGGTGAGGGCAAAGGGGCAAAAACATTGGCTTCTCTCTCTGTCTCTGTCTCTCTGTCTCCCTCTCTCTGTCTCTCTAACCCTATCTCTCTCTATCTCTCTGTGTCTGTCTGTCTGTCTCTCTCTCTATCTCCCTATCTCTCAACCTCTGTCGATTGCTCTCTCACACACTCTGTCCCCCTCCTTCTTTCTCTTCTTCTTCTCCCTCTCCCCTCCCTCTCTCTCTCTCCTCCACCCCTTCTCTATCTCTTTCTCTATGCCTGGCTCTCCCTCCGCCCACCTCTCTCCCCCTTTCCACTCTCCGCTTCTCTCTTCTTCCGTCTTGCACTCTTTCTCAGCCCTTCTCTCCCTCTCTCTCTTCTTTCTCCAGCTTATTTTGTGTCTATCTCTCTCACACACTCGGTTCTCATCCTCCCCACTCCCTTTCTCACCATCTCTCCCTCCATCTCTGTCTCATTGTCTCTCTTCCACTCTCTGTCTATATCTCTCTCTCCCTCCCTGTGTCTATATATCTCTTTCTCTCACTCTGTCCCTTTCTATCTCTCTCTCACCACCTCTCTCTCTGTCTATCTCTTTCTCTCTCTGTCTCTGTTTCTTCCTCTGTCACCCCCCTTTCTCTCCCTCTGTCTCTCTGTACCTTTTTCCCATCACTCTCTTTCTCTCCCTCTTTCTCTCTCCCTCCCCCCTTCTCTGTCTGTCTCTCCCTCTCTCTCTCACACACACACACACACACATAACCCTCTCTCTCTCCCCCTTCTCACTCTCTCGTCCTCTCCCTCCCCCTCTCTCTCCCTGTCTACCCTCTCCCCCTCTCACTGTCTCCACGAGAGGACAATGGGGTCGGAGGGTGAGCTGGGAAGAACAGTGCAGAGATAGGATTGCATGTGATTTGGACAGGCTGAGTGAGTGGGCAGATGCAAGACAGATACAGTTTAATGCGGATCAGCGTGATGTTATCCACGTTGGGAGCAAAAAGCTGGATTATTATTGGGTGGCGATGTATCGTGAACGGGATTAAGGAGATCTGGCAGGTTTCCCACATACACCAGCCACTGAAAGTGAGCATTGCAGGAGCAGCGGTCAATGAGGAAGGCAAACGGGCATGTTGGCCTTAATAGCAAGAGGGTTCAAGTCCAGGAGCAGGGGTGTCTTGTTGTGATTGTACAGGGAACAAGACCATCCCCTGGAGTATAGGGTGCGCAGTTCTGGTCTCCTTATCCAAGGAAGGATGTTCTGGCTATGGCAGAAATGCAGCAAAGTTTTCCCAGACTAATTCCTGGGGTCGGCAGGACTGACAGACAAAGAGAGACTGGATGGATTAGAAGTTTAGAAGGGTGAGGGGTTGGAATCTCGTAGAAACATATAAAATTCTAACAGGCTAACAGCAGGAAGAAAGTTCCCGATGACCTGGTTGGTGGGGGTGTGCAATCCAGAACCAGGGGGGTCATGCCTAAAGGAGACAGGGTAGGACAGAGATGAGGACAAATGTCTTCACCCAGAGAGTAGGGAACCCATGAGATTCTCTGCCACAGAAAGTGGTCGGGCCAGAACATTGTTCAGGACGGAGTTAGATAGAATTCTTAGTAGCTAAAGCGAGGGAACAGGGGACTGAGTTGGACAATCCTATTCAATAGGGGAGCAGTTTGGAAAGGCTAAGTGGCCTATTCCTGCTCCTGTTTTCTACATTTCTATGACGACTGTGAAGTTCCGGTCTCTGCATTCTAGGAGGGAGGTGAGAGCAATGGAAGAGAGATTTATCAGGAGGTTGCCTTGTGTGGAGGGCCTGGAGAGTTTCAGTGATGGAGAGAGATTGGACAGACTTAGAACAGAGGAGATTGAGAGGGGGCAGAGGGACATGATTGAGATGTATAAAATGATGAGGGAGGAGCTTGGTT
>NC_063378.1:6729383-6746593 GCF_021869965.1 Rhincodon typus | reverse complement strand
TGATAGAGGGATCGATGACAGGGCTGGGGGATGGTGGAGGAAGGGCTTATAGACTGAAGGTGAGGGGCAGGACATTTAGAGGGGGATGTTTGGGACAACGTTTTCACCCGGAGGATCTGGAACTCACTGCCTGTAAGGGTGGGAGAAGCAGAAACCCTCATCGCATTGAAGAAGGATTTTGATGGGCACTCGCAATGCCAAGGCTAAGGGCCAAGGGTTGGGGAAATGGGGATTGGAATATACGGATATTTGAGGGCTGTTGAGGAGATGGTGGGACAGGGAGAGCGGACAGATTCTGAAATCTGGAAGATTCAGCCCAATAGGTGGTTGGCAACGTTTGACATCAGTTTGGAAACCTTCATGCGCAGGATGGTGGAGAGTTTGCACTGGAAAAATTAACATAATTTTTTTTTCACTGATTGTGCTAAGGTCACTGACCTTGAGAGTCAATTGGCCACTGTGAATCCAGGAACACTGCAAAAAGAAACAGCACAAGGTTAGATCTCAGATGAGATGGGAACATGCGATGGAACTGGAGAAGACTGGTTGACCAATTGCACCTATCTTGGTTCTGTCATCTACTCCCTAGTGCCAATCCCCTGTCTTTACCCCAAAACAATATCCCTCCATATCCCATTTCTATCCAGTTCCCCCATCCAATGCCCCCTCTCCATGGAACCTGCCCCCACCACATTTCCAAGCAGTACATTCCACACCCTAACTACTCGCTGGGTGAGAATGTTTTTCCCTCGTTTCCCCAACACCCCCAGTTGCTCCATTTATTGGGCACTTTAAATCTATGTCTCCCCACCTCCCCCCCCCAACCCCCCATCCCCACCACCTCTCATTCTTGTTCCTTTTCTGAGCAGGAACAACTTCTTACTATCCACTCTGTCCAGCCCCCTCCCCTTCCCATCCCCACTCATGGTTTTGAAAACCTTGATGGGATCTACCTCACTCAGCTTTCTCCTCTCCCAGGGGAACAGTCCCAACTTCTTCAATTGATCCTCATCTGGGACTGTTGTTGTAAACCGTTTCTGCACTTTTCTTTCTGTCTGTCTCTCTTTCTCTGTCCCCTTGTCTCTCTTGCTCTCTCATATGCTCTCTCTCTCTGTCTCTCTACCCCTCCCTCTGCCTTTGTCTCTCTCTTTGTCTCTGTCCCTCTTTCACTCTCTCTGTCTCTCTTTCACTCTCTCTGTTAATGTCTCACACTTTATCTCTGTCTCACTTTCTCCATGTCTCTCTCTGTCTCTGTCTCTCTCTCTTTCTCTCTCCCTGTTTCTCTCTCTATCTCTCTCTGTCTTTCTCTGTGTCTCACTCTCTCTCCATCTCTCTATCACTCTCTCTGTCTTTCTTTCTCACTGACTTCCACTCTCTCTCCCTCTCTCTCTGTACCCCTCTCTCTGATTCTATCTCTCTCTATATATCTCTGTCTCACTTTCTCCCTTCTCTCTCTGTACCCCCTCTCTGATTCCATCTCTCTCTCTCTATCTCTCTGTCTCACTTTCTCCCTTCTCTCCCTGTCTCTCTATCACTCCCTTTTTCTCTCTCTGTACCTCACTCTTTCTCTCTCTTTCTGTCTCTCACTCTTTTTCTTCTCCACCCCTCTCTCCCTCTCTCTCCCTCTCTCTCCCTCTCTGTCTCTCTCTGTGTCTCTCTGTCTCTCTATCACTCTCACTCTGTCCCTATCTCTCTCTCACTCTGCCTGTCTCTCTTTCACGTTCTGTCTCTCTGTGTCTCACTCTTTCTCTGTCCCACTTTTTCCCGTCTCTCTCTCTGTCTGTGTCTCACTCTCTCTCTGTCTCACTTTCTCCCTGTCTCTCTCTCTTTCTCTCCCTCTCTCTCTCTCTATCTATATCTCTCTCTGTCTGTGTCCCTTTCTCTGTCTCTCTCTCTCTCTCTTTGTATCTCACTCTCTCTGTCTCTCTATAACTCTGTCTCTCTATCACTCTTTCTCTCTCTCTCTGGCTCCCACTCTCTCTGTCTCTCTATCACTCTCTTTCTCTCTCTCTCTATGTCTCACTCCGTCTCTGTCTCTTTCTCTGTCTTTCTGTTTCACTTTGCCTCTCTATCATTCTCTCTCTATCTCTCTCTGTTTCTCTCTCTGTCTCCTTCTTTCTCTGTCTCTCTGTCTTCGTCTGACTCACTCTGTCTCATTTTCTCTGTCTCCTTCTCGTCTCTCTGTCTACCACACACACTCTCTCTCTCCCTGTCTCTCTCTCTCTCCGTTCTCAGTCTCCCTGTCTGTCTCTCTACCCCTCTCTCCATCTCTGTCTGTCTCTGTGTTTCTCTGTTTCTCTCGTCTCTCTATCACTCTCTCGCTGTCTCTCTCTCCATCTGATTCCCTCTGTGTCACTTTCTCTCTGTCACTCTCTCTCTCTCTCTCTTTCGCTCTCTCTCCCTTTCTGGCTCTTACTCGCTCTGTCTCTGTCTCCCTGCCTGCCTCTCTTTGTCTGTCTGTCTCTCTCTCTATCTCCCTGACTCTCTCACGCTCTCTCTCTCTGTCTCACTCTCTCTATCTTCCTCTTTCTCTGTCTCTCTTTGTCTCCCTTTCTCTCTCTCCCCCCCGTTTCTCTCTGTCTCTCCAACTCTGTCCCTCTCGCTGTCTCTCTCTTTCTCTGTCCTTATCTCTCTCTTTTTCTGTCTCTCCCTCTCTCTGTCCCTCTCCCTCTCTGATACGTTCATATCTTCCCTATAATGTGGTAAACATGACTGTACACAACACTCCAGCTAAGATCTAACAAGTGTCTTGTACAAGTTCAGCATCACCTCCCAGCTCTCGTACCCTGCACCCCCATGAATAAATCCGAGGGCACTGTGTGCTTTAGTAACCACTCTCCCTCTGTCCTGGCACACCTTCTCTCAATACTTGGCCATTCGGTCCATCAAGTCTGCGCCACCTTTCAATGAGATCACGGTTGATCTGATTGTTCTCAAATCCACTCCCTCCCCACCCCCACCCTCCAATAACTCTCGATTCCCCTTCCTAATTAAAAATCTCAACCTTCAATACTGAACAACACAATCTCTGCAGAGAAGAATTCCACAGATTCGCTCCAATCCACTCGGAGAGAAGAAATTTCTCCCTGTCTCTGTCCTCCCTCTTATTCTGAGACAATGCCCCTCTGGTCCCAGACTCTCCCACACAAGGGGAAACAACCTCCCTCTGCATCTTCCCCCGAATCAAATCATCTAAGAATCTTCAATCCGGTCACCTCTCATTCTTCAAAACTCCAATGAGGACAGGCCCGACCTACTCAACCCTCTCCCCCATCAGACAATCCCTCTGTAAGCAAGATCAGCCGAGTGAATTTTCTCTGAACGGCCTCCAATACCAGTCTATCTTTTCTTGGATATGGGGCCCCAAGACTGCTCGCTGTATCCTAGCTGTGGTCTGACTAGTACCTTGCACAATTTTAGAAAAGCCTCCCGAATTTTATATGACATTCAGTTAGAAAGAAAGACCATTTGCCTTCCCTACGACCCGCTGAACTGGGATGCCAGCTTTTTTTGTGATTCATGGACGAGGTCTCCCCCAATCACACTGTCCCTGTGGCTTTCTGCAGTCTTTCTCCATTCCAATAATCTTCATCTCCTCTCTTCTTCCTGCCTAATCAAGTCCCCTCATGCCTCCCTGTTATTAAATCCCATACTCGCTGCTACCTCCACGGCGACTGTTGCCTAGTGAGGTCGCACACGGCCGTTCGGATTTCTGATGGGATTCCAGAGACCCGCAGCCAGTATTTTGACCGGGAAGCGACAGAAAGATGTGGGAGAGTCACTCACCCATCACCTGCAGGAGGATGAAATGGGCACCGCTCATGGTAACCTTCATCCTGACGGGACCCAGCACTCTCTCTCTCTTTCCCTCTCTCTCTCTCTATCTCTCTCTGTCCGATATAAGGGAGATTAAACAGTGATATGGGGAAGCATACCGGCGTCTGAGGAACCTACAGTTTCGAATCCGGGGAGAAAGGACTTGGATTCTTGCGACATCCCACGTGCTCCGTGCTCCTCCCATGCCGCAGTTCCCTGTCCCTTCTGTCAGCAGTTCCACGCCTCGGGCAATAATTCTGTGTGCTTTATTAAACGCACTCTCCCGCTCTGTGCACTTCCCTCCAGCCTCTGTCCTTCAATAATCTGTGCACACATTCTCACCCCAGCTCTCTTTGCAACACATCACTTTTACAATCCTAACCTGCATCTTATATTATTTAGCAGTATGACTGGCAGGGAGGGTGAGAGTTTTAGATACTCAGACACAGTCCAACCAGCCCAGGAGGCTGTAACTGGGACAGATGAGACCAGGTGGGTGTTAAACGTGAGGCTCACCATGCCTCAGGCGAAGGGGGGAGGTATTCGATAGTGACCTCAGACCGTATGGGAATCGAAACTGCACTGTATGCTGCATTGCGAATCAGCCATCCCAACTGAGCGAGCTCAGTCCCTAATTGACACACTCACACAGATTCACACACACTCACTCACACCCACACACTCTCACTCATACCCACACACTCTCCCTCATACACACACAGACACTCATACTCACACAGACTCACACACACTCGGACTCACACACACTCGCTCACACCCACACACTCTCACTCACACACACACACACACTCACACACACTCATACTCACACAGACTCTCTCTCAAACACACACAGACTCTCACAAACAAACACACATATGCACTCACATACGCCCATACATACACACACACATACATGCATGCACGCACACACACTCACACTCACACAGACTCATAAACGCTTACTCATGCACTCACACACGCGCACTTAGATTGATATACCTGCACGGTACAGTGGCTCAGTGGTTACCACTGCTGCCTCACAGAGCCTGGGTTTGATTTCAGCCTCAGGCAACTGTCCGTGTGGAGTTTTCATGTTCTCCTTGTGTCTCTGTGGATTTCCTCCCACAGTCTAAAGATGTGCAGGTTAGGGCGGATTGGTCGTACTAAATTGCCTGTAGTGTTCAGGGATGTGTAGGTTAAGGTGGATTGGCCATGCTAAATTATCCATAGTGTCCAGGGATGTGCAGGCTAGGTGGGCACTTGAAGGGTCAGAATATTCAGGAGTGTTGGAGGGGTGGTGGTGGGGAAGCTAGTGCAAGAAAGTGGGACCTATGTAGATTTAGAGTATTGACTCGATGGGCTGAAGGGCCTGTTCCGGACTTTGAATGAGGAGACATTAAGTCTGTACCATAGGTTAACCTCGACAGGCTGAACTGGAATTTTGCAGCAGTGATGTGGGAATAGGAAGAGGAAGTGGGAGGTGGATGAGAAAGACCAACAAGCAAGAAGCAGAACCAGATGGCACTGGCGGTTTTACAGAGTCAGCTTTTTCAGAGTTCAGACAGAAGCTACTGCAAGTCAAGGGGTCAGGTTTGACCCTGAATCTGTCCCAGAGGGATGTGGGAGCTAGCCATGGGGCAGGGGCATAAGAGGTAACATGACCAGCCTAGTCATTGAGAAAGGGGCCCATACCAGTAGTTTGGTGGCCCTGAGCTTCACAGGGGATCCTGGAGGACAATGCAACTATAATGGGAGCAGAAATAGGCTATTTAGCCCATTGGCTCCAACATTCTATCGTGGCTGACATGTTTCTCAACTTCATTCTTCCTGTAACACTTGTTCCCCTTCCCAATCAAGAACCTGTCTCTGCCTCAAACACACCCAATGACTTGACCTCCATGGCCCTCTGTGGTAATTAGGTCCACAGATTCAGCACCCTCTGGCTGAAGAAATTCCTCCTCATCTCAGTTCTAAACAGCCATCCCTTCACTGTGCCCTTGGATTCTAGTCTCTCATACTCTTAGAAACACCTTCCCCATGTCCATTCCATCCAGGCCTCTCAGTATGCTGTAAGTTTCAATCAGATCCCACACTGTCATCCATCAAGTACAGGCCCAGAGTCCTTAACTGCTCATCATATGACAAGCCCTTCCTCCTCAGGGATCATTCTTGTAAACCTCCTCTGGAGACCCCTCCAAGGATGAAACATCCTTCCTTAGAGACGGGGCCCAAAACTGCTCACGATATTCCAAACGTGGTCTGACAAGAGCCTTATACAGTCTCAGCAATACATCTCTGCTCTTGTATTCTATTCTGCTCTTGAGTGCTAACGCTGCTTTAACTGCCAACTGAACATGCACAGTAACCTTAAGAGAATTCTAAACTGGGACTCCCAAGTCTCTTTGTGCTTCAAATTTCTGAAGCCTTTCCCCTTTAGAAAAATAGCCTACGCCTCTCTTCCTAGCAATGTGTGTACACATGTTCCCACTTTGTATTCCATCTGCCAATTCGTTGCTCAATCCACAAATATGACATTTTATTTTAAGTTGACGAATTCCTGGTGAAATTTTGATAGTGTCTCTGAGGGGTTTGTTCTCCCTCAGTTATCCCAAACATGATAAATTGGAAGTTACATAAGGGCTGTGTCTTCTACTTATGTTGTGTTTTCAAAAACTGTGGACTGGATTGAGAAAGTTTTTTTTCAAAGACACAAAATGTCTCAGAGGTAGACAATTTGGAATAAAAGACTGGTGCGGATCCACCTGTTCCTATAAGGAAGCTTAAACACGGATCCCTGAAAGGGGCAGGGCAGGTTAATCATTAAGAAGGCACTCGGGACCCTTACCTTCATCAGGCAAAGTGTAGATTCTAAGATGGGGGTGCTGTTGGAACTGTACAGGACTTTAGTGAGGCCTCAGCTGGAGTTCTGTGTGCAGTTCCAGTCTCCATTCTATTGGAAGGATGTGATTGCACTGGAGGAAGGGGTGCAGAGGAGATTCACCAGGATGTAGGCCTGGGGCTGAGCACTTGAGCAATGGAGAGAGGCTAGATAAGTTTTCTATGGAGCAGTGATAAAGGGTGGAGCCTGACAGAGGTGTGTAAGATTATGAGGGGCACAGACAGTGGGGCGGTGGATAGGAAGCAGTGTTCCCCCTTAGCTGAAGGGTCATTAACAAGTGGGGGAGGGTGTCATTTTAAGATGAAAGTTTGGAGGCTGATTTGAGGATTGTATCACCCAGATGGTGGTAGGGGTATCAATGACAGAGACCTTTCTGCCTGGTGAGAACTGTATGATTGGCTCATAGATAATTGAGCAGCTTGGAGCTAAGAACAAGTTACGGAAAGAGAGAGAGAGAAGCATTCAGTTTTTATTTCGCCTGCTTGGAAGTGATCCCTCTGTTCTCTGCAGTTAAAAGTCTGAGTAAACCTGAAGGAAACCAGTCCATCTTCCCTTCACCCATTATTGTATGCCATGAGGTTTAACTGATATGTCAGAGACTTTTAAGAGTGTTCCAGACTCACCACTATAAGCATTGGGAGAAAGACGACTGATTTGACCAGCAGCAGAATCATAAGGATAATCTCAACAACAGAACTTGGGAATAAAAACGACTGAGCTATCTTTCCAGATATTCCTCTCTGTCTATAGCCATCCCTTTGAAAAAATCTTGAAAGTTTGTGACGTCTCTGTGAGTAGTGGGACTTGATTCCTAGCCTGTTACCCCAGTGAGGGACAAACAGTAGAACATCATCGGTCATGGTATTATAAGGGCTGGGGCTTAAAATATCGGGGAGTCTTGTTGCAACAGTGCAGTGCATTGGCAAGTCCACATCTAGACTACTCCGAAGAGTTTATGGTCCCCGTATTTATGAAAGGATTGGCAGGTGTTGGGAAACAACTCAGAAGAGATTCCTGAGACAGTGGGTTTGACTTATCAAGAGTGGCTAAACAGGCTAAACCTTTATTCATTCAGATTTAGAGGAATGCGGGATGATTATTTTGAAGCCTATGATTCTGGAGGGCGGGGTGTGTGCTTGATAAGGTCATTCCCATGAGTAGGGGATTCTCAAATCAGGGGGATAGTTACAGAGTCAAGGGCACTCACTTGGAACTGAGATAGGAAAGAATTTCTCCCCTCCAAGGGGAGCCAATGTTTGGCAATCTTGACCCCAGAGAGTTGTGGATGCTAGATCAATGGTAGTGCATAAAGAGGAGGTAGGTAGATTTTTTTGGAACATTGGGGAGTAGAGGGCAATGAGGAGTTGGCACAAAAGGGAGGAGGTTGAGATCCAGGGCGTGGTCCTGTTGGATGATGGAGCTGGAATGAATGTCTGAATGACCTAATCCTGCTGCTATCCCTCATGTACTTAAGGTGCGGTGGTAAAGTCCCTATCTTTGGGTTGGGCGATCTGGGTTCAAGTCATGAAAACGGCCAAACAGGTGGGTAATGAAGAAGAGAGGCTAATGCGCATGTAAACAGCCTCTGATCAAGGGGTCCAAAGTCGCACTTGTTGATGGGACAGATAATGAGATTCAAACATGTGGTCAGACCTCATGGAATGTTATGAAGAGGTTATAGCTTCATGAAACGGGGATTGGTTTATTTCTCAAAACTTCACTGTGGGTCATTGAAGAGGGAAATGAAGGATTCTCTCTCCCTCTGTCTCTTTCTCTCTCTCTGTCTTTCTCTTTCTATCTGTCTCATTCTCACTCTCTCTCTTTTTCTCTCTTTCTCTCTCTTTCTTTCCCTCTTTCTCATTCTCTTTCTCTCACTCTTTCTCTCTCTGTCTCTCTTTCTCTCTTTTCTCTGTTCCTTTCTCTTTCTCTCTCTGTCTCCAACTTTCTCGCTGTCTCTCTGTCTTTCTCTCTCTCTTTTTCTTTCTCTCTCTTTCTCTTTCTCTCTCTTTCTCTCTCTCTGTCTCTCTTTCTTCCTCTGTCTCTTTCTCTGTCTCTGTCTCTCTTTGTCTCTGTCTTCCCTCTCTCTGTCTCTCTCTCTCTCCCTGAGCAATATACAAAATGCCTGAAGGACAATGACGGAGGACAAATGTCAAACAGTCTTCAAGCAAATTCTCAAACATTGTGCGGTGAGGACAGTGTGATATTGGGCTGTATGCTCCAGCATGTGGCCAAATTCTAGCCCAATTTCCCTTCAGAGCATGACTCGCTGGACGAGCTCCCATGCAAGGACACACAGAGCTTCCTGGGCCACATACCAAGGAGCAACGTCCACTTAAATCAATGAACCATGGAGAGGAATGTCATTGTCCAGTTCCTCTAATTTCACCGATGAACTCCCCTCCTCCTCCTGCTGTGAGGCAGCACTAGGAGCCAAACTAATGCAGCAAGGTCCAGGGGATGGGGGGAGGGCTCTGGGAAACAGCCTCACTCCCCATAAAATCTGAAAGAACTGCAGATGCTGTAAATCAGGAACAAAAATAGGAGTTGCTGGAAAAGCCCAGCAGGTCTGGCAGCACGTTTGAAGGAAAAAAATCAGAGTTAACGTTTCAGGTCCAGGTTCTGAGGAAGGGTCATCTGACCCAAAACGTTCACGCTGATCTTTCCTTGACAGATACTGCCAGACCTGCTGAGCCTCGATCCCCGGGTTGTTGAAGAGCCCCGGCCATTGGCAAACATTTTCACCCCAGGCCTTCGATTTGCTGGTCTGTGAGGCGGAGGGATGCCCACGGCACTAATGCAATTCCTGCTCCTACTGAGATGACTGTGAAGGATTCTCCTTCTCAGCTCTCCTGCGGCACAGTGACCCTGAGATTTAAACTCTCTCTCTCTCTTTCCCTCATATATATAGGTCTCCACTCTTGCCTCACCCTTTTTGTCATCTTTCTTTTCCTTTTTCATCTTCTTCCTGTCGATGGGGTGGAGGGGGTGACATGGCAGAAAGGAGATATCAGGTTGGGCCTCTTGGCAAGACGGCTTCAGATTTCCAAAGCCTTTCCCCATTGAAAATAATCTACGCCTTTATTCACACTATCAAAGTGTGAAGTTTGCATCGCAGAGTGGTTAAGCAACGACAGCAGATCAAGCACGGGCCGGAGGATCAAGCGCAGGCCGGAGGATCAAGCATGGGTCGGAGGATCAAATGCAGGTCGGAGGATCAAACGCGGGCCAGAGGATCGAGCACCAGCTGGAGGACCAAGGGTGGGCTGGAGAATCAAGTGTGGGCTGGAATATCGAGTGCAGGCCGGGGGATGGAGTGAGAGCCACAGGACCAAGGATGGGTCGGAGGATCAAGTGCAGGCCGGAGCACCGAGTGCGGGCCGGAGGACCGAGGGCGGGCCGGAGCACCGAGGGCGGGCCGGAGCACCGAGGGCGGGCCGGAGGGTCGAGTGCGGGCCGGAGGGTCGAGTGCGGGCCGGAGGACCGAGTGCGGGCCGGAGGACCGAGTGGAGGCCAGAGGACCGAGGGTGGGCAGACCAAGGGTGGGCCAGAGGATCGAGTGTGGGCTGGAGTCGGCAGCTGATCGGTTGGTTCGGTGGCGAGAGTGAGCCAGTGAGGCAGTGGCTGTCTTGGTTCTTCCCAGACCCTCCCCTATTCCTGACGATCAATTTGGCAGCAAGAGTGGGCCTTTCTTGCCTCCTGGCATTGGGAGCAGCGGCATCGGCGGTGGTGTGGCTCCTTCCAGCGTTCTAAGCAGCGGCAGCAGAGCTCTTCCCAGTGATTAGAGGCAGCGGCAGCAGCGAGAGCTTGGCTCCTCCGGGCAGGACTCATGGGTCGGCCTAGACTCCAGGCCGTAGCTAGGCCCAGGTTCCTGCAGCGTGACCTAGTGTTCCAGGCACATTTGTGGAGATTGGACTTTGGATTTTGAGATCTGGCCTTATTTTCCTTTTTACCTTTTTACTCTTGTTAAATCTTTTACTTCTGGCTTTGTAACCAAGATGGCACCAGAGAATGGTGACTATGAGCACTTTTCACTGTTCTCGTGTATTCCTATATTTGGTACATGTGACAATAAAATCTAAATCTAAAAAGAATCTAAAGAAGATGTTTAGCCTGTTTGCCTCCATTGCTCAGATCTTTGCGTGTAGGAGTTGGGATGTCACATTGAGGTTGTACAGGACTTTGTTGAGGCCTCTTCTGGAACACGTGTCTGGTTCCGGTCACCCTGTTGTAGGAAGGATATTATTAAGCTTCTGGAGAGATTTGCCACACTGTTGCCAGGAATGGAGGGTTTATGTTATAAGGAGAGGCTGGGACTTCTTTCGCTGAAGTGTAGGAGGTTGAGGGATGACCTTATAGAGGTTTATAAAACCATGGAGGGGGGGGAGTAGAGATAAGGTGAATAGCAAAGGTTTTTGTTTCCTAGGGTGGGGGATTTCAAGACTAGGGGCATATTTGTAACGTGAGAGGAGAGAGATTTATAGTGGACCTGAGAGTGGTTCATGTGTGGAATGAACTTCCAGAGGAAGCGGTGGATGCGGGTACAATGGCAAGATTTAAAAGACATTTGGATAAGTATATGAAAAGGAAAAGTTTGGAGGGAAGTGGGCCATGGGCAGGCAGATGGGACTAATTTTGATTGGGATTATGGTCAGCATGGACTGGTTGGATCGAAGGGTCTGTTTCCTTGGGAATTCCATGACAAGTGGAGACCCATAGGGCTCAGTGTTAGCGGAATGATGCCATGTGTGGTTCATGTAAAGGATTTGGACTAGAATGTAGGAGGGCCAACAATATGGAAATTGGTACTCCCACCGCCATCGTCATTTCCACTAACACTAACACCAATGACCACATCGCTACCTCCACTTCTGCCCACATGAACATCCCCACACAGATACCCACTCGCGAGACAGTCTCCATCCCCACTTCCAGCTACAACTCTACACCTAGCCCCAGCCCCAGCCCCAAGCCCTGCAGGTATTCACCATTCCCCCAGACCTCCCCTCACTGATGATGAATGGTCAGTCCTCAGTAAAGAATTCACCTTCCTTCCCTCACGCCCACACATCAATGAATTCTGTTCACGTCTGGATGTCGAACTGTTTTTCTGCGGCTTGCGCCTCCATACCTATTTCTTTGACCGGGAATTTAATCCACCCTCTGCAGACCCCTTCTCCTGCCTCGATCACACCCCATCCTCTTGGACACCACCCCATGGCCTCCTACCCTCCCTCCACCTCTTCGTTTCCAATTGCTGTCGCGATATCAATCGCCTGAATGTCTCCACCCCTCTAACTTACTCCAACCTCTCCCAATCGAAATGCGCAACCCTCTGCTCCAATCCCAAACTCACCATCAAACCTGCGGATAAGTGGGGTAGAGTAGTAGTGGTTTGGCACACTGACCTCTCCATTGTGGTGACCAGGTTCCAACTCTCCGACACCTCCTCCCACCGCACACTCAATTATAACCCCACTCCCGATCATCAAACCATCACCTGTCAGACCATTCATAACTTCATCACCGCAGGTGACGTCCTGCCCACAGCCTCCAACCTTATCGTTCCCCAACCCTGCACTGCGTGTTTCTATCTCCTTCCCAAAATCCACAAACCTGACTGCACCGGCCTACCCACTGTCTCTGCCTGCTTCTGCCCCACTGAACTCATCTCCGCTTACCTTGACTCTGTCTTTTCCCCCGGTCCAGAAACTCCCCACCTACGTTCAGGGCACCACCCATGCCCTCCACCTCCTCCAGACTTCCAAATCCCTGGCCCCCAAAACCTCATCTTCATCATGGACATCCAATCCTTGTACACTTGTATCCCCCACACAGATGGCCTAAAAGCCCTCCATGTCTTCCTCTCCCACAGGCCCAACCAGTCACCCTCCACTGACACCCTCATCCTCTTAACAGAACTCGTCCTTACCCTGAACAACTTCTCCTTGAACTCCTCCCACCTCCTACAAACTAAGGGGGTGTCTACGTGCACCCGCATGGGTCTGAGCTATGCCTGCGTCTTCGTACGATATGTGGAATGGTCCCTTTTCTGCTGTTACACCTGCACCATCCCTCACCTCTTCCTCCATTACATTGATGTCTGTATCAGCACTGCCTTGTGCTCACATGAGGACCTTCAACAGTTCATCAACTTTACCAACACCTTTCACCCCAACCTCAAATTCATCTGGACCATCTCCGATACATCCCTCTCCTTCCTGGACCTCTCCGTCTCCATTTCCATCTCTGGTAACCATCTCAACACCAACATCTACTTCAAACCCACCGATTCCCACAGCTACCTGGACTACACCTCCTCTCACCCACCCTCCTGCAAGAATGCGATCCCTTACTCCCAATTCCTCCGCCTCTGCCGCGTCTGCTCCCAAGATGGGGTGTTCCATCCCAGATGACCTCATATTTCAAGGACCACAACTCCCCTCTCCGGTGATCCAAAATACTTTCAACCGCAATTCTTGCATTTCCTGCACTTGTGTCCTCAAACCTCCTCCGCCCAACAAAAATAAAGAGAGTACCCCTGGTTCTGACATACCACCCCACCAACCTCCGCATCTAGCGTATCATTCTCCACCATTTCCGCCACCTACACTCCGACCCCACTAAAAAGAGATATTTCCCTCTCCACCCCTACCTTTCATAGGGACCGCTCTCTCTGTGATACCCTCATCCACTCCACAGTCCCCACTAACCTCATCACCCCCGGCACCTTTCCCTGCAACTGCAGAAAGTGCTACACCTGCCCCTACACCTCCCCCCTCACTTCCATCCAAGACCACAGACAATCTTTCCAAATCCAAAGGGGATTCACCTGTACATCCTCTGACCTGGTTTATCGCATCCGCTGCTCCCGATGTGGCCTTCTCTACATCAGTGAGACCAACGGAGACTTGAAGACCGTTATGTAGAGCATCTGCGCTCTGTTCGCGACAAATGACAACACCTTCAGGTCACCAACCATTTTAACTCCCCCTCCCATTCCCTGGGTGACATGTCCATCCTGGGCCGCCTCCAGGGTCACAAAGACACCACCTGGAAACTGGAAAAGCAGCACCTCATATTCCGTCTCGGGATCCGACAGCCCGATGGCCTGAACATAGAATTCCCCAGTTTTAAAATCTCCCCAAACCCGGTCTCATCCAACCCTCCCTCTCACCCCCGCCTCTATGACCTGACACAATCTGTCCATCTTCTTTCCCACCCCCATCAGCACCATTCCCCTCCCTCTATTTATTTCTAAGCTTCCTTCACCCTCCTCAGTCCTGATGAAGTATCTAGGCCTGAAACATTCACTTTCCTGCTCCTCTGATTCTGTGTGACACCCACACTGTATTGACTCTGACTCCAGCATCGGCAGTTGTAGCTTTCTCTGGAAATTGGCAAACACTGTGGAGGACAGCCTTACAATATAAAAGGGTATAGCCAGGGCCGGTCAGATGGGGCTGATCAGGGGCAAACGGGATTTAGTCCAGTTAAGGGTGATATGATGCAATTGGGCAGGAGAAACAAGGCAAGGGAAGGCATGATGCACAGTCAGACCCTGGGAAGCAGCCAGGATCAATGGGAGCTTGGTGCGCATGGTCACCAGCCCCTGAAGGTATCGGGACAGGTAGATAAAGTAGTTCAGAAGGCCTGTGGGGTCACTTGGTTAGAGACCAAAAAACTGCAGATGCTGGAATCCAAGGTAGACAAACAGGAGGCTGGAAGAACACAGCAAGCCAGGCATCATCTGGAGGAAAGGAGCAGTCAATGTTTCGGGTCTTGTCCTCCTTAACCTTCAGATTAACTCCTCCTCGAGACTCGATGCATGTAAATATAGCCTTGTATATGTAAGAGATGTCTTTGGCTGTTTGGACAGTCAAACTCCAAAGCTTATTTGTTTCCTTAATAAGCTACTGTACAGAACTGAAGTGTACTTATGACTAGGTATATCTTCAAAGATATTTATTATGAATAAAGTACATTTTTGAAATATAAAAGGCAGTGTGAAGACAGTGGGCAGCAGATAGCGACATTCTCCACCTCCACTGATTCTGATGAACAGCGCCACCAGGTGTACAGAGGGTAGAAATTGCAGAAAGACCGCAGAGTCAACAACAACAGACTTCGATTTTGAGAACACAATTTGTTGCCAAAGGGTGTCCCACAGTCACTTATAGCTAATGAAACACTACAATGAATCCAGGTCTTTTGAACTGGAGTATTCCTAAAAATACAACAAATCAAGATCCTACAAATGCTAGGTCAGGACGAAAGAAGAGTTTTTTTTGATGCACGTTCAGGAATCAATATTGGGCCCATTCCCAGTGAAACCTCTCCCTGAACATAATCCAAACCGTGGCCAAGGTATTTTTCTCATTCCCCTGAAGAACAAGTGGGCCTTTGGTTCGACATCTCATCCAAACAATAGAATATCCAACATTGCAGCAATCTGTCTCTGTGTCCCCTCTGACAGTGCAGCACCCACTCAGCACTGCACTGGGACTGTCACCCTGCCTTATAGGGCTCTTGTGTCTGCAATGGGAACCAGAAGTGGGAGTGCTAACCACTGAGCCACCATAGAACCTTAATGTAGCCGCTGAGCACTGGATCAATGCTGTCCTGGACTGGGTTGTAGGAGAAGTGAACATATTTTGGTAGATTCCAAATTGAGACTTTTTGACTCATTGGGAATTACAAGACGTGGGAATCAGGCAGGATAGTAGAGTTGAGGTGGAAGATCAACCATGATCTTACTGAATGGGGAACAAGTTTAAGGGGCCAAATACCCTCCTCCTGTTCCTATACTTTCTTAAAATGTACATTCCCAGCACAGAATGGACAGTCTGTTTACTCTCAATCCATGTAAATATATTACACCCAATCCCATGTGATCTCACACTGTTTACTAACCAGAAGGGGTGAACACTGAGGATGTGAATGTGAGAGAAGAGGTGACATTGGAAGCAGAATTGACTACATTGTCCAGTTCAGGGTGAAATCTGAACCTGACACCAATTCAGCTGTTAACTGTCCCAGAGGAAGAGCTGAGGAAGGGGGTTAGAGCAGAACTTAACCTAAGGAATTTCCACATCTTCGACAAAAAAAAAATCAGTTGCAACCAGTTCCCATGTGGGTGCCCACAGCTCCCTGCTTCGGTTTGGAGCAAGTGCGTGAATGAAAGGAGATGTTGTTTAATGTCAGAATAAGCTCAGCCAGGCAGAGAGAGACGGTGAAGAAGAAACTGGCAGTGAAAGGGAATGGGTGTTTTAGGGGTGTAATAGAATTAAAGTTAGGTGGGAAAAGACAAATGTTAGTTAAAAGTTGTATTTCACAGATTGGATACAATCACATTTCCCAGTCCCTTCCCCAAACACCCACACTTCCAACCACCAGGAATACTGACTGGATGATCATTCCCAGCCTCCTCCTGAGATTCCCAGAATCATTGATCCCTGTCTTTAGCCAATTCCATTCACTCCAAGTCGTATCATAGACTTAACGACCTGTAGATAGCAGACCCTCTGTTCACGCAGCCACCAGCAGAGTCATTAAACATCAGACTGTAGACCCACTCACATCAGCACCAGCTTCTCTTTAC
Organism: Rhincodon typus; assembly: GCF_021869965.1. NCBI lineage: Eukaryota > Metazoa > Chordata > Chondrichthyes > Orectolobiformes > Rhincodontidae > Rhincodon > Rhincodon typus. Next base: position 6,730,277 of record NC_063378.1, on the reverse strand, counting down.
TGACAGCTTGGAGCAAAAACTACAGGTAGAAAAGTAACAAATATCCAGGGCAGAAATACAGATATATCCATACATAAACTATTTACAGTATTCTATATACATATGTTCTGAAGTTGGGTGGAATACTTATGAAGTGGCAGGGAGGAGGTTAGAATTTGTTGGTAAAAATGATAGTGGGGGAAAAAAGGCAGTGTGTAGTCCCCTTAAAAAATATTGTGCTTTGTCTGTGCTTGGAAGTTCTGTACAGAGATCCTCAAAAAGTGAAACAAGTGTATCAAAGGCCTTACAGGTAACAGACAAAACAGCAGTCTGGTTTTGATGTTTTGACAAGTTTAAAATTTGGCCAATTAATGAAAACCAAGCTCTCAGCAATTCAAAGCCAATTGAATTTAAGAACTGATTGTGTTGACAGCCTGAAACCAATCATATAAGAATTTGATGTGTCGTAGGGGATATATAAAAAAAAAGTTTTTTTGAACATCAGGGAGACTAAAACTTCAGCTGCAGCGAAAGCAAGTCCGCCACCTGAGAGACAAACCTGGCTTTCACACAAAACCATTAAACTCTCTGAAAAGCTCTATCAGAAGTACCATAGCAGTTTTAGCTCAAACCCATCACAAACAAAATTACAGAAAGAATCATTCCTGACAGCAGAAACATCGGAAGAAAGGCTTTTGTGGCTTAATGGGGAAAGGCAGAGTGTTCCAGAAAACACAGTCTGTGTGAATTCGGAGAGATCAAGTGTTAATTTATATTTTTCACTCATTAATTGGGTTTATATAAATGGGACTTGTGTTTATTTGGACAGCATTCCAGCGCACTTCTGTCTCTTCGGACTCTATCCTATCATTTACTCCCTACCCCATGCCCGTCCTTATTTTCTGCATATAAACC
>NC_063378.1:6706410-6719383 GCF_021869965.1 Rhincodon typus | reverse complement strand
AGTAATATTGATCCAGGTGTAACCTGCTCTTCCCCAGCCCAGGGAGAAAGGGAATTTCCTCATCTTGTTGAGATTTACTTGGTTCCATGTGTGACTGTATGCTGTTTCCAGTTTGAGAAAACAATGAAGGGTCTAGACCCGAAACGTTAGCTTTCCTGCTCCTCTAATGCTGCTTGGCCTGCTGTGTTCATCCAGCTCTACACCTTGTTAGCTCAATTCTCCAGCATTGGCAGTTCCTACTATCTCAGTAAGAGTTGGGTTATAATTTGTCATTATAAATAGTGCAATCCTGAGTCAGTGCTACTGCCCTGTACCTACAAAGGGGATAACCCAGTCTCTAATTTACTGTTAATCTGGGGGACACCCAAGAATGAAATTGTACACAGGTTTGTTGATACAAGTGAAAATTTGAGAGAATAAGATTTACAGTTCAAAAACAGAACAAACCTGTTCAAAGACCAACTGGAACAAGGCATTTGGTCAGTTCTGATCTCTGACCTCAGGGAGTCAAGCCAAAACCAGTACGTGTGTCAGATTTCTGAGAGGATGGGTTTGCACTTTCATTCATCTCTCTGTAACAGATGAGGGGTTTCTGTTTCCGGTATTCTGTGTTTCATCTCGGATTTTATGGGGGTGGTCATGCAGGGATCATGTTGCTGGATGAGTAATCTAGAGACCTGGACTAATAATGCAGAGAATGAGAGTTCAAATCCCACCATGGCACTTTCAGATTTTACAGTTAATTTACTAACTAAAAATTTGGAAATAGGAAGTTGGTCCCAATAAAAGTGACCATCAAGCTGTTGGATTGTTGTAAAACCCCAAATGGTTCACTCATGTCTCTTTAGGGAAGGAAACCTGCCATCCTTACCTGGTCTGGTGTTTATATGACTTCAGTCCCAAACTAAACTGGCGGGCTTTTAATTGCCCTCTTTAATTGTTTGAGCACATCCATCAGTTTGTATCAAACTCCTGGACAGGAAAATCCACGATAAAATGTAGTGGATCACTGGCTGTGAGCCAGGCATCGAATCAGGACACAGCAATGGCATAGCCAGCCCAGCTGACCCTGCAAAGTGCTCCTCACTAACATCTGGAGACTGGGGTCCAACTTGGGAGACAGTGGGACATAGTCACACTGACAGAAACAACACGCCATCACCACCTTTGGTTAAAACTAAAATAAGCTCAGCAGCTGCTGGTCAGTGTCCAGTTGTTTCTGTTGTAAAGCGCGTATCGATCCCATTGTGGGGCAGTGTGTGTGTGAGATCATTGGTATGTAACGTCCCACATCGCTCCGGGACTAGAATTACCCAGGGATCTGTTTGTACTGGGCTAGTTCTGAAACATTATGGCCTGTAGGTCTCTGTTGTTAGTTTTGTTCATGTCTCTCAATCTGCTCATGTCTTCATTCTATCTCCAGGTCCTGGACTCTCAACTGGAGCAAGAGTTGGATTGGGAATTGGGATTGTTGCTGTTTTTGTTGTTGCAATTGTGGTTTATACCATTCAAAAGCGAAAAAGATGGTGAGTTCTGGAATATTCCACAATTCTCTTTGTATAAAACTGTATGAAATGATGCTGGGCTCTGTCCCTGTCCATTACCTGAGCTGTGAGGATGCTTCAGTCCAGCCTGTCATTGAGCAGTATCATCCAGTCACTTCCACCTTGTCATCCTCTCACTGCTGAACAGTCTCCATGGATTGGAAAGGAGCAAATATTATCCCACTGGAGTTTCCAGCAACTTTGTTTTTGTTCCACGTGTCTGTGCTCACCGCCTTCCCCCACATACACCCTCACAGTGGGAGCAGGAAGTGTTGCAAGGTTATCTCACTGTCTCTCTGGCCCTCCCTCTGTCAGTCAGCACAGCTCCTGTGCAGTGTCCAGCTCTTGCCCATTGCCTCCCCTATAAGCCTCCTCTCCTGTACACTCTGTGCTCCATCACCGTGCAGCTCCTGTCACCCATTGTCCAGGTGCCATTGGTTCCCATGATGATAAGTGTTATTTAACGAGTCTATGCTCATGAACATCTCCCTCACATGCCTGGATGGGTGCGGATCCACTAACACTCATGAAGCTTGACACCATCCAGGACAAAGCAGCCCGCCTGATTGGCACTACCTCCAGAAGCATCCATTCCGTCCACCACAGATGCTCAGTAGCTGCCGTGTGTACCATCTATAAGATGCACTGCAGAAATTCACCAAAGATCCTCAGACAGTACCTTCCTAATCCACAATCACTTCCATGTAGAATGACAAGGGCAGCAGATACATGGGAATATCAGCCCCTGCAAATTTTCCTCCAAGCCACTCACCTGCTGACTTGGAAATATATTGCCATTCCTTCACTGTTGCTGGGCCAAAATCTTGGAATTCCCTCCGTAATGGGTATTGTGGGTCAACCCACTGAAATAGTTCAAGAAGGCGGCTCACCACCTCCTCCTCAGGGCCAACTAGGGACAGGTAATAAATACTGGTCCAGCCAGTGGCACCCACATCCCATGAATGAAGAAATTTAAAAATTCACATTTGCCCAAAGTGCTGGACTCTTTTAATGTAACCTGCACTCTGTTTGTTTCTCTTCTTTTGGGATTATGTTTGAAACTGACACTCCAGCAATCGAAATAAAGCATTTAATTGTGACCCCTTTTGGGAGATGACCTGTTGAGGTGAAGCACGGAGCGTTGTGCCAACAGCACCTGGGCATCAGGATGGAGCGGCTGGAGAACAAAACCTTCTGGGGAACGTGGCTATCCAGCACTAACTGAGTTTCCACTGCACTGAGCCTGGGTCAAGGAGGGGAAAATCAGCACCGTGTTGTGGGGATTGAGTGATTCCTGGTGGAAAGTCTGAGCTCAGGATTGAGACCAAAAATCACTTCCCACTTTGCACAAACCTTTCTGAGCAGCACAATCTCAGGAGGGAAATTCCCAGTGGAGGTTTTATCCTTTACTGGGAAAACTGTCGGAGTATTTCATTCTCTGCATTATAGCTCAGTGTTACTGTTACAGACTGTGTCTAAACTCAGTCTCGTGGTTCACTTTTTGGCATCTACCCTTTGATCAAACCTGGTAGAGATTTTTTCCAAGATATTTTGATAAATATCCTATTGATGAGTGAGTGGGAACACCAGATAACTTCATCAGAAACTGAATTGAACAGGAGCTCATTTATTTTCCATCTGGACTTGACCCACTGCAGTCCCTGTAGTGATGGTGCTCTGACAGCAGGTAATATGGGAAGAGGCTTCAGGCTCCCTCTGCAGCAATGTCTACTGGCCAAAGCCAGCAACAGATTCTGGATGGTTTACACATTGAAACTGCCTCTGGCCAAATGTATGTCCTGTACATTTAACTCTTAATTTTCCAGAATATCTAAGTAATTGTACTGTAAATAGTTTATATTCGAATCTGTCAGATATCATGATTCCTTTTCTATCTGTACAGTTTGCTCCAGGGTCTGATTAAAGCAAATCTGGTGCTGATTTGTATGAATATGTTAAAGTCGGATATATTTGTATCTTTATTCTGGATGTTTGTCCTGATATTGTACCGATATGTCTTGTGAATGTAAATATGACTTTTGGAAATAAAGTATCTGCTTCAGCAGTGATTGGTCATAACTTCTGTCCTTCTGTTGAAAATTATGTTTAATTAACATTTTATATTTGGATATATCTGCATTTCTGCCCTGGATATTTGTTACCTTGCGATCTGTAGTTCATTGCTCCAAGGTGTGATTAAAGAGAAGCTGGTGCCGATATCAGTGGATCGACAGTCTGATGTTTAATGACTCTGCTGGTCACGACATGAACAGAGGGGCTGCTGTGCACAGGCAGTAAGTGTTTGGGGGAGGGGTTCAGGACCATGGGAACTCTAATTACCACTGTTACAACTTTTAAGTAACATTTGTCTTTTTCCACATAAGTTTAATTACATTACACCCCAAAGCCACTTGTTCCCTGTCACTGCCAGTTTCCCTCCCATCTCCATCACCATCTCTCTGCCAGGCTGAGCTTATTCTGACATTAAATAACATCTCCTTCCACTCACTCACTTGCTTCAAACCAAAGGTGTGACTTATGAGCACCCAGACAGGAACTGGCTCCAGCTGTCTTTTTGTAGGAGATGTGGAACTTTCCTTGGTTCAGTTCTGCTCTAACCCCTTCCCCCACCTCTTCCCCTGGTACATCAGTCACTGAACTGGTGTCGTTTTCAGATTTCATCCTGAACCGGACAATTTCCTCGATTCTACTCTTAATGTCTCTTCTTTCACCTTCACATCCTCGGTTAGTAAACAGTGTGAGACCACGTGGGATTGTGGGTAATACACTGACATAAAACTGGCATAAGGGCACTTTATCTGAATGCTCGGAGCATTCGAAACAAATTGGATGAGTTGACGGCGCAAATCGTGGCAAATGGGTATGATTTAGTGGCCATTACAGAGACATGGTTGCAGGATGGTCATGACTGGGAGTTAAATATCCAGGGGTATCAAACTGTTCGGAAGGACAGGAAGGTAAGGGAGGTGGTGTTGCTCTGATTTTTAAAGATGACATCAGGGCAGTAGTGAGAGATGATATAGGTTCTACTGAACAAAAGGTTGAATCCATTTGGGTGGAAATTAGGAATAGCAGGGAGAAGAAGTCACTGATAGGTGTGGTCTATAGGCCACCAAATAGTGACATCTGGTGGGGCGGGCAATAAACATAGAAATAGCTAATGCATGTAAAAATGGTACAGCAATTATCTTGGGGGATTTCAATCTACATATCGATTGGTCAAACCAGGTCGGTCATGGCAGCCTTGAGGAGGGGCTCATAGAATGCATCCGTGATAATTTCCTTGAACAATATGTAATGGAACCTACGAGGGAACAACTATCCTAGATCTAGTCCTGTGTAATGAGACAGGAATAATTAATGATCTCACAGTTAGGGATCCTCTCGGAAGGAGCGATCACAGTATGGTCGAATTTAAAATACAAATGGAGTGTGAGAAGGTTAAATCCAGTACCAATGTCCTGTGCTTAAACAAAGGAGACTATGATGGGATGAGGGAAGAGTTAGCCAAGGCAGAATGGGAGCAAAATCTTTATGGTGAGTCAATTGAGAGAACAGTGGAGGACTTTCAAAACGATTTTTCACAGTGCTCAGCAAAAGTATATTCCAGTGATAAGGAAGAACTGTAGGAAAAGAAAAAGTCAACCATGGATGTCTAAGAAAATAAAGGAAAATATCAGATTAAAAAAAATACATACAAAAAAGCAAAGATTAGTGGGAAACTAGTAGACTGGGAAATCTTTAAAGGCCAACAGAAAGCCATAAAAAAAGTTATAAAGAAAAGTAAGATCGATTATGAGAGTAAACTAGCTCAGAATATAAAAACAGGCAGCAAAATTTTCTGTAAATATGTAAATCGTAAAAGAGTGTTGAAGGTAAACATTGGTCCTTTAGAGGATGAGAAGGCCAATTTAATAACTGGGAATGAGGAAATAGCCGAGACATTAAACAGTTATTTTGTGTCGGTCTTCACAGTGGAAGACACAAATAACATGCTGAAAACTGATGGCAAGAAGGTTATAGCAGGTGAGGACCTAGAAACTATCATTATCACTAAAGATGCAGTGCTGGGCAAACTGATGGGGCTAAAGGTAGACAAGTCTCCTGGCCCTGATGAAATGCATCCCAGGGTACTAAAAGAGGTGATGGGGGAAATAGCAAATGCACTAGCAATTATGTAATAAAATTCACTGGACTCTGGGGTGATTCCCACAGATTGGAAAGCAGCCAATGTGACGCCACTGTTTAAAAAAGGAAGTAGAAAAAAGCAGGTAAATACAGGCTAGTTAGCTTCACTTCGGTAGTGGGGAAAATGCTTGAATCTGTCGTTAAGGAAGAAATAGTAAGACATCTGGATACAAATTCTCCCGTTGGGAACACCCAGCATGGGTTCAAGAAGGGTAGGTCATGTTTAACTAATTTGGTGGAATTCTTTGAGGATATTACTTGCATGGTGGACAATGGGGAACCTGTGGATGTAGTGTATCTGGATTTCCAGAAGGCATTTGACAAGGTGCCACACCAAAGGCTGTTACATAAGATAAAGTTGCACAGTATTACAGGTAATGTATTGGCATGGATAGAGGATTGGTTGACCAGTAGAAAGCAAAGAGTAGGGGTAAATGGGTGTTTTTCTGGTTGGCGGTCAGTGGCGAGTGGTGTGCCTCAGGGATCAGTGTTGGGACCGCAATTATTTACAATTTACACAGAACATAGAACATTACAGCGCGGTACAGGCCCTTCAGCCCTCGATGTTGCGCCGACCTGTGAAACCAATCTGAAGCCCATCTAACCTACACTATTCCATTATCATCCATATGTTTATCCAATGACCATTTAAATGCCCTTAAAGTTGGTGAGCCTACTACTGTTGCAGACAGGGAATTCCACGCCCTTACTACTCTCTGAGTAAAGAACCTACCTCTGACATCTGTCCTATATCTATCACCCTCCAATTTAAAGCTATGTCCCCTTGTGCTAGCCATCACCATCCGAGGAAAAAGGATCTCACTGTCCACCCTATCTAATCCTCTTATCATCTTGTATGTTTCTATTAAGTCACCTCTTAACCTTCTTCTCTCTAAAGAAAACAGCCTCAAGTCCCTCAGCCTTTCCTCATAAGACCTTCCCTCCATACCAGGCAACATCCTGGTAAATCTCCTCTGCACCCTTTCCAATGCTTCCACATCCTTCCTATAATGCGGCGACCAGAACTGTACGCAATACTCCAAGTGCAGCTGCACCAGAGTTTTGTACTGCTGCAACATGACCTCATGGCTCCGAAACTCAATCCCTCTACCAATAAAACCTAACACACCGTACGCCTTCTTAACAACCCTATCAACCTGGGTGGCAACTTTCAGGGATCTATGCACATGGACACCAAGATCTCTCTGCTCATCCACACTACCAAGAATCTTACCATTAGCCCAGTACTCTATTCCTGTTACTCCTTCCAAAGTGAATCATCTCACACTTTTCCGCATTAAACTCCATTTGCTACCTCTCAGCCCAGCTCTGCAGCTTATCTATGACCCTCTGTAACATGCAACATCCTTCCGCACTATCCACAACTCCACCGACTTTAGTGTCAAATTTACTAAGCCATCCTTCTACGTCCTCATCCAGGTCATTTATAAAAATGACAAACAGCAGTGGCCCCAAAACAGATCCTTGCGATACACTACTAGTAACTGAACTCCAGGATGAACATTTCCCATCAACCACCACCCTCTGTTTGCTTACAGCTAGCCAATTTCTGATCCAAACCATTAAATCACCCTCAATCCCATGCCTCCGTATTTTCTGCAATAGCCTACCGTGGGGAACCTTATCAAACGCTTTACTGAAATCCATATGCACCACATCAACCGCTTTACCCTCATCCACCTGTTTGGTCACCTTCTCAAAGAACTCAATAAGGTTTGTGAGGCACGACCTACCCTTCACAAAACCGTGTTGACTATCCCTAATCAAATTATTCCTTTCTAGATGATTATAAATCCTATCTCTTATAATCCTTTCCAACACTTTACCCACAACCGAAGTAAGGCTCACTGGTCTATAATTACCAGGGTTGTCTCTACTCCCCTTCTTGAACAAGGGGACAACATTTGCTAGTCTCCAGTCTTCTGGCACTATTCCTGAAGACAATGACGACATAAAGATCAAAGCCAAAGGCTCTGCAATCTCCTCCCTAGCTTCCCAGAGAATCCTAGGATAAATCCCATCCAGCCCAGGGGACTTATCTATTTTCACACTTTCCAGAATTGCTAACACCTCATCCTTATGAACCTCAATCCCGTCTAGTCTAATAGACTGTATCTCAGTATTCTCCTTGACAACATTGTCTTTTTCGTGTGTGAATACTGACAAAAAATATTCATTTAGCGCCTCTCCTATCTCTTCGGACTCCACGCACAAGTTCCCACCACTGTCCTTGACTGGCCCTAATCTTACTCTAGTCATTCTTTTATTCCTGACATACCTATAGAAAGCCTTAGGGTTTTCCTTGATCCTACCTGCTAAAGACTTCTCATGTCCCCTCCTGGCTCTTCTTAGCTCTCTCTTTAGGTCCTTCTTGGCTAACTTGGAACTCTCAAGTGCCCATAGGTGATTTGGAGTTGGGGACTAAGTGTGGTGTGTCAAAATTTGCAGATGACACTAAGGTGAGTGGTAGAGCAAAGTGTGCAGAAGACACTGAAAGTCTGCAGAGGGATATAGATAGTTTAAGTGAGTGGGCAAAGGTCTGGCAGGTGGAGTACAATGTTGACAATTGTGAGTTCATCCATTTTGGTAGGAATAACAGAAAAATGGACGATGTTTTAAATGGTAAAAAATTGCAGCACGCTGCTGTGCAGAGGGACTGGGGTGTCCTTGTGCATGAATCGCTAAAAGTAGGATTGCAGGTGCAGCAGGTAATTAAAAAGGTAAATGGAGTGTCATTGCTCGAGGGATGGAGTTTAAAAACAGGGAGGCTATGCTGCAGCTGTATAGGGTCCTGGTGAGGCCACACCTGGAGTACTGTGTGCAGTTTTGGTCTCCTTACTTGAGAAGGGATATGCTAGCACTGGAGGGGGTACAGAGGAGATTCACTTGGTTGATTCCAGAGTTGAGTGAGTTGGATTATGAGGAGAGACTGAGTAGGCTGGGATTATACTCATTGCAATTCAGAAGAATGAGGGGAGATCTTATAGAAACATATAAGATTATGAAGGGATTAGATAAGGTGGAGGCAGGGAGGTTGTTTCCACTAGCAGGTGAAACTAGGACTAGCGGGCATAGAATCAAAATAAAGGGAAGCAGATGTAGGACTGAGGTCAGGAGGAACTTTTTCACCCAAAGGGCTGTGAATCTGTGGAATTCCCTGCTCAGTGAAGCGGTTGAAGCTACATCGCTGAATGTGTTTAAGGCAAGGCTAGATAAATTTTTGAACAGTAAAGGAATTAAGGGTTATGGTGTGCGGGCAGATAAGTGGAGCTGAGTCTCAAAAAGATCAGCCATGATCTTATTGAATGGTGGGGCAGGCTCAAGGGGCCGGATGTCCTACTCCTGCTCCTAGTTCTTATGTTCTTATGTTTTATGATTGGGAATAGACAGACTGTCCATCCTGCAATGGGAATATATATTTTCGGAATGTATAGGAACAGGAGGATGCTACTTGACCCCTCAAGTTCCCCATTCAGTAAGGTCATGACTGACCTTCTACCTCCACTCCACTTTTGTTTCCATTTCTGGGGATAGGCTTGCTACCTGTATCTACTACTAACCCACCGATTCCCACAGTTACCTTGACTATACATTCTCGCACCCTGCTTCCTATAAAGACTGTATTCCATTCTCCCTAACCTTCCAGACTGTCACATCTGTTCTGATGATGCCAGCTTCGACAAGGGGACCTCCGAAATGTCCACCTCCTTCCTCAACCAAGCATTCGCTACTGCTGTAGTCGACAAGAGCATCAGCCAGGTCTGACCCATCTCCTGCACTTCCACCCTCACCCCCTGTCTTCCATCCTGCAACAGCAATAGCGTTCCCCTTGTCATTACCTACCATCGCACCTGCATCCACATTCAGAGGATCATCAGCTGCCATTTCTGCCACCTCCAGCAGGATGCCACCACCACGCACATATTCCCCTCCCCTTCTTTGTCAGCCTCCCTCCAGGACACCTTGGTCCACTCGTCCTTCATTCCCAACACCTGCCCACAGCCCCTGCAACCGCAGAATATGTAACCTGTCTGTTTACATTCTCCCTCCTCAGTATCTAAGGACCCAAACGCACCTTAGGTGAAGCAGCAGTCCACCTGCACTCCTCACAATCTTGTCTACTGCATTCACTGCTCATAATGTCATCCCCTCTACATTGGGGAAACGAAGTGTGAAATTGGTAACCATTTTACGAAACACCTACATTCCCGAAAAAAAAAGAGTCCCTGAGCTTCCAGTTACCTCCACTTCAACACACCACTGTGTTCCCTGGCTGACACCTCTGTCTCAGGCTTACTGCAGTTCTTCAGTAAGGCTCAGTGAAAGCTGGAAGAACAGCATTTCAGTTTCTGCGTGGAAACTCTGCAGCCTTTTGGACGCAGTATTGAGTTGAACAATTTCAGGGCTTGTGCTTCTCCAATGTCCTTTCCCCAAACCCCACACACCAGGTCTTGTATTCACATGGTCTGCTATTACACATAACTCATTGTTAGCCATAATCGTCCCTGTTAGTAGCTATTGATTCTCCCAGGCTGATTGTTATGCACTCCTTTGTCTGTCCAACTGTTCTTCTATCTCTTTGGGCTCTATCTCCACCTATCACTTAATTGTTACCCCACGTCCATCCCCCCCACCCTATCTTCTGCATATAAACCAACATTTTCCTAGACACCGTCAGTTCTGAAGAAGGGTCACTGGACTTGAAACATTAGCTCTGATTTCTCTCCACAGATGCTGCCAGACCTGCTGAGCTTTTGCAGTGATTTCTCTTTTTGTTTCTGATTCCAGCATCTACAGTTCTTTCAGTTATTATTAATGTTTGGAGGGACATGGGCCAAGCACAGGCAGGTGGGTCTAGTTTAGTTTGGGATTATTGTCGGCATAGACTGGTTAGATCAAAGGGTCTGCTTCTGTGCTGTGTGACTCTATGATCAATTCCAGCGTTGAATCAGCAAAAGATGTTTTCCTCTCCTACAATCCAGTTCAGGAAAGCATTGATCTGGTACTAAGTGGTGATATTAATGTCCTACAATGAATCAATGTGTATCACTTCCATTTCTGAATCCCATTGCAAAGATAAGAGCCCTGTAATGCAGGGTGACTCTCCAAGTGCAGCGCTGAGTGACAGCTGCAATGTCTGAGGGGACAAGAGTTCAGATTGCTGCAATGTTGGATATTCTGTTGTTTGCATAAAACGTCGAACCAAAATCCTGTATTTCTTTCAAGGGAATGAAAAAAATCCTTTGGTCACAATCTGGAAGATTTTCGGAGGGGTGTTTTCACCGGAGACGTCACTCAATATTAATTCCTACACCCCTATCAATATAAACGGCTGATATGCTTTTGCCCTGACCAAGATTTTGTGGGAGCCTGCTGTGCCATATTTATGGCAATACCCAGTTGAACTTTCACCATTAGTTCATGGGCTACAAATGATTTTGGGAAGTGCTGTGGTCCTGGGGGACACTGTTGAAATGCAAGTCTTTGTTGTTAAAACTGCTCCAATGTCTCCCTGCAATAAAAGGAGATGGACGAGTACGGTGAACAATGCGGAATCGGAAGATGTGATGTATCTGGATTTCCAGAAGGCATTTGACAGGGGCCTGCGCAAAAGGCTGCTGCATAAGATGAAGGTGCACAGTATTATGGGTCATGAATTTGCATGGATAGAAGATTGGTTAACTAACAGAAAGCAAAGAGCGGGGATAATGGGGTGCTTTTCTGGTTGGCAACCAGTGCAAGTGGTGTGCGTCACAGATCAGTGTTGGGAACGCAGTTGTTTACAATTTACGTAGATGAATTACAATTGGGGACCCAGTGTAGTGTGGCAAAGTTTGCAGATGATACTAAGATGACTGGTACAGCAAAGTGTGCAGAGGACACTGAAAGACTGCAGAGGGATTCAGGTAGTTTAAGTGAGTGGGCGCAGGCTAGCAGATGAAGTACATTGTTGGCAAATGTGAAGTCATCCATTTTGGCAGGAACGACAGCAAAATGGCTTATTATTTAAATGGTGAAAAATTGCAGCATGCTGCTGTGCAGAGGGACCTGGGTGTCCTTGTGCATGAATGACAAAAAGGCGGTTTACAGGTGCAGCAGGTAATTAAGGCGGCAAATGGAATTTTGTTCTTCATTGCGAGAGGGATAGAGTTTGAAAGCGGGGAGGTTACGCTGTATAAGGTGATGGTGAGGTCACACCTGAAGTACTGTGTTCAGTTTTGGTCTCCATACTTGAGAAAGGATGTGCTGGCACTGGAGGAGGTGCAGAGAAGGTTCACTGGGTCAATTCCAGAGTTGAAAGGATTGACTTATGAGGGAAGATTGTGAAGACTAGGTCTATACTCACTGGAATTTAGGGAGCATCTTATCAAAACATATAAAATTATAAAGGGAATAGATAAGTTAGAAGCAGGGAGGTTGTTTCCACGGGTAGGTGAAACTAGAACTAGGGGGCATAGCCTCAAAATAAAGGGAAGCAGATGTAGGACTGAGCTGAGGAGGAACATCTGCACCAAAAGGCTTGTGTATCTGTGGAATTCCCAGCGATGCAGTTGAGGCGCCCTCGTTGAATGTTTTTAAGGCAAAGATAGATAAATTTTTGAGCAATAAAGGAATTAAGATGGAGTGGGTGGGTAAGTGGAGCCGAGTCCATGAAAAGATCAGAGATAGTTGGAACTGCAGATGCTGGAGAATCTGCCATAACAAGGTGTCGAGCTGGATGAACACAGCAGGCCAAGCAGCATCAGAGGAGCAGGAAAGCTGACGTTTCGGGCCTGGAGCCTTCTTCAGATGTTCTTAGCCTGCTCCTCTGATGGTGCTTGACCTGCTGTGTTCATCCAGCTCTGCACCTTTTTATCTCACACTTCCTCAGAACTTCAGTTTTCCGGTTGTCGTGGCTTTTCAAGCCCAAGCTGCCTTGTGATTGGTAAATTTGTACAAACACCGACCAATCAAAAGCCACTAAGCCGGAGGGAAAATTCAAATAAGAAACAGAAAGAACTGCAGATGCTGTAACTCAGGAACAAAAACAAAGTTGCTGGAAAAGCTCAGCAGGTCTGGCAGCATCTGTGAAGGGAAAAACAGAGTTAACGTTTCGGGTCCGGTGACCCTTCCTCAGGGAAAATTCAAAGCACCCAAGGATATGCAGGATCACTCCCCGGGAACCAGTCCCGTGTCTGGGATCTGCAGGATCGCTCCCC
>NC_063378.1:6706223-6706400 GCF_021869965.1 Rhincodon typus | reverse complement strand
GGATCGCTCCCCGGGAACCAGCCCCGTGTCTGGGATCTGCAGGATCGTTCACCGGGATCTAGCCCCGTGTCCGAGATCCGCAGGGTCGCTCCCTTCTCTCCCTGGGACGCTCCTGTGTTCGGGCCCCCATCCCGAGTGCGGGATAGAGTGAGCGGCTTTTTCTTCACTCATCCCCGA
>NC_063378.1:6691867-6706213 GCF_021869965.1 Rhincodon typus | reverse complement strand
AGGCGAAGTGGAGGGAGAGAGGTTGGAGGGAAGGAGGCGAAGTGGAGTGAGAGAAAACCTGAAGAAGGGTCTAGACCCGAAACGTCAGCCTTCCTGCTCCCCTGACGCTGTCTGGCCTGCTGTGTTCATCCAGCTCTACACCTTGTTATCACAGAAACCACTCCCATCGCTGCTGCTGCTAAGTAGTGTTGTTACTATTTCAGGTCAGTGCTGTGACTGCTGGGACATTTCAGCAGTGATCAAAGGCTGGGGCTGAGGGTGGGGGGAATCAGGAATTTATCTTGCTTTAAGGTGCCGCGTGGGCTGCAAGTGGACCCATTGAGGGAATGGGCACAGTAGGTTCACATCCCACACCGTGATACTGAGAGAGAGAGCTGAAAGGAAGGCACTTAATGTCTTCAGATTAACCCCTGGGATCGGAATAGTGACATCTGGACATTGAGCAACACTTGGTGATGCAGGAGGGGACAGTATGGTGCAGTGGGATTCGCATGGAGTACTGTGCATTGGGATCAGGAATGTGAGAAATTCTAGAATCCCCAACCAGTGGAAATAGTTTATCTTTATTTACCCTATCTTTTCCTGGTAATATCTTCAATCAGATCACTTCTTTTACCTTTTTTAAATCCTAGATGTAATTTGTATCATCTCTCCCCATAATTTAACCCCTGAAGTCCCAGTATCATTCTTGGAAACCCACATCATGCTCTTTTCGAGGCCAATCTATCCTTCCTAAGTTGTGGTGTCCAGATCTGGTCACAGTACTCCAAGTGGAGTCTCATGTCAGCATTCTTGAACTCGAGTCCTCTGGGTATAAAGTCTAGAAATCGTTGTCTTTCATGATTATTTTCTGCACTTGAATCCCCAAGTCTCTTTGAGCATCCACTGTATTTGACTTCACATCATCTAGAAAATACCACGATCAACCTTTCTATCCAAAAGGGGAGATGCTGAGTCTGACAGATTAGTGGTGGAGGGAGGTAAGATCATTTCAGGTTTTGGGAGATAGATAGTGACACCTTTAGCAGAATGTGTTATTTTGTCTGTTTGATTTTTGTGGCTGCTTATTTTAAGCCGCAGACCAAGTCATTTAACCCTAAGTTGTCATCTACTGCAGTATTAAACTTTAGTTTGAAAGAAGTAAGTTTCAAGTGTAGTTCATAGCGTTAAAAGCTATGAATTGTTCTGGGCATGGGATTGGGATATAATGAAGCATCAGTAAATACTGGATAATCACTGTCAATCTTTTTCAAGTGACTCATCTGTCCCAGTTTCTGGGTTCCTTGGGGAGCAGGTTGTGCTGCCCTGTACCTACATGGGGAATGGACCAGTCTCTGACTTACAGATAATATGGGGGACGCCCAAATATGAATTTTTACACAAGTTTGTTGATGGGAATGATGATTTGAGAGAGCAAGACCCAAAGTTCAGAAACAGAACAAACTTATTCAAAGATCAACTGGAACAAGGCAACTGGTCAGTTCTGATCTCTGACCTCAGGGAGACACACCAGGATGAGTATGACTGTCAGATTTACAGCAGGATGGGGAATTGCTTTCGTTGGGAGGAAGTTGTTCAAGTCAAGCTCTCTGTCACAGGTGAAGATCTCCATTTCAGCAACTGTTTTATCTCTGACTTGAGATGGCAGATTCATTGTTAATTGACTAGTCTACAGTGTTTGAACATTTCTGCAGTTTGTTTCATACACCATACTAAACACATGATGTTTTCTTTAGAGCGAGCTCCTACACTTGGACCAAACACACCTGTACCAGGTACATCTGTTTCTAAACTACTGCATGTGTTTTCAGCCCTGACATTTCATCATGCTGGATAGACAGAGAGGAACATTGGAAAGTTTGAAATGCTGTGTGATATTTTACCAAAGAATGACTCTGTGCGACTGAGTTGTGTGGGTCACTGTTACCTGGAACTGTTCCTTAAACTCCCTGGAATTGGTATTTCTGTTTCTGAGACTCCCCTTCCTGTCCCTCAGATACAGAACTCTGAGGATTCCTGCTTCCCACTAGCATTAGTGTTTCTGGAATTCTATGAGGAGAATATTGCTACAATTTTACCAGAGCCCTCCTGTTAGGAAGCTGATGAGATTGGGAGTGATGCTGGTTGAAGTCAGTGGAGAGTAATATTGAACTAGGTGTACCCTGCCCTTCCACCCAGTCCCAGGGAGAAAGTGAATTTTTACATTGTGTTGAGATTTACTTGGTTCCATTTGGCTCTGTGCTGTTTCTAATTTTTTTTAAAAAGGCAGCAACTGTGTACACTGTCATTATAAACACTGCAATCCTGAGCTTTAACCTTCCTACAGAAATGTAAGCAGAGAGTTATGGATCAGAGTATTACAGTTCTGAATTTTAAAGTCTGATTACCAAATAAACGTCTACAAACAGAAAGTTGTTCCCAATGGAAGTGACCATAAAGCTTTTGGATTGTTGTAAAATCCCAACTGGTTCACTCATGTCCCTTTAGGGAAGGAAACCTGCCGTCCTTAGTGTATTTGGTCTATATGTGACTCCAGTCCCACACTAACCTGGTTGATTTTTAACTGCTCTCTTTTAATTGTCTGAGCACAGCACAGCAATGACACACCCAGCCAAGCTGACCCTGAAAAGTCCCCCTCACATATATGTGGGGACTGAGGTCCAACTTGGGAGACTGTGGGACAGAAATAACACAAAATCCTGAACTCCCCTATCACCATCCCTGGGTATGTCCTGTCCCATTGAAAGGGCAGGCCCAAAAGATTTGAGGGCACAGTGTGAAGGGAATGACCCTGGAATGAAGGCAGTGAGGTATAATATTGACTCGGCTGTAAAGCAAATTCCACTCTATCATGGAGTTTCTCAGCAGAACTAATATTTTGAAATAAATTAATTTCAGCAGGTGTTAGTTTTATTTGAGGGGAATTCGCTGCTGGTCAGTGTCCAGCTCTCTCGATTGGAAAGTGTGTATCAATCCCATTGTAGAGCAGTGTGTGTGAAACAGGTGCTGTGGAATGGCCTGGTGTGTGTCTGTGATTATTGTGATCTAACCTCCCACATCCTTCCAGGAGTAGAATTGACCAGGGGCCTGTTTGTACTGGGGCCGGTTCTGAAACACTAGCTGCTGAAAGTCTCTGCTGTTAGTTTTCACATGTCCCAGTCTGTTACTGGCTTCATTATGTCACTAGGTCCTGGAGTTTTCACTGGAGCAAGAGTTGGATGGAGAATCGGAATTGCTGCTGGGATTGTTGTTGTTTTCGTTGCTGGAATTCTGGTTTACCGACTCCTAAAGCAACAAAGATGTTGAGTTCTAGAATGTTCCTCAATTTCCATTTTAACCCTTTTCTCTTTGTGTAACATTGTGTGAAATGTTGCTGAGCTCTGTCCCTGTCCATTCCCTGAGCTGTGAGGATGCTTCAATCCAGCCTGTCATTGGGCAGCATCATCCAGTCACTTCCAGCTTGTCACCCTCTCACTGCTGAACAGTCCCTGTGGATTGGAAAGGAGCAAATATTATCCCACTGGAGAACCAGAGGTTGGGGCATATGTTGGGAATTTCAGGAGGAATTTAAGTAGGTGACACACAATAAGTTGTTGTACAAGATGAGGGCTCATAGAATGAGGCGGCAATATAGAATGGATTGAGTATTGGTTAATGGACAGGAACAGAACAGGAACAAATGGGTCATTTTCAGTTGTCAGGATGTAACTGGTGCTGCAAGGATCAGTGCTGGGACCTCAGTGACTCACAATCTATCACCAGGCCTCACCGGGCCCTCTCCTTCCCTGTCACCAGGCCCCACTTGGCCCGGTCCTTCCCCGTCACCAGGCCCCACCGGGCCCACTCCTTCCCTGTCACCAAACCCCGCTGGGCCCACTCCTTCCCTGTCACCAGGCCCCACTGGGCCCACTCCTTCCCCTTCACCAGTCCCCGTGGGACCCACTCAATCGCTGCAGCTGAGCTCTTCAAGAAGAGGTAAATCAAATGAGACGAAAAGGGGAAAAATAGAGAATAGAAGAGGAAAAGATAGTAAAAAACAAACTAAAAGACAAGTGGAAGGAGCAGATGAGCCTTCACTCCTCTGCCATCTGAACGGAGAGACCACCTCAGATTTCCATGTTTCAATTGATATCCGCATGTGTGTGCTCACCGCCTTTCCCCAATACACCCCTCGCTGTGGGAGGAGGAACTATTGCAGGGTTTTGTCTCTTTCTCTCCTCTGGCCCTCCCTCTGTTGGTCAGCACAGTTCCTGTGGAGTGTTCAGCTCTTGCCCATTGCATCCCCTATAAGCCTCCTCTCCTCTACACTCTTGTGTTCTAACACCTTGCAGTTCCAGCCAACCATTTTCCAGCTGCCATTGGTCTCCACGATGTTGATTGTCATTTAATGGGTCTGTGCTGCTGAACAGCTCCTTTACACACACATGTCCAAAGTGTTAGAGATAGTAGGAACTGCAGATGCTGGAGAATCCGAGACAACAAGGTGCAGGGCTGGATGAACACAGCAGGCCAAGCAGCATCATAGGAGCAGAAAGGCTGACGTTTCGGGCCTAGACCCTTCGTCAGAAAAGGGGGAGGAGAAGGGGGTTCTGAAATAAATAGGGAGAGAGTGGGAGGTGGATAGAAGATGGATAGAGGAGAGGATAGGTGGAGAGGAAACAAACAGGTCAAAGAGGTGGGGAGGCGGAGGCGGAGGAAAATGTTGGTTTGTTTTAACCTGGAACCTGCTGGTTTCTCTCTCGTAGGGATTGTGGTCAAATCCAAAACTCCAGTGATCAAAATGAAGCTTCAAAAGGTGTCCTTTTGACAGGGGTGAGCCTTTCAGGTGAAGCACGAAGCCTTGTGACAACAACACCTGAGCATCAGGATGGAGCGGCTGGGGAAAAAAACCTTCCGGTGAATGGGGCTGTCCATCACTAACTGAGCTTCCACTGCCCTGAGCCTGGGTCGGTGTGTGGGGATCGAGTGATTCCTAAGTGGAAAGTCTGAGCTCAGGATTGGAATCAACAATCAGTTCCCACTTTGCACAGGCCCTTCTGAGCAGCATAATCTCAGGATGGAACATCACATTGGAAGTATTATCCCTTTCCCAGAAAAACTGTTCACGTATTTCATCCTCTGTATTATATCTCAGTGTTACTGTTACAGACTGTGTTCAAACCCAGTGTGAGGGACATACAGGACCATCTTTAATGGCGTAACCCATTGATCACTGCCTGAGGGCTAATAACTTCTAAACTATCATTGATGAGTAATGGGGATGTCAGATAATTTGTGATTAATTCATGAATTTGTTCTCAGGGTGGGTGATGCTGCCAGGGTCCCATTTATTGTCCATGTCAATGGGACTCACTGCAGTCCTTGTAGTGATCGTGTTCCCACAGTGGGGAATGTGAAGAGGCTTCAGAACTCCCTCTGCAGCAGCATCTACTGGGCAAAGCCAGGCTCTGCATCATTGACAGCAACTGTTTTACATCCAGAAATCAGACTGTGGATGGCTTACAGATTGAAACTACATCTGAACAACATGTATGTCCTGTATATTTAATTCCAGGTTTAATATTAATTGTTGTATGTCTATAATGAAGTGTAAATATTTAATATCTACATGAATTCACCGATCAGTCCATCTGGCCTGTTCATCTGTAGCCTCCTAAACTTAGAATCCCTACAGTGTGGAAACAGACCTTTTGGCCCAACAAGTCCACACCGACCCATCCTCCTATAACCCACCTAACCTACACATCCCTGGACACTATGAACAATTTAGCATGGTCAATCCATCTAGCCTGCTCATCTTTGGACTGTGGGAGGAAACCAGAGCACCCAGAGGAAGCCCACACAGACACAGGGTGAATGTACAAACTCCACCAGACAGTTGCCCAATGGTGGAATTGAACCTGGGTTTCTGGTGCTGTGAGGCAGCAGTGCTAACTAGTACTGCCTCACAGTGCCAGGGGCCCGGGTTTGATTCCAGCCTCAGGCAACTGTCTGTGTAGAGCTTGCACACATTTTCTCCCCGTGTCTGTGTGGGTATTTTTATCCTGGATATTCGTAATGATGGTACAGGTATATCTTGTAAATTTAACAAGATTTTTCTATTTAAAGTATTTGGCCCAACAGCATTTGATCATATTTTTCAATGGAATGATAGACTTGTAAGCATTCAATATATGGATATTTTAGAGTTGGATATATCTATATTTTTATCTTGGATATTTGTTATTTTTCTACCTGTAGTTTTGGCTCCAAGCTGTGAGTAAAGAGAAGCTGGTGAGTGGGTCTACAGTCTGAGGTTTAATGACTCTGCTGGTAACTGCATGAACAGAGGGGCTGCTGTATACAGGCAGTAAGTCCCTCATATGACTTGGAGTGA
Source organism: Rhincodon typus (assembly GCF_021869965.1). Classification (NCBI taxonomy): domain Eukaryota; kingdom Metazoa; phylum Chordata; class Chondrichthyes; order Orectolobiformes; family Rhincodontidae; genus Rhincodon; species Rhincodon typus. The sequence goes on along the minus strand of NC_063378.1, from coordinate 6,699,837 downwards.
TTTGAATTGGCTGAAGACTGGGATCAGAGATTGTGGGAATCTCAGGAGGAGGCTGGAAATGATCATCCTGTGGTAGGGATTGTTGGGTGGGGTGGTGGTCTGTGGGGGTGTGGGAGCTCCAATTACCACAAATACAGCTTTGAAGTAAAATTTGTCTTTTTCCATGAAAACGTAATTCCATTACACCCCAAAAACACACATTCCCTGTCACTGTCACTAAATTTGAAGCTGGAAAACCAGAACAGGTCTGACAGCATCCGTAGAGCAGGCAAGCCAGCGTTTTGGGCCGAAACCTTTCTTCACGACTGGGGAGGAGGAGGGTGGGGGAGCCCAGAAATAAATATAGGGATAGGGGGTGGGGCTGGGGGAAGGATAGTTGGAATGTTGAAAGGTGGATGCAGGTAGGGGGTTATTGGGTTTAGTCAGCGGAAAGGGTGGAGCGGATATGTGAATATGATGATGGGCAGGTTAGGTCAAGTCAGGGAGGCGAGGAGGAGATGGGGACGGTCTGGACTTGGGATAAGGCTGGGTGTGGAGAGATTTTTAAAGCTGGTGAACTCAATATTCAGGCCATTGGGCTGTAAGGCGAAATAGCAGGCGTTGTTCTTCCAGTTGGTGTTTGGCCTCATTCTGACAATGGAGGAGGCTGAGGATGGACATGTCACCAGGGGAGTGGGAGGGGGAATTAAAATGGATGGTAACCAGAAGTTAGGGTTGGTTGGTGCGTGCAGAGCACAGATGCCCCGCAAACAGTCCCCGAGTCTGGGTTTGGTGTCCCCGATATAGAGGAGATCAGGTTGGATGAAGTGCAGGTGTATCTCTGCCAGATCTGGAAGGATTGTTTGGGACCTTGGATAGAGGTGAGAGGGGAAGTGTAGGGACAGGTGTTGCACCTCTTGTGGTTGCAGGGAAAGGTCCTGAGTGTGATGGAGAGGTTAGTGCGGAGTGTAGCGCTGAAGAGGGAGTTGCAGAATGAATGGCCCCTGCGGAAAGTGGACAGGGGCGTGGAGGCAAATATCTTTTTGGTGGTGGGGTCTGATTGTAGGTGGCGGAAATGTTGGAAGATGATGCGTTGGATTTGGAGGTTGGTGGGGTGGTACCTGGGGAGTAAGGGCACTCCATTCTTGTTTTTGGGGGATGGGGATTTGAAGGCAGAAGTGCAGGAAATGGAGGCGATGCAGCTGAGTGCATCCTTAATAACAGAGATGGGGAAACTACAGTCCCTAAAGTAGGAGGATATCTGGGACATCCTGGAGTAGAACACCTCATCCTGGAAGCAGATGCGGCGGAGGCGGAGGAACTGAGAGTATGGAGTAGCATTCTTGCAGGAGGGTGGGTGAGAGGAGTTGTCGTTGAGGTAGCTGTGGGTGTCTCACTTCCGTCCAAGGCCCCAAACAATCCTTCCAGATCCGGCAGAGAGTCACCTGCACTTCATCCAACCTGATCTATTGTATCCATTGCTCCCGATGTGGTCTCCTCTATATTGGAGAGACCAAATGCAGACTTGGGGACAGGTTTGTGGAACATCTGCGCTGCGCACGCATCAACTAACCCGATCTTCCAGTTGCCATCCATTTTAACTCCCCCTCCCACGCCCCTGGTGACCTATCCATCCTGGGCCTCCTCCACTGTCAGAGTGAGGCCAAACATAAACTGGAGGAACAACACCTGCTATTTCGCCTTGAGAGCTGACAGCCCAATGACCTAAATATCGATTTCACCAGCTTCAAAATCTCTCCACCCCCCCCAGCCTTATCCCATGTCCAGCCGTCACCCTCCCCCTCCCCTCTCTGACCTGACGTAACCTGTCCACCTTCCTACTCACCTATCAGCTCCACCCTTCCCACTGACCAAACCCAATAACCCACTACCTTGCATCCACTATCACCATCTGCCTACCGTTACCCCAGCCCCAGCCCTCCGTCTATTTATTTCTGGACTCCCCTTCACCCCGCCAGTCCTGACTAAGGGTTTCGGCCTAAAATTTTGACTTTCCTGCTCCTTGGATGCTGTTTTACCCGCTTTATTTTTCCAGCTCCATATTTATTGATATTTGGCTTCCTGCGTCTGCAGTCCTTACTGTCTCCATTCTCTGTCACTACCAGTTTCCCTCCAGTCTCCATCACCATCTTTCTCTGCCTGGCTGAACTTATTCTGACATTAAACAACATCTCCTTTCACTCACTCACTTGCTCCAAACCAAAGGTGTGAGCTCTGAGCAGCCACATGGGAACTGGTTCCGATTGTCTTTTTGTAGGAGGTGTGTAAATTTCCTTCGTTTAGTTCTGCTCTAACCCCATCCTACATCTCTTTCTCCGGGACATCAGTAACTGAATTGGTGTCATTTTAAGGTTTCAACCTGAACTGGAGGATTTCCTTATTTTGGAGGTAACTTCTGACATGGATTGTGAGTAGACAGATTGTCCATCCTGTGCTGGGACTATACATTTTAAGAATGTACAGGAGTAGAAGGAGGCAATTTGACCCATTAAATTTGTTCCCCATTCAGTAAGATCATGTCTGATATTCCCCTCAACTCCACCATCCTGCCTGATGGCCGTGTCCTGTAATTCACACAGAGTCAAAAATCTCCGCCTTAAATTTACCAAAAGATGTTGAATTCTCCTACAAACCGGTTCAGGACAGCATTCATGCGGTGCCAAGTGACTACATTAAGCTCCAACAGTGGTTCAGTGGGGTTCACTCCCACTTCTTGTTCCCATTGCATACACGAGAGCCACATAAGGCAGCGTGACACTCCCAGTGCAGTGCTGAGTGAGTGCTGCACTGTCAGAGGGAACATAGGGACAGGTTGCTGCAATTTTGGACATTCTGTTGTTTGGTTGAAAAGTTGAAAGGAAGCCCTGTCTGTTCTTCAGGGGAATGAGAAAAATCCCTTGGCCACGATCTGGAAGATGTTTGGGGGTTGTCTTCACCGGAGACATTCACTCAATATTTATTTCTAAACGGCCATGAATAAAAACGAATCAGAGATAGTAGGAACTGCAGATGCTGGAGAATCCGAGACAACAAGGTGCAGGGCTGGATGAACACAGCAGGCCAAGCAGCATTATAAAAACGGATGAGCTGTTTTGGTCCTGATCCAGATTTTGTGGGAGCCTCCAGCATCGGATTTGTGGTGATATTCACTTCAAAACGCCTGATTTCACTTTTATTTCATGGGTTGCAAACGACTTTGGAACGTTCTGTAGTCCCGAAGGCGGCGTAGAAATGCAAACCTTTGTTGTTTACATTGTTCCCCAAGGTCTCCTTGCAATACCACGCTCTGCTCACCCGGTGGCGGTGTGGACAGCACTGCCATCTGCTGGCTTCCCCCTTTAATACAGGAACCAGAGTTATTTGTTTGAAACCCCTTTCATCGAGGAACAAGACTCAGGATTTAACTCCCTCCCTTCCTTTACTTGATTAAGTTTCTTTTTGAGAAAGTGGGAAAGATGATTGGTGAGCGCAGGCTGGTAGATGTTGGCGATATGGCCTTTAGCAAGGCTTTGAACAAAGTCCCTCATTGCAGGCTGACACAGAAGGTGAAGTCACATGGGATCCGCAGAGGGCTGACAAGATGGATACAGAACTGGCTTAGTCACAGAAGACAGAGAATAGCGGTGGAATGATGTTTTTCAGACTGGAGATCTGTGACCAGTGGTGTTCCGCAAGGATCAATGAAGGGACCTCTGTTGTTTGTAATAGAAATAAATGATTTGGTGGAGAATGTGGGTAGTCTGATTAGTAAGTTTGCACTCAACAAAAATATTCGGGAGAGCTGGGGATAGTCAGGAGCATTGCCAGAGAATACAGCAATATAGAGATAACCTGGAGATTTGGGCGGAGAAATGACTGATGGCGTTTAATCCAGACAAATATGAGATGATACATTTAAGAAGATCTACTGGAGGGGGGTGTATACAGTAAACGGCAGAACCCTTAGTAGCATCAATATACAAAGAAATCTAGGCAAACAGGTCAACAGTTCCCTGAAAGTGGCAACACAAGTGGATAAGTGGTCAAGAAGGCATATTGCCTTCATCAGATGGGGCATTGGGTATAAAAATTAGCAGTTTATTCCACACACACTACCCTCTGCGTGGAAATCTTCCCCCTTAGGTCCCTTTTAGATATTTCCCTTAAACCTCCAGATTTGGACTCCCCTACGCTGGGAAAATACCTTGACTATTCACCATATCCATGCCCCTCATGATTTTATAAACTTCTATCTTGTCACACCTCACCCACCGACACTACAGGGAAACTGGCCCCAGCCTATTCAACCTCTCCCCACACCTCAAACCCTCCAACACTGGCAACATTCTTGTAAATCATTTTTCAATCCTTTCAAGTTACACAACATTTGTCCTATAGTAGGGAGACCAAAATTGAATGCAATATTCCAAAAGTGTCCTAACCAATGTCCTGCACAGTCGCAAAATGACCTCCCAATTCCTATACTCAATGCACTGACCAATACAGGCAAGCATAACAAAATGCCTTCTTCACTATCCTGTCTACCTGTGACACCACTTTCAAGGGAAGATGAACGTGCACTCCAAGGTCTCTATCTTCAGCAACATTTCCCAGACCTTACCATTAAGTGTAAGTCCTGCCCTGATTTGCCTTACCAAAATGTAACATAAAAAATGTAGATAAAATTCGATCTGCCACTCCTCAGCCCATCAGCCCATCTGATCAAATCCCGTTGTACTCTGAAGTAACCTTCCTTGCTGTCCAATACACTGCCAATTTTGGTGTCATCTGCAAATTTACTAACGATGTCTCCTTTATTTGCATTCAAATCATTTATATAAATGACAAAAAGCAGTGGACCCAGCACCAATCCTTGCAGCACACAGACCTCCAGTCTGAAAAGCAACCCTCCACCACCATCACCCTTTATCTCCCACCTTTCAATCAATTTTGTATCCACATGGCTAGTTCTCCCACTATTCCATGTGACCTAACCTGGTTAACCAGTCTACCATGCGGAACTTTGTGGAACACCTTACTGAAGTCTATATCAACAACATCCACCTTCATTAATCCTCTTTTGCACAGATTCAAAAACTCAATCAAGTTAATGAGACATAACTTCCCATGCACAAAGCTATCTTGACTATCCGTAATCAGTCCTTACATTTCCATATACATGTAAATCCTGTCCCACAAAATCTCCTCCAACAACTGACTCATCACAGATGGAGGCACACTGGTTGATAGTTCCCTGGCTTTTCCTTATGAACTTTCTGAAATAATGGTACCACGTCAGCCAAGCTCCAGTCTTCTGGCATTTTTCCCGTGGCTATCGATGATAGAAATATCTCAGCAGGGGCCCAGCAAATACTTCCCTGCCTTCCCACAAAGTTCGAGGGTAAACCTGATCAGGTTCCGAGGATTTATCCACCTTTATGCGGTTTAAGAGTTGCAGTTGTCTTAAGCCACATTTGGAATATTGTGAACAGTTCTGGTCACCAAGCTACTAGAAGGATATGGAGATTCTGGAGATGGTACGGAGATGGTTTACCAGGATGTTTTATGGTTCAAGATGGCAGAGGCGGCAGGATAGGAAGTGCTCGGGCTCCCAGACCTGTCCACTCCCTCTCACATGAACAACCGCATCCATTTTGTTTTCTTCGTTTAACTTTTGAAACAAGTTCACTTTTTCTTCTTTCTGTGGTTGCAGTGGTGGGGAACATGACTTCGGGGTTGGGCGGTGAGGTTGCCGTAGAGGGTGGGTTTGGGGGATCAGCAGGAGAGTTTTCCAGGGGCCAGGAGACAGATGAGCAGACACACCAAGGCTAGGGTTCAGGGAAGCAGCTTCATTGAGCAGCTGTGGCAAGATTCGTTGCCTGGTGGCAGCTCCACCTCGGGGTGGTGGAGGATGGAAACAAGAGAAGGGGGAGTGCAGGGGGAGGGGTGTGCCCAGAACAGCCAGCTGGACTAACCCCGCACATGGCCAGTAGGCCTGAATCCCCGGGATGGGGATAGATTGAGGGGAAGTGTGTGTATGTAAGAGAAAAGAAGGGAGAGAGTCACTGTGGGCTAGGGGCAAGGAAAGGTATGGAGAGAAAAGGAGAGGCCACACAGGGCACTGGGCACTGAGAAGAGGGTCATGGAAAAGAGATGAGCCCTTTAGTTGGGGAGTCGAGGAGTCAATATCTAAACTTCATGGGGAAGAAGAGAACAACAATAATGGAGAGATTGAAGACAAAAAGCTGGGATCTCCAGGACTCGCTGGAGAAGGAAAAGATCCAGTGGGAAGCAAAAACAGAAACTTGAACAGGAGTCAGGGAAATGCTTTGAGAGATTATCGTGGAAGTATCTGGGTTTTCTGGAATGCTAGCAGAAGGAAATCTAGATTGTGTACGTGTGTGTGTGTGTGTGTGTGTGTGTGTGTGTGTGTGTGTGTGTGTGTCCGTCCAAAACCCGCAGGATTATTCCAGAGAGGGAGGGAGAAACGAGGGGCAGAATGAGACAAAAATGTAGAACAGGGAAATGGGGAGAGGGGGCTTCCTGAAGGCACATTGTACTGGGATTATGAAGGGCTGGGGAAGAGGAAACAGGCTGTGGCGGGAGAGGGGAGGAGCACAGGCAGAGGGGAGCTGAGCAGGAGACAGGGGAAGGGACAGAAATGGGGGAGGAGGTTCAAGCTTTATCCCAGGTTCAAGTTATATCCCAGGGGATAATCGACACAGATGGTGAAATGTTGTTGCTGAATCCGTAACACTGAGTTGAAACAAATTCTTTGGTCTGTTTTAGAGCGAGTGAGAGAGAGTCAGGTTGTTCAAGCAGCGCCTGGAGTTATGTGGGTGATCTGCAGTGTCAGTCACTGAAAGTGTTTTCACCTCTTGTGGTCTGTTTTGTCATTTTCAGGCTGTTTGCTGGGCAATGGGTTAGAATTGATTCCTCTCGGTTTTCCTTTCCTTAAACAGCATGTGTTATTGTGCATTGGGTTGGGGTTTTTTTGGGGAGAAAATGTGCTGCAAAGTTGAAGGATTTCACGATTCTGGTTGCTGCTGCAGTTCTGAGGAGATTAGGGTGGAATTTATTTTAACTTCAGATGTGGCCAAATGGGATTTAGAAACAAATATTTCGGGTGATTTGAATTCCAAAGAGAAAGAAACGGAGACTTTTGCAGAGACTTGATTAATCTACATCTAGCTTCAGGACTGGGGCGAATTACCGAGATTGGAGTACTGTGGGCAGTTCTGGTCGACATCCGACATCGGCCCAACGTTGGTCCAGGTCCTTAGCAGGAGCGACCCTGGCGAAACGGCTAGTTGGTTGACACTTATAAATTCTATTCATTTAGTTTCGTTTATTTTTCAGGTTCAGTGTATTTTCAGCATGCTGCTGTGAAATGGCGACGAAGGTTCCCACAATCCGCTGCGTGTGTGAAAGTCCCGTATTACTGACTCGAAGCCGCACTGCCCCCTGGGAGAGCAGGACAGGCGAGAATGTCTGTGCGGCAGCGTCTTCTTCATTTGCCCGCAGACTGTCGGGATAGTCATGCCATTGAAGGGAAAGGGACGAGGCAACAGCTGACGCTGGGAAGGCAAGGGTCTGATGAGAGTCAGAGCGCTTCCTTGATTCAGCCGACAAACTTCAAACTGGCAGAGGCATGGATTTCCTTTAAAGAAATGGCAGGGGAACGCATCCGGGGATGGCTCCAATCAGAAGGGTGGTGCAACTGAGGTCAAATGACATGGCCCAGATTCAAATTTAACCTCAGTCATTGTAGGAGAAATGTTATGAAGACAAGGTCTGGTTGTGGACTTCCTGCTGCAGCTTTTGGATGGAGCAGTTTAGTCTGCCGGTCAGAAATGGTGCCAGTAGATCTGTTCATGGTCTGACCACCTGCCGTCCCTGCCCCGGACGATGTCCTGTCTAGGAGATAGTAGGAACTGCAGATGCTGGAGAATCTGAGATAACAAGGTGTAGAACTGGATGAACACAGCAGG
>NC_063378.1:6647968-6666867 GCF_021869965.1 Rhincodon typus | reverse complement strand
GTCTCTGAAGATGAATTTGGCGAACGGCAAGAAAACAGCCGTTTTAGACGCTGGGCTGTATCTGTGAGTCATCAACCTGATCAGGAAGGGAATCTGTTGAAAAGGGGCTCACTGTATTTTTTTTTGCTGCAGGGACACAGCTCCCAGAAACTATTCCCGTTGGTGGCTGCTGTTACAGGTTAGTGCTGTGACTACTAGAACTTTTCAGCAGTAATCCAAGGCTGGGGTGGGGGATGGGGGAATCAGGAATTCCCCTTGCTTTAGGGTGCTGTGTGAACTGCAAATGGATCCATTGAGGGAGTGGGCACACCACAGACTGTGATCATGAGAGAGTGCTGAAAGGAATGCACAGAATTAGATTAATACCTGGGATGCGGAAAGTGGTATCTGGACAATGAGCAACACTCGGTGACACTGGGATGACAGAGTCTGATCCAGTGGAACTGGGCTGGACCCCTGAGCAGAAAGAGCAGGCTTTTGGGACAGTCCTGGGATCAAATAGAACTGGGACTAGCAGAGTGTGAGTGGAAATTAGGGTGTGGGTCTTGGCAGAAGGTGGGAAGCAAGGATCCACAGAATAAACCTGTTCAAAAATCGATTGAAACAGGGAGTGAGAACAGAACCAGTATGTGTGTCAGATTTTGAGTGGGTTTTGTGTGCATATAATCAACATGTTCATCTCTCCCTCTGTAACAGGTGAGAGGTTTCTGTTTGAGGGGGGGATAGGTGGCACTTCCTACTTTGTTTTGGTATTCTTGGTGAGTGCCCAGTTCATTGCTCAATGACACTGGAGGAGGCCTGTGTGAGGCAGATGGACTGAATAGCCTGTTTCTGTGCCGTTGCTACAATGTAAGGATGAAACCACCTGTTTCCTATTCCAGCTCACCATTGCAGTCCAGTGAACCCCCTGCTGGAATGTTTAAATGCTGAGGACAGGGCTGGGTGTGGATGTGATGCCTCTTGTGGTTGAGTAGCCATACTCCTACAGCATGGTCCAACTCTTCAATGCCGACCAAGTTTCCCAAAATGACCTAGTCCGTCCTACCTACCTGCCCGCCGTCACAAGCTATACCCAGGGCACTTGTTACAAATGTGCTCCAGGGTAAAGACTTTGAGAAACCTAAAAGCAGAGGGGTCATGATCTTATTGAATGACTGAACAGACTCAAAGGGCTGAATGGCCACCTTCTGTTCCGATGAGACTGGTAGTTGGGTGGCGTCAGGAAGGGTGATGCCAGGGGTGGCTCAGTGGTTAGCACTGCTGCCTCACAGCACCAGGGACCAGGTTCGATTCCAGCCTCAGACGACTGTCTGTGTGGAGTTTGCACTTTCTCCCCGTGTCTGTGTTGGTTTCCTCCGGGTGCTCAGGTTTCCCCCCACAGTCCAAAGATGTGCTGGCCAGGTGGATTGGCCATGCTAAATTGCCCATAGTGTTCAGGGCTGTGTAGATTAGGTGGGTTATAGGGGAATGGGTCTGTGTCGGATGCTCTGAGGGTCGGTGTGGGCTTGTTGGGTCGAAGGGCCTGTTTCCACACTGTAGGGATTCTATGATTCTATGGTCTATGAAAATATATTGCATTTTGCTGAGGTCATACCTGGAACATTGCTTAGTTTCTCTCCTCCCCCGAGTAAGGATAAACTTAACTTGGAGGGTGAGCGGCAAAGATTCACCAGGCTGATTCCTGGGAGAAGGGGATTATCCAATGAAGAGAGAATGAGTGGAATGGGTTCATATTCCCTGGTGTTTAGAAGAATGAGAGGTGATTTCATTGAAAGGGATGAATTCCTTACAGGGTTATCTCTCCTTCACCACCCTGAGATGTAGAAATAGGTGCTGCAGTTAACAGTCGCAGGGTAAGCAGTCAGCTGTTTTGAATCAGAAGAGAAGTTCCATTTATCAAATTCTTGGAATTCTCTTCCCCCAGAGAGCTGAGACTGCTCAGTGTTCAAGTATTTTCAAGACTAAACTAATATCGGGGAAATTTTGTGCATTAAGAGATAAGGTGGGTAGGTGTAAGTGAGGTGGAAGAATGGGGCGGGGGGGGGAAGAAACTGAAAAGTTGTTTGACAATGTTTCTTTCATTTCTTTTCAGTGTCTACTGAAGCACCAGCAAATATAATGATGAACAAATGTGTGACCAAGGATCAGAGGCCTGTCCTTAAACGTGGATTAACTGAGATAATTTGCAACGGCTTAACTTGCACTGGGAATTATAGGGCATATTTTAATCAATCCAGTTGCTACTACGTGTGCATTGTAGACATTCGATATCTGAAAGACTCATCTAAAGGTAATCTTCTTGAATTTGGGAACATGGAGTCCTCGGAAACGTTATTCCTTCGGTTCAGATCAGATCACGGTGAGTTTAACAGAATGAGCGTTTCATTGTCTGTGCATCAAATGCTTTCTCCCCTCAACAAAATTTCACTTTCCTGGCCTGAGAATTCCACCCCGGGTGGGGTGGGAAGAATGTGAAAGCTCCTGGTCTTTATTACTTTTATGTAACAAGGAACTTTAGTATCAAGTGCTAAGAATCCACTTACCAACACAGCTGTCAAATCACTCGGTTCCCCTCTGAGTCTCCAACACACCTTCCCAGCTTGGAGAGGTATTGGCCGTCCCTTCATCGTCTGACTCCAAATCCTGGAACTCCCTCCCTAACAACACCATGGGAGCACCTTCACCAGATCCTACTGGGAGGGTCACATGAATAACTGGGTAAATACCTGGAGCATTTACCTTTAGATCTTCATGTGAATTGTCTCCTTTAAATCACAATGTACAGAAGGAGGCTGTTGGGCGTATAAAATGTGTGCTGCCTCACGGGAAGTACCTTCCAATTACTCCCATCTCCTTGGATATATTTCCAAGTAAGGATTGAGAGATGAACTTGTAGTGGGGGGGTGCTCTTCCCCTGTATCTGCTGCCCTTGTCCTTTTTGATGGAAGTGGTTGTCAGCGTTCCCTCCAATTTTGATTTTTGCCTGCGTGAGCCCCCAAGGCCTGTGTGCAGCCATGAACTTTCTCACCTGGAGGTCCATGCCACCATCCTTGTTCCAACACCAATCAGTGTGCAGAAACCCAGCAAGACTGCAACTTAGAGAGAACGCCGTTGGTCAAGGGTTTGGGAAGTGCTGTCTGAGGAGCCTTGGTTTAATTTCTGCCGTGCACCTTTGTAGATGGTACACACTGCTGCTACTGAGTGTCGGTGGTGGAGGGAGTGGATGTTTGCAAATGTAGTGGCAATCAAGCAGGCCACTTTGTCCTGGATGATGTGAAGCTTCTTGTGTGTGGAGCTGCACCTATCCAGGCAACTGGGGAGTATTCCATCACAGTCCTGACTTGTGCCTCTGTAGATGGTGGACAGACTCTGGCAGGGTCAGGAGATGAGCACCTTGCTGCAGGATTCCCAGCCTCTGAACTGCTCTTGATTATGTGGTGAGGCTGTTCAGTTTCTGGTCAATGGTAACCCCAAGGTTATTGATAGTAGGGGATTCAGTGATGGTAATGTCATTGAGCATCAAGAAGAAGCATTTAGATTATCTCTTATTGGAGGTGGTCATTGCCTGGCATTTGTGTGGCATGACTGTTATTTGTCACTTGTCAGCTCAAGCCTGGATACTGTCCAGGTCTTGTTGCATTTGGAAAGCTGCGAGTGGTGCTGAACATTGTGAAGCCATCAGCGAACACCCCCCACAACGGTCATCATGGAGGGGAGGTCATTTGATGTAGCAGCTGAAGACAAGGTCAGACACCACACGACACCAGGTGGTAGTCCAACAGGTTTATTCGAAAACACAGGGTTTCGGGACATAGCCCCTTTTGTCGGGTGAAGTGAGTTTAAATTTCTGCATTCTGTGTGCGTCTTTCTCTCCCTTCACCTGCCGAAGGGCTATGCTCCAAAAGCTTGTGTCTTCAAATAAGCCTCTTGGACTATAACCTGGTGTTGTATGATTTCTGACCTTGTCCGTGCCAGTCCAACACTGGCACCTCCACATCACACTTGGGGCTAGGGCACTATCCTGAGGACCTTCAGCAGAGATTTCCTGGAGGTGGGATAACTGACCTGCAACACCCATGACCATCTTTCTATATACCAGGTATGACGAACCAATGGAGAGATTCTGCCCTCCTCCCCGAAATTCCCCACTGACTCCAGTTTTCTTTGGATACCTTGATGCCACGCTATGTCAAATGCAGCCTTTATGTCAAGGCCTGTCACTCTCTCCTCACCTGCTGGAATTCAGCTCTTTTGCACATTGGTTGAACCAAGTCTGAAATGAGGTCTGGTGCTGAGTGGTCCTGGTAGAACCAAATCTGGACATCAGTGAGCAGGTTATTGCTGAGTGTGTGCTGTTTGACCTCACTGCTGATGACACCTTCCATCACTTTACTGATGATAGAGAGCAGACCGATGGAGTGGTAATTGGCTGGGTTGGATTTGCTGTGCTTTTTTGTGTACAGGTCAGTACTGGGGGTCATTTTCCAAATTATCAAGCAGATGCCAGTGTTGTACCTGAGTTGGAACACCTTGGCTAAGGGAGCAGCAAGTTCTGGAGCACAAGTCTTCAGTATTATTGCCAGAATGGTGTCAAAGGTAGCTTTGATGCCATGTGAAGTGAATTGAGGTCACTGAAGACTGGCATCGGTGATGGTAGGGACCACTACGGGAGGTGAAGTTGGATCATCCACTCAGTACTTCTGGCTGGAGATTTGTTGCTAATGCTGCAGCCTTGTTTTTGCTCTGATGGGCTCCCCCATCATTGAGGATGGGGATATTGCTGTGGTCAGCTCTTCCTGTGAGTTTTTTAAATGTCTGCCACCATTCACGACTGGATGTGGCAAAGCCTGGAGGAAGTTAGAGATAGTGAGGGGGGTGTAGGCGCTGGATGAGCTTGCAGATATGGGGAGGCGTGTAGGGGCTGACTTTGGATTTCATTTCCATGTGTATTTCGCAGTAAGAATACAAAGAAAAGCTTTCATTTCTTGCTACGAAAGGGCACAATTTTGAATATTTGGAGAATATGGGTGGTGTTTGGGGGTTGGGGGGTGGAAATGGGGGGGTGATGGCAGTGGGGAAAGAAAGATATCGCTGAAGAGAGTCCATCAGTGAACAACACTTGTACCACCATCTACACTGGACCCAAACAACGTCGAGTTGGTGATCCTCAGGCATAATCTTTTGCTGCTGGACCTATTCCTCCGACGTTACCTCTTCCTATGTAGGAGCCACCGATTCCAAGCCCTTCCCTTGCTCAGGAAAAGCTAAGTAGGGCCTCACCCTGCTACAGGCTGGACCCGCTTGAGGTCTGAGCACTAGGCTCTTGCTGTCCAAACTCGCGGTGAGGTTAGTAAATAAAAGTAAAGGAAAAAGTGGTCGGAGCACATGAGCTCTGGCATCTTGAAGGAGGTTGCAGAGACAGGGAGCGGTGTAGGTGCTGGAGGGGTTGTGAGTGATGTGAAAGGGACTCATTGCAGTTGGTTAACATTACCAGGACAACAGAGTTTGGGATGAACTGGAGGTAACGGAGGGTTTGATGTGACACAGTGACCAGGGGAATATTGCAACGGCTGAATCATGAGGACACAGATGAGGGTTTCAGCAGTAGTTCTTCTGAGGGCAGAGAAGGGGAAGCTGAATATTGGCTCTGTTTCTCATTTCACTGTTTTGCTTTCCAGCTTGTCCATCCCAAGGCCCAAGTGCAACTCCTGAAGCAGATCATGGTAAGTGATTCAGTACAACCCAAGGTAATTCGAAGGTGTATTGTGCTGGTGAAGGCACACAGGTGTTTCAGTGGGTTCAGCTGACGTTTAACCTCTGAGGTTGAAGGTCATGGGTTCAAATCTCAGAATAAAACAGGGGCCCACTCTCCCTGCTGCTGAGGGCCTTGATGGAGCACCACCCCATGGGGGAAGGAGCAGTATGGTGTGGGAGGACTGTATTGTAGTAGAGGGTATAGTACATGGGCCTCTGTCAGAGGGTGGTACTGGTGGGGTGCGTCCCTGTCAAGCAGAGGGTTAGAATTGGTCGGGGAGTACACTCAGAGGGTGGTACTGGGGTAATGCCAAACAGACTCTGAGCCAGAGATTGGATCAGGGAAACAGACACACCCAGCCCAGTTGTAGCTCCAGAGCCGCCTCAGTAAAATCTGGAGACTGGTGCCCAAGTTGGGTGATGCCATGACAAGATCATACACTAGTCCAAACCTTTCCTTTCTGCCAGATTGCCCGGTCACTGTCCCTGGGTGTGTCCTGACCCCAAGGGCTGGGGGCCACTCACCAGAAGTTTGGGGCCAGTGGTATCCAGGAGGAGGGAGTGGTCCCAAGATCTCTGCGTTGAAGACGGTGGAGAGGAATACTGACCTGGATATCAATCAGGATTCCATTCAATCCTGTGGCTTTCCCATCCAGGAAATAGTTTCCGATTCTTCATTCAGGTTTAATTGAAGGGAAACTGTTGGTCAGTGTCCAGTTCTCTTCATTGGAAAGCATGTATCAAACCCATTGCGGGGCTGTGTGTGTGTGCAGGGAACTGTGGGATAGTCCTGTGCTCGTGTTTATTGGTATCTCACCCCCACATCTCTCCAGGTCTAGAATTACCCAGGGATCTGTTTGTACTAGGCTGGTTGTGAAACACTAGGTTAGTTTTGATCATGTGTCCCAGTCCATACGTGGCTTCATTCTGTCTCTAGGTCCTGGACTCCCTACAAGAGAAAGAGTTGGATTGGGAATTGGAATTGGTGTTTTTGTTGCCTTTTTGAGACTTAGTTGGTTGCATTTCTGACTCTGCTGTTTCCAGTTCAAAGAACGATGAGAGTCTTTACACTGTAGAGAAACTGTTGTTACAAATAACGCGATCCTGAGCTTAACCTTCCCACAGAAATGGAGGCAGTGAGTTACTGATCAGACCTTCTTGTAAATCCAGCACTGCAGTGTAACCATGTGAGCTTGGGATGTAATGTACCAGCAGGGAGGTTGTATTTGTGGATAATACTTTCAATCTTTTCCAGGTGACTTGCCTGTCCCAATTTCTGGGTACGTTGAGGAGCAGGTGGTGCTGCCCTGTACCTACAAAGGGAATGTCTCGGTCTCTGATTTACAGGTAATCTGGGGGACACCCAAGAGAGAAATTGTACACAAGTTTGTCGATGGGAACGATGATTTGAGAGAACAAGACCCATGGTTCAGAAACAGAACAAACCTGTTCAAAGATCAACTGGAACAAGGCAACTGGTCAGTTCTGATCTCTGACCTCCGGGAGGCAGACCTGGATGAGTATCAGTGTCAAATTTCCAGCAGGATGGGGGATAGATTTCAATTGGAGGAAGTTGTTTCAGTCCGTCTCTCTGTCGCAGGTGAGAGATTTCTGTTCCAAGTAGTCAGCCTGCCATTTCTGATTTGCAACTTGTGTTTAGTGGTCATGTTACTCTGCTTGTATGTGACTCCAGTCCCACATGAACCTGGTTGACATTTTAACTCACTCATTTAAACTCTGGAAGCCCCTTCACTAATGTCTGGGGACTGCTATCCAACCTGGGAGACTGCGGGACATAGTCACGCTGACAGAAATAACACATCCCCCAGACTCCCCTATCACCATTCCTGGGTATGTTCTGTCCCACTGGTAGGACAGGCCCACCACAGGTGGGGGCACAGTGAGATACAGTCTGGAGGGAGTGACCCTGAATTGAAGCCAGTGGGGTATAATGCTGTATAATGTAAAATTGCACTCAAAGGTTTCTCCACAGATAAATAACTGTTAAATTAAAATTATTAACTTTTCAGGAGGTTTTGGGGTTTAATTGAGAAGAAACTGCTGCTGGTCAGTGTTCAGTTCTCTCTCCATTGCAAAGCATGTATCAATCTCATTGTGGGGCAGGGTATGTGTGTGCAAGGAGCTGTTGGGATGGTCTGGTGCATGTTTTGTGATTAATGGCATCTAACCTCCCACACCCCTCCAGGACTAGACTTACCCAGGGATCTGTTTCAACTAGAGCTGGTTCTGAAACACGAGGTGCTGCAGGTCTCTGCAGTTGGTTTTGTTCATGTGTCCCAGTCTGTTCATGGCTTCATTCTGTCTCTAGGTCCTAGACTCCCAGCAAGAGAAAGAGTTGGATTGGGAATCGGGATTGGTGTTTTTGTTGTCTTCGTTGCAATTGGGGTTTACTTTGTCCGAAAACACACAAGACAGTAAGTTCTAGATTATTCTACTAGTCTCATTTTGACCAGATTTTCATTACTAACGTTGTGTGAAATGTTGCTGAGCTCTGTCCCTGTCCATTAGCTGAGCTGTGAGGATGCTTCAATCCAGCCTGTCATTGAGTAGCATCATCCAGTCGCTTCCAACTTGTCATCCTCGTGTTGCTGAACAGTCCCCGTGGATTGGAAAGGAGCAAATTTTCTCCCAAAGGAGAACCAGAGGTTGGGGCATATATTGGGAATTTCAGGAGGTACTTAAGGTGCCACACAATACGTTGTTGTACAAGATGAGGGCTCAGTTGAATGGGAGTCGGGGTGTAATATGGCATGGATTGAGGATTAGTTCATGCTCAGGAGCAGAGCAGGAACAAGTAGGTTGTTTTCAGCTACCAGGATAAACCTGGTCCTGCAAGGATCAGTGCTGGGACCTCAGTGACATTCAATCTTCTTATTAGGGACTGAGATGAGGGGACAGACTGGAAATGTCCCAGTTTGCTGATGATACAAAGCTCAGTGGGAAAGTAAGCTGTGAGGAGGATATGGAGGCTGTAAACAAGTATAAGCTGGATAAATGTGTGGGCAATAATGGTGGTAGGTAGAGACTAAGTTGGGAATGGCTCTTAAGGTATAACTCACTGATGAATTCCTCTGCATCGTTCTATGTCAGAGTGTGTTTGACTTCTGTGTTCCATGTTAAATATGCTCTCTAAATGCCAATTGTTGGTGCTTCCTCTTCTCTTGCACTTTTCGTGTCTTCCTTTTTTTTTATCCTGGGAATTGGAGGGTTCATTGACTGGGAAGCTCATCTCAGATTCCCTTGTTTCACTCTATATCCTCATCTGTGCTTACCACCATCCCCACGTACGCCCCTCACAGTGGGACAAGGAACTATTGCAGTGTTTTCTCTCATCTCCTTCTGGTCAGCGCAGCTCCTGTGGAGTGCCCAGCTCTTGTCCGTTGCCTCCCCTATAAGCCTCCTCTCCTCTACACTCTGTGCTCCATCACCATACAGCTCCTGTCACCCATTTTCCAGCTGCTATTGGTCTCCATGATGTTGAGTGTCATTTAATGGGTCTGTGCTCTTGAACAGCTCCTTTTTACACACGTGCAAAGTGTTGGATTCTTCTAACCTGCACTCTGCTGGTTTCTCTCTCCTAGGGAACAACCCCGACCAACGATGGATCATATTGAAAAATGGAATGGTGACCCTTTGAGTGAGGTGACCTGTTCAAGCGAAGCACAGAGCCTTGTGCCAACAGCACCTGAGCATCAGGATGGAGCGGCTGGAGAACAAAACCTTCTGGGGAACAGGGCTGTCCAGCACTAACTGAGCTTCCACTGCACTGAGCCTGGGACAGGGAGGGTGGGAAATCAGCCTAATCTTGTGATGATCAAGTGATTCCTGATGGAAAGTTTTGAGACGTGGTCAGTAAGGTTATATCACATTGGGTTCCAGGGAGAGAGAGCCTATTGGAGACAAAACTGACTTGATGATGCAAGTCAGAAGCTGGTGGTAGAGGGTTGTTAGGACTGGAGGCCGATGACCAGTGGTGTGCTGTGAGGATGGGTTCTGGGACAACCGTTTGTCACTTGCATCAACAGTTTGGATGAGAACATGGTTAGTAACTTTGCTATTGACAGCAAAATTGGTAGTAGAGGGGGACAGTGAAGTGGGCGAAGAGTACAATGAGACCTTGATCAGATGGGCAGATGGGCCAATGGGCCGAGGAGTGGCAGGTGAAGTTTAATTTAGATAAATGTGAGGTGTTGCATTTTGGTTGGAGAAGCCAGGGCAGGGCTTACACAGTTAATGGGAGAGCCCTGGGAGTGTTGCTGAACAGGGGGATCTAGGGCTTTCAGGTTGATAGTTCTTTGAAAGTGGCATTGCAGATAGACAGTGTGGTGAAGAAGGCATGTGGCACACTTTCCTTCGTTGGTCAGAACATTGAGTATTGGAGTTGGAGGTCATCTTGAAGCTGTACAAGCCACTGGTGAGGCCAATTATACACTATTGTGTACAATTCTGGATGTCTTGCTGTTGCAAGGATGTTGTTAAGTTAGAAAGCGTGCAGAAAAAAAATTACAAGGATGCTGCTGGGACTGGGGGGTTTGCATTGTAGGGAGAGGCTGAATTAACTGGACTTTTTTCCCCTGGATTGCTGGAGGCTGAGGGGTGACTTTGTAGAGGTTTATAAAATCATGAGGCATGGTTAGGTTGAATAGCCAAGGTCTTTTCCCCAGGGTAGGGGAGTTCATAGCAGGCATAGGTTTAAGATGACGGGAAGGATTTAAAAGGGACCTGAGAGGCAACTTTTTCCCACAGAGGGTGGTGTGTGTATGGAATGAGCTGCCAGGGGAAGTGGTAGAGGCGGGTACAACTAGAATATTCCAAAAGACATTTGGACAAGTACATGGCTTAAAAAAGGTTGAGAGGGGTATGGGCCAAACTCAGGCAAATGGGACCGCTTTCAATATAGGATATCTGGACGGCATGGAAGAGTTGGGCTGAAGGTCTGTTGTTTGACTCTATAAACTCAAGCTGTGATTTAAAGAGAAAAGCTGGTACCGTTTTTCATGAGGACAATCATGTTTAATGGCTCTGCTGGTCACTGCATGAACAGAGGAGCCTGCTGTCTACAAGCAGCAAGTCCATGGAGTGAATTGAATTGGCTGAAGACTGGGATCAATGATTGTGGGAATCTCGAGGAGGAGGAACACTTATCCAGTTGATGTTCCTGGCTGTAGGTGGTTGAGAGTGCTTCAGTCTCTTAGGTTATGCTGAAGAAGGTACAATGGGAGCTCTGCCATTCCAGATCCTGGCTGATCATCTACCTCCACCATATTCCTGCCGTCTTCCTATTTGCCTTGATGTGATCAGTAACTAGAAATCAATTAAACTCTGTCTTTCATTTGCCTCTGAATTGTTTCCTGTACCTGTGTGCAAGCTCTGTGTCTTATGAATGAGGATAGCTCGGTCCCTTTGGGCTTTCCGATCTCTTTCATTTTGAGCAATACTGTGCCCCTCTGTTCCTCCTCCCAAAGCGAATAACCTTGCAGTTCTCCCCATGTATTCCGTGTGCTGTGCTCTTCACCACTCACTTGGTCTGTCTCAATCGACTCTCGACAACCAGTGTTTCCTAAGGATCCAGTCATCACATCATTTATAATAGATGCTAGTATTTGTCTTGGTACTGCTGTCAGGTTAACAAGTCTGTGTGCCTTTGTAACACCACTCTTTGAAAACAAGGGGGAACATTTTCAAGCTTCCACTCTGCAGGCCCCATTGGAGGATGAATAGAAATGTGGAAAGATGGTCACCAATAGAAGCACGCTCTCTTGCAATCTCTTTTGAACAGATGTCAGTTTTCCCCATCACTGAGGACAGTGATGTTCATGGAGTCACCTCCCACCCGATGTTGAATGGTTGCCCACCATGAAAGGCTGAATGCAGCTGCATTGCAGAGCTTTGATTGTGCAAGCACCATCTTTTATATCGACTCTGTTTCAGGAAGTGTTTACATTTATACGACACATTTCACCATGTTTCATTGGGAGGCCATGACCTATTGGTATTCTCGCTGTGCTGTTTATCCAGAGACTCGGGTAGTATCCTGGGGACCTGGGTTTGAATCCTGCCACAGCAGCTGGTTGTTACAAAAACCCAGTGGTTCGCTAGCTTCCTTTAGAGAAGGAACTGAAAATAGGGAATCTGATCATTACGACAGCGCTATGTATGGGAGCTTAATGTGCACAAACTAACTGCCATTATACCGATATCATAACAGAGGTTTTTGTTTTTCTTTCTTTTGCTCTTAGGATGAGGGTGTCACTGGCTAGGAGATCACTTATTGCTTATTCCCTGAAGGCAGTTGTATGGAATGAGCTGCCAGGGGAAGTGGTAGAGGTGGGTGCAATTAGAACATTCCAAAAGACATTTGGACAGGTACACGGCTAAGAAAGGTTTACAGGGGTATGGGCCAAACTCAGGCAAATGGGACCACTTTCGGTACAGCATATCTGGATGGCGTGCAAGAGTTGGGCTGAAGGGTCTGCTTCACTGTTGTTTGTTTTTCGTCAGAGTCGATATAAAAGAAAGTGTTCACGCCATCAAAGCTCTGCGATACAGCTGCAGTCAGCCTTTCATGGTGGGCAGCCATTCAACATCGGGTGGGAGGTGACTCCATGAACATCCCTGCGCTCACTGAGGGGGAGTCGGACACGTTGCTGTGGGCTTGGGGAAACTGCCATCCTTATCTGTTCTGGCCTACACGTGACTCCAGACCCATAGCAATGTGGTTGATTCATAATTGCCTTCTGGGAATGGCCAATAAATGCTGGCCTAGCCCATGACAGTTTCCTCCCATGAATGAGTTTTAAAATAAAATCCTGAGTATGACATCCCAAAATGCTTCCCAGTCAGTGAAGGGTCTATTATAATATCGGAATGATGGCGGTTAATTTGTGCACGGTAAGCTCTCACATGTACTGCTGCCGTAATGACCAGATTCCCTGTTTTATTTTAAATGCTGTTGGTTGAGGGGATATTGACCCAAAAATAAGGGTGCAGGAGCAAATAAGCTCTTTGTCGATTGTGGGATATGACACTACAGAAGGAGGCTGTATGGCCCACCTTCACACCTCAATCAGATCAATGCCTTTCCTTGTCTTCTTCCTGGAAAATGAATTTCCCTCTCGAATGGAACAAACTTTCACAGACATGGGAACATAAACTAGGAAAGGAAAGCAGACTGATAAGCTCAGAGTCTCATTCCAGTATTTTTTACATTCATTTGTGGGACAAGGGGGTCGCTGGCTAGGCCATTGCTCAGAGGACAGTTAAGAGTCAATCACATTGCTGTGGGTCTCAAGTCATATGTAGACCAGACGAGGTGAGGATGGCAATTTCCTTCCCCAAAGGGCGACCATTGTTGACTATCGACAATGAATTCACGGTAATCATTAGATTCTTAATTTGATTTTTTTAAAAATTGAATTCAGATTCCACCACTTGCCACAGCAGGATTTAAACCCAGGTCCCCAGAACATTACCTGGGTCTCTGGATTAACAATCCAGTGATAATACCACTGGGCCTTTGCCTCCCTGTTATTAAAGGGAGCTCAGACAGATAAACCCAGAGCCTGGTTCCTGTATTAAAGAGGGAAGCCAGCAGATGTCAGTCCTGTCCACTGTCAAATGACCAACTCATCCGCTCTAACCAAACATTCCAATCTGACCTAGTCCCATCTGCCAGCATTTGGCCCAAGTCCCTCTAAACTCATCCTATTCATTTACCCCTTCAGATGCCATTTAAATGTTGTAATTGTACCAGCCTCCACCACCATCTTTGGCAGTTTGTTCCATATGTACACACCAACCTCTGAATGGAAAAGTTACCCCTCAGGTCCCTTTTGGACTCCCCACCTGAGCTAAAGACTTTAGCTGTTCACCTTATCCATGCACCTCAGGATTTTATATACCTCAAGAAGTCACCCCTCAGCCTCCGATGCTCCACGGAAACCAGTCCCAGCCCATCTTCTCCCTTTAATTAAACCCTCCAGTCCCAGCAATGGGATTCAGAAGTGTGAGTGCTACCCAATGAGACAATGTGGGACCTCAATATAGTCACTGAGCACTGAATTAATGCTGTTCTGAACCAGATCATAGGAGACATTAACATCTTTTGGTACAACCAAGTTGAGGATTCTTTGACTCATTGGGAATTACAGGCCCAATCCATGTCAGTAAATTACCCTCAATCACATGGGATCTCACATTGTTTACTGACCCGAAGGACTGAACAGAGACTGTGAAGGTGAGAGAAGGGAGGATATTGAAAGCAGAGTTGATGAAATTGTCCCGTTCAGGGTGAAATCAGAATATGAGACCAATTCTGATATAAAAGGGAGCAGAAGAAGGGGTGAGGGGGAAACCAAAGCAGAACTAAGCCAACAGAAATTCCACATCTCCTACAAAAAGACAGCGGAAGCCAGTTCCCATGTGATCGCTCATAGCAAGTGAGTGAGTTATAGGAGATGAAAACAACAAATGCTGGAGATCACAGCGGGTGAGGCAGCATCGATGGAGAGACAACAAGCTAACATTTTGAGTCTAGATGACTCCATCAGATCTGACATGAAGTGTGGAGGGGGACAGCATTTATGCTATAGTTTATGGGGGGAGGTGGTGGATTGTACAGTGCTGTGGAGAAAGGATGCTGATAGTTCAGATTAAGTTATTGAAATGTGAGAATGGCAGAACAATGGTGTGTCTAACTGCCAGATTGAAAAGAACAGACAGTCCCACTGGGGTGGGGGAATGGGTGAGAGGACACTGTGACAGAGAATGTAACAAGCAAAGCTAAAAGAAAGTGAAGGGATGGGAGTTGGTTCATAATTTGAAGGTGTCAAACGCAATATTAAGTCCAGTAGACTGTAAAGTGCCTACTCTGAAGATATATTGTTCCTCCAGTTTGAGCTGTGATTCACTGGAGCACTGCAGCATGCCGAGGACAGAGATGTGGGCATGCGTGCAGGACGCTGTGTGAAAATGACCCACTACAGGAAGGTCAGAGTCATACTTGTGCACAAAACAGAGGTGTTCTGCAAAGTGGTCACCCAGTCTGCGTTTGGTTTCTCCAACGTAGAGTAGACCACATTGGGTACAGCAAATACAATACACAAGACTGGAGGATTTACAGGTGAAATGCTGTTTCACCTGGAAAGACAGTTTAGGCCCTTGGACGGTGGGCAGGGAGGAGGTGAAGGGGCAGGTGTTGCACCTTTTGTGGTTACATTGAAGGTGTCCTGGGAAGAGGGGGAATGGTGTTCAGTGGCCGATGGATGGACTAGCGTGTGCAACGATCCCTGCGAAATGCAGATTGGGGAAATCAGGGGAAGATGTGAAGGGCGGTGGTGTTCTACTGGAGTTTCTGAAATGGCAGAGAATGAACCTTTGAATGTAGAGGTAAGTGCGGACAACGGAGACCCGATCACTCTTGTGAGTGATGGGAAGGGGCAAGCGCAGAAGCACGGTTACAACAGTCTTTGGCAGGAACTGGAAAAACTTGGATTTGGGCAGCTGTTTGAAGGTAAATCCATATCTGACTTTTGGGAGATGTTGACCAGAGTTCAGGACTAGCATGTTCCTGAGGGGATCAAATATAAACATCGCAAGATTTGGAACTGTTGGATGACAAGAGATGTTGTAAGTTTCATTAAACAAAAACCGAAGCACAAAAAAGCTTTGGAAGCAAATCGAACAAGGCCCTTGTGGAGTATAAAGGAAGCAGAAAAGAAGTTTAAAACAAAATTAGGAGAACTGAAAAGGCTCATGAAATGCCCTTGGCAAGCAGGATTGAGGAGAATCCCAAAGGGTTTTATTCATTTATTTGGAGCAAGAAGGTAGCTAGGGAACGTGTAGGTCCACTCACGGACAAAGGTGGGAAGTTATATCAGAGGCAGAGGAAATGGATGAGATCCTTACTGAGTACTTTGCATTGGTAGAGACAGAATTTACTTTCATCTGGACAAGAATGGACTTATTAGCAATAGTCAGCGCAGCTTTAAGCAGAGGAGGTGTTGTCTTACAAAACCGATCGTGTTTTTGAGGAAGTGACGAAGGTGATCGATGAGGGTAAGGCAGTGGATGTTGTCAACAGGAACTGTACTAAAGCATTTGACAAGGTCCTTCATGGTAAGCTGGTCCTGAAGACCGAAAATGCACAGAAACCGTGGTGAGTTGGCAATTTGGACACAAAATTGCTTGGCCATAGAAGACAGAGGGTAGTTGTGGAGAGATGTTTTTCTGACTGGAGGATGTGATCAATGGTGTTCCACAAGGATCAGTGCTGGAACCTCTGTAGTTTGTAATATCCTATATATGTGTGTATATAGATGTGATTTGGATGGAAAGGTCAGTAAGTTGGCAGATGACATGAAAATGGGTGGAGATGTGGATAGTGAGGAAGGATACCAAAAGATGCAGCAAGAGATAGATCAGCTGCAAAGTTCAGTGCAGAAATGACCGATGGAGTTTAATCTGGATAAGTGTGAAGTGATGCACTTTGGGAAGTCAAATAGAAGAGGAATGTGTACTGCAATGTGTAGGAGCATCGATAAACAAAGAGATTGTCAGATCCAAGTCTATTCCATATTCTATGTTCTCAAAAGTAACAGATATCCAGGATAAAAATACAGATGTATCCATGTGAAATATTTGCAGTATAAGTTTTACCAGTCCATTGAAAAATAAACCAGCCACGATTGAAATGTGGAATTTGAATCTGTACAATATCAGCACAAGCATCCAGGACAGAAATACAGTATATGCATTTACAAAATCTTCACAGAAGTCAATTTACATAACATACATATTTGCACCAGTTTCCCTTTAATCACAGGTAGACTAACAGAAAGCTGGAAGAACACAGCAAACCACGCTGCAACTGGGGGAAAGGAGAAGGCAACCTTTCAGGTATTACCCTTCTTCAGGACTCCTTAGCTTGCTGTGTTCTTGCAGCCTCCTGTTTGTCATCCATGGATTCCAGCATCTGCAGTTTTTTTTGTCCCTTTAATCACACCTGGAGCAAACAGTGCATATAGAAAAGAATCAGATATACCGAATGGATTCATATATAACATATTTACAAGGGAACTGTACAGATAAAATTGTTGATATAGAAAATTAACAGTTATATGTACAGGTTGCATGTTTGGTCAGGTGCAGTTTGTTTGTAGACCATTGGGAATCTGAACTGGATGTAAAACAGTTGCTGGAAATAATGTAATTACTGGCTTTGCCCAGTAGAGGCTGCAGAGGGAGTTTCTGAAGCCTCGTCCCATGTTCCCCACTGTGGGAGCACCATCACTACAGGACCTGCAGTGGGTCAATGCAAGATGGACAACAAATGGTGCCCTGGAAGTAGTATGGACATGGAGGACAAGTTGATAAATACATCACTAGCTACCTGATGTTCCCAGTTGATCACCACACCACTGGGCTGATTTCCCTCTCCCTGAGCCAGGCTCAATGCCTGGGGAAACTCAGTTAGTGCTGGACAGCCCCCTTCCCCAGAAGGTTTTGTTCTCCAGCCGCTCCATCCTGATGCTCAGCTGCTGTTGGTACAAGGCTCCAGGCTTCACCTGAACAGGTCACCTCTGTCAAAGGGTCACCATTTGATGTTTCATTTTGATCACAGGAGCGTCGGTTTTGACCACAATTCCTTGGATAGGTTAAAACAAACCAGCACTTTGAACACATGTATAAAAGGAGCTATTCAGGAGCACAGACCCATTAAATGACACTCACCATCATGGGCAGCTGGAAAATGGGTGACAGGAGCTGCATAGCGATGGTGCACAGTGTGTAGAGGAGAGGAGGCTTATCGGGGAGGCAATGGGCAAGAGCTGGACACTCCACAGGAGCTGTGCTGACCGACAGAGGGAGGGCCAGAGGTGAGAGTGAGGGAACCCTGCAAAAGTTCCTCGTCCCAGTGTGAGGGGTGCATGTGGGGAAAGACAGTGAGCACAGTGATGTGGAGATTGAATGAAATAGGAAATCTGAGAAGGGTCCAATGACTGGATTGAGGGGAATGTTTGAAAAGTGCAGGTAGAGAGTGACAACAAGAAATTATGGTTTTTAAAAATCACTTTGGACGCTGTGGTGCAGTAAAAGACACAGAAAGAGGGGAGAGACACTGAGGGAGAGAAACTCAAACAAAGAGGTTTAGGTCATGAATTACAGTTCTTCAGAGCCAGGCAGCTGAAGGCACAGGCACCAATGGGGCAGAAATGCAAATACCAGGGTTACGGAGCACAGAGTTCTGAGGGCTGTACAGCTGAAGGTGGTTAGAGATAGGGAGGGCTGAGGCCATGGAAGGGTTTGAAAAAGGATGGGAATGTTCAAATCTCTCCATCTCAGTCTGAAATAGATTTAACGATAGAGCATCCACAACCACATGAACCAGCTTATCCCTGTTTGCAGCCTCTGTATCCTCCTCACAGCTTACTTTCCCAATGAGCTTTGTATCATCAGCAAACTGGGACAATTCCACTCTATCCCCTCATCTCAGTCCCTGATATAGATTGAGAGCCACTGAGGGCCCAGCATTGATCCTTGCAGCACCAGTTACATCCTGCAAACTGAAAATGACCCATTTGTTCCTGTCCATTAACTATTGTTCAATTCAAATGCTGTATTACCACCCCCCGCATTCCCCTGAACCCTCATCTTGTAGAACTACCTATTGTGCAGCACCTTCTCAAATACCTCCTGAAATTCCCAATCTATGCCCCATCCTCTGGTTCTCCAGTGGGATAAAATTCGTTCATTTCCAATCCACAGGGACTGTTCAGCAGCGAGAGGATGACGAGCTGGAAGTGACTGGATGATACTGCTCAATGACAGGCTGGATTGAAGCATCCTCACAGCTCAAGGAGTGGACAGGGATAGAGCTCAGCAACATTTCTCACAGTGTTATAAAAAGATAAAAGGGTTACAATGGAAACTGCAGAACCATCTGTGTTGCTTTAAGAATTGGTAAACAACTATTCCAGCAATAAAGACAGCAACAATTCCAGCAGCAATCCCGATTCCCAATCCAACTCTTGCTCCAGTCCTCCCCCCACCCTCTCACACCTCCTTCCCCCACCCCCAAACCTGCCCCCCCACACCTTCCCCCACTACACCTTCCCCCCCCCCCC
>NC_063378.1:6618577-6627968 GCF_021869965.1 Rhincodon typus | reverse complement strand
CCCAGCAGAAATATCCCAGTAGTCACAGCACTGACCTGAAACAGCAGAAATAACACTTAGCAGCACGAACAGTACTCTTCGGGAGATGTATCTCTGCAACGGGAAAACACAGTTAAACTCTTTACAACAGATTTTTGCTGGCACCTCCTTGCTCCACCATCTTCCCCAGCCTATCCCTTTGTAATCAGACACCGGGGTGAGGGAAGCAGAGCTGAGAGGGGATGGTGACAGGTCTCATAATCTGCAGGAGCGACTCCCCGTTTCTGGAAACAAACAATGCAATGGGAAGGAAGGGGCAGGATCACCTTACCACGGTGTTTCTTCACGTAGAAACTGGTTATTGATAACCAGCGAAATTGGATAGAGGATTGGTTGTTAAGGAGACCGGGTCTATCAGTGTGGAGGAAGGAAAGAAACTACACACAGTGTCCGGTAGAAAGTGAAAGCACTACTTATAGAGCCCCCCATTGCCATCCGGGTCTGTCCCTCCCTCCCTTCGATCTTAACTGTCTGCCCTTTTCACTCCCCCAGTGCCTTCCCTCACCACTCCGTGTTTGTTCTCCAATCCCACCAGACACTTGGGGCGGGGAAGAAGGGGTGGTGAGGTATCAGTAACGGTTCAGACACCCCAGAACTCCCTTCCCTTCACCACCGATCTCCCACACCCCGTAGTCTGAGAGAAGGTGCTGGGAATGAGTGGTGGTGAAGTGTCAGCGGGATGCGAGACACACACAAGTATTCTTCTATACAAAACTCGTATTGAGTTCTTTCGGTTTTTGTTTCGGGTCTGGACCCTCCTGCTCCTCTGATGCTGCTCGGCCTGCTGTGTTCATCCAGCTCTACACCTTGTTATCTCAGATTCTCCAGCATCGGCAGTTCCTACTATACCTGCATCTGATTTCGGTCCATTTCCCCTCGGGCTGGTTAGCGCCGCCGAAGAGCACGGACGCAAAACATCTTGAAGCAGCTTAAACTGCAACCGAATAGACGACGAGCCAGAAACTTCGACATATATCAGGTGCAAAGTTCCGGTCGTCACAGTAACAGGTCCTCAGTCTGAAACTTGCTTTCAGTTTCGGACGTTGTTTGTAATCAGCTTTTCAGACTGACCCACCTTGTAAAGAGGGGTAGTAGGCGGTGGATCAGTCTCTGTGCCTTCCTCCCTCTCCCCACCCCGGCTCTCCATCCGCTCTTGTTAACTGTTCCCACTTGTCTCACTTCAATCCCTTCAGGGGAAAAACAGCTTTGACCCAGCTTTTCCCCACAGAGGCTGTACTAGGATTCCTAAATCCCCCTCTCTCTGTGTGAGAATGGAATCTTTCCCGGGCTACAAGTAACCTTTGTACAGAGGGAGAATCCAAGCGGTTACTCCGTCATCAGCCTGAAGGGGCTTTTACAGCACAGGAGGAGACCATTCGGGCCATCGAGCCTATATCGGTGGAGTAATGAAAGACTGTCCCACAGCCAGAAATTGTTAAACAAACGAACCTCACCAAGTAACTCAGACCAGCTGTTTCCGCTTGTAGAGGAAATAAGAACAGGATAGGTATGGCACGTAGATTTACAGTGGTGTGCAAACGAAACAATGACGTTGAGAGGGAAAAAGGAAATCGCTGGAGAAACTCAGCAAGTCGGGCAGCATCTATGCAGAGCGAAAGCAGCGTTTAACGTTCTGAACGCAGTTTCCTCTCCACAGCTGCTGTCAGAACTGCCGAGTTTCTCCAGCAATTTCTTATTGTATGCATTTGTGGGAGGTTGGCGTGCTGGCTGGCCAGCCATTTATTGACTATCCCAAGTTGCTTTATTTTTGTTTGTTTGAGATCTCCAGTTCCGCAGTTTTTTTTTGTTTGTGACTTTTCCACACAGCGAGTAGTTCAGATATGCAAATGTACTGCCTCTAAATTTGGTGGAGGCAGTTTCAATTGAGGGATGCAAGAGGGCACTAGATTGATTTTTGGACAGTAATAGAATCCAGGGATAGGGGAAAAGGCAGGAAGTAGGCACAGTAGGAACAAAAACAAAGTTGCTGGAAAAGCTCAGCAGGTCTGGCAGCATCTGTGAAGGAAAAAAAGTTAACGTTCCTTAGAACTAGTTTACAGAATCCGCAGTTCTTTCGGTTTTTAAGTAGGCACAATAGGACGAATAGAAAAAATAGCACCGTAGTAATTCTTAACATTTAGCATCCTGCTGTCAGCTCAGTAACCACTCAACAGGAAATCAAATGTTCAATAACATTTCCCCCCACACTCGTGATCACATTATCTTGTTTCAGTTCACTGAATTGAATTTTCAACACCAACCTTTCTCCTGTCTCTACAGCAGCCCTATTTCTGTTGAAATTTGTGTCCCAAATACTGGTCACACCACACCCACACCCATCTTTCACACTCTTGTTGATCTCCCTCGTTTTGAAAATTCATACATAGGGTCTGGACATTGCTGTCCAGCCCGTCCGGTGTGGCCCAGAGGGCAGTTCAGAGTCAACCACATAGCTGTGAGTCTGGAATCACATGTAACCCAGACTAGGTAAAGACAGCAGAAATTTCTCCACATTGTGCTAAAAGCCGCTTCTCCTCTGAAGTCAACAATGATGCAAGCAAACTGGTGATCCAGTGCTAAGGGCGGGAGAGGGGTAAGGGACAGGAATTAAGGCTCTCGTTCTGTACAGTGTGGGTGTCCCTGTGTCCAAATCTGGTCCTGACCCAGCTCTCGGTCCTTGGAAAGGACCTGCAGGTACTTTTACTGTCAATGTCTTCCACTGAGGGACAGAGAGGGAGGGGGGGATCTCGGGGAAACTCTCCCTCATCACCCTCAGCACTCACCTCTTTGCTCAGGGGAATGGATGGAACTGGGTAAATGGGTTCTATTAACAGGGGTTACAAGTCAACAGCGTTTGGGAGTGAGGCAAAAAAGGGAGAGGATAGGAAAGTAAGATTGGAAGAGTGGGGAGGGAGACAGGAAGAAAATCAGCAAGCGTGAGAAGAGGGAGGTGGGAGACAGACTGGGAACGGAAATCAGGGAAGTAGGAAGAGAGGATAGTAGAAGGATTCGGAGACTGGAGAGGAGACAAGAACGGGGCTGGGTAGACAGGGAAAGGGATCAGGGAGAATGGAGGGGCAGAGAAGGGGGTGGGTGAAGGTGGGCTTGGGAGCTCAGCAGAATTAATGCAGACAGTGGACTGGACTACGGGTGGAGAAATGGTTGGGTTAGGGCAGGAAGTGTGTTGGGGGTGTGAAGGAAGAAAGCACAGTGAAAGGAAGGAGATTGTCTTGGACAGCATGATAGGGTCTGGCTGGAGAAGATCATAGAATCCCTACAGTGTGGAAACAGGCCCTTCGGCCCAACAAGTCCACCCTGACCCATACAGCATCCCACCCAGACACATCCCCCTATAAACCCACCTAATCTACACATCCCTGAACACTACAGGCAATTTAGCATGGCCAATCCACCTAGCCTGCACATCTTTTGGCTGTGGGAGGAAACCCACGCAGACACGGGGAGAATGTGCAGACTTCGCACAGACAGTCGCCCGAGGGTGGAATCGAACCTGGGTTCCTGGCGCTGTGAGGCAGCACTGAGCCACCATGCTGGGGAGATAGTGATTTAAGTTTAATACTGGAAATGGTGTGTTTTATTCCTGGTCAGTGTGGGGGAATAGCTGCTGATTACAGACTTAGAATTCCCTCTCAATGAGGGCAATGAATCCTTGACTCACATCCCCACTTAAATTTCTGTATTATTTCTAGATAAGGGTATACTCTGTTGAAAGATGTTCCTACCCCTTCTTTCCCATGGCAGTGTTCAGTTTGTTTCTGGAAACTGTTAATTGTTGAATGGAGTTCCTGTAAATGACGTGCTCTCTGTTTCATATTTGAATAGGGAACCACTGAGAAAATACTATATAGAAAATCATGCAACCTTTAGGAATCTGGCACACCTTGCAGCTGGAGGACTACCAAATACCTGAACTGTAAGATAAATGTAAGTGAACTGTAAGAAATCATTAAAAAATATATATATGCAAGCAGAGGAGATTTTTTTGAATAACAGAAGACTTTTTGTCAGGTAAACAGGTTAAAAGTCTTAAATGGCAACACATACTCAGGAACACAGAGAGAGCAGCCATCTTAGAAAACCAAAAAGATCGATTTCACCACTAACTCCCCTCTGAAAAGTTGAGACGACACTGACAATAAATTGTGAGTAGAGTTTTTAACAAAATCTTATTTGATTGAACACCCAAATGCTTTTAAGGCAGTTATAAACATTGTGTACACATTTAAAGTAGAATAGTCATGTTATAACTATCTTTGATATTCTATCATACAATATTCATTCCTATAATGTAATTTAGAATTGATTATTACAATAAACATTCACAAGCAATTTAGAAAAGCCTGGGCCTTTTTTTCCCTGGAGCGCTGGAGGCTGAGGGGTGACCTTATACAGGTTTATAAAATCATGAGGGGCATGGATAGGGTGAATAGCCAAGGTCTTTTTCCTAGGGTGAAGAAGTCCAAAACTAGACAGCATAGGTTTAAGGTGAGAAGGGAAAGATTTTAAAAGGACTTGCGGGGTAACTTTTTCACGAGAGAGTGGTGCGTGTACGGAATAAGCTGCTGGAGGAAGTGGCGGAGACTGGTACAATTACAACATTTAAAAGGAATCTGGATGGGTACATGAATAGTTTAGAGGGATATGGGCCAAATGTTGGTGAAAGGGACTAGGTCAGATTGGGATGTCTGGTCAGCATGGACAAAGTCTCTGTTTCCACGCTGTATGACTCCAAAACTACCTACCCTGCCCAAATTGCACCCTCCTCATCTGATTCCAATTCAACCATTCATTGGAACAAGACACCACTAACCAGATACCATAGAATAGCCTGGGATCACTGTCACTGGTGCCATCCTTAAATGCCCATTGTGCTCCTGGACAGGCACTGTCAGTTTGGAACTGCTGACCACAGTAGCTGTCATGTTCCCCAGACGTGGCACGGAAAATTGGGGCACCGCTCTGTGGACAGGCACATGGAGGTCCTGGTGGATGGGACGAAGCAGAAGATGAATGTCCTCATCCCTAGGTCTACCAGAGGACGCCACCATACCAGACCATGCCAGTCTGTCCCAGATCGCCACCTGAGTCAGTGCCACCTGGAGGAATGCCCAGCAATGTAGGAAGGAGGTCAATGACCTGCTTCATTCTGCCAGGGAGTGTCACCATCTGTTAAGTCTCACTATTCCTTCTGTGCATCTGTACCCACCTGCCACCTAAGGCCAATGCTCTACCCCTCTCACTCTTGCATGCAGCGTCTTTCTTTTTTCACTTTCATTCACGCAAACCTTCTGCATGACTAACCCTGCCTGCCATCTGTGCTGCTTACTCACTCCCATGGTAACTCTTCTCTGCCATTTCCCCCACCAACACCAACGTGAACAGCTGTGCCAACCAGTAACATGTGTCTTAATAAATCCCTCATTCCAGGATCAAACAGGCCAAACAGAGAAGAAATAGAAAAGATGGAATGGACTGGCCAACATTTGCCCACGTACCTCTAATGAGGAGTGAATCCCGCAGATGTCATTAAATGACTTCTTACTAAATGGTTGAAAATATTATTGAAGGGCTGAGTTTGTAAAGGGGGTATTATTGTTCTATTCACTTGCAGGATGTAGGCGTTGCTGTCTGGCCAGCTTTTATTGGTGGTGAGCTGCCTTCTTGATCTGCTGCAATCCACATGCTATAGGTTGACCCACAATGCCCTTAGGGAAGGAATTCAAGTATTTTGACACAGCAACAGAGAAAGAACAGTGATATATTTCCAACTCAGGATGGTAAGTGACTTGGAAAGGAACTTGCAGGTGTATCTGTTGCCCTTGTCCTTCTGGGTGGAAGTGGTTGTGATGCTGTTTAAGGAGCCTTGATGAATTTCTGCAGTGTATCTTTGAGATAGTATACACTGCTGCTACTGAGTGTTGGTGGTGGAGGGACTGAATGCTTGTGGATGCGATGCCAATCAAGCGGGCTGCTTTGTCCTGGATGGTGTCCAGCTTCTTGAATGTTGTTGGAGCAGCATCCTTCCAGGCAAGTGGGGAGTATTTCATCATACTCCTGACTTATGTCTTGCAGGTGATGGACAGGCTTTGGGGTGTCAGGAGGTGAGATAACTGGTACAGTATTCTTCACCAGCAACCTGCTCTTGTTGCCATTGTGTTCATGTGACAAGTCCAGTTGAATTTCTGGTCAATGGTAACCCCAAGGATGTTGATAGTAGGGGATTCAGTGATGATAATACCATTGAATGTCAAAAGATGGTGGTTAGATTGTCTCTTATTGGAGATAGTTATTGCCTGGCATTTTTGTGGCGTGAATGTTACTTTCCACTTGTCAGCCCAAGCCTGGATATCGTTCAGTCATGTCTCATTTGAACATGAACTGCTTTTGTATCTGAGTGGTCATGAATGGTGCTAAACATTGTACAATCACCAGTGAACATCACCACTTCTGACCTTATGATGGAGTAACTCCAACAACCACGACATCTTCCACATCCCAGGTATAACTCCAACCAGAATTTGCTCGATACCCATTGATTGCAGTTTTACGAGTGCCCCTTATGCTGCTCTCAGTTGAATACAGCCTTGATATCAAGGGCTGTCATGCTCACCTCACCTCTGGAATTCATCTCTTTTGTCCGTGTTTGAACCAAGGCTGTAATGAAATCAGGAACTGAGCGGCCCTGGTGAACCCAAACTGGGTGTGACTGAGCGGGTTATGCTGAGCTGGTGCTGCTTGATAGCACTGTTGATTACAGCTTCCATCACTTTCCTGATTTATATTATTAAAGGATGATGACATTATTGAAGGGGTTATGATTGAGTGATGATGATATTAGAGAGGGAGTCATTATTGAAGAGAGATGATAATTATTGAAGGTGTTCTATTTTTTAAGGATGCTGCTATTATTGAAGGGGCTTTTATTGAAGGATGGTGATATTATTGATATGATTTTTTACTCATATATGGGTCACTTTTAGCTGCTCAACTGATGCTCCAGTCACGTGCTCCTTCACCTGGAGGTTTTTTGTTCCGTTGCTTTGACTGGAGATTTAAAATCTGAAAGGCGCGCAGGCGCGGGGCTCGAGCCGGCGGAGGTCTGCGCTTGCGCGGGGCTCGTGACGGCAGCTAACTGGAGGTTTGCGCTTGCGCGGGTGACGATTTAGCTATGCGCCGTGCGTTCGTTTGCACCGCGCAAGGCGGGAAACTGTGCAGCAAGAGGTGAATGTCAGAATAGGAGAGGTAGAGGGGTAAGTAGGGAGAGTTAGAGGGGAAAATAGAGTCAGAGAGGGCAAGTAGAGAGATTGAGGGGTAAAGTAGACAGGTGGAGGGACAAATAGGTATGGGGGCGGGGAACCAAGACCAGAAAGGTGGAGAGGGCAGATAGAGATGGAGGAAACAAATAAAGAGACATGGAAGGGGTAGATAGAGATGCAGGGGCAAACAGGGAAAGGAAGAGATGAGGATAAACAGGTAGGGATAGATGGGGCAAAGCGGGACAGAGAACTGGAGGCGTGAATAGGGAATGGTAGGGGTCATGAGCAAAGGTGGAGTAAAGTGGAGAGAAAGCGCGGGGATGAACAGGGAGAGAGCTGGGGGCGGGGAGACAGGACCTCTATCCATCTTCTATCCGCCTCCCCCTCTCTCCCTATCTATTTCAGAACCCCCTTCCCCTCCCCCATTTCTGATGAAGGGTCTAAGCCCGAAATGTCAGCCTTCCTGCTCCTATGATGCTGCTTGGCCTGCTGTGTTCATCCAGCTCTGCACCTTGTTGTCTCAGGATTACAGACAGTGTGTTACTGCGCTCGGGCTGGGAATGTGTCGCATACCTACGTAAGGCAAAAAGACCCTGTGGCATCTGTGTGCTTGTGTGCGTTGCTTGGCAATGGTTGATTCTGCTGAAGATTTTTGTTCAAATGACTGGCATCTTTTCCAGATCATGGAGGACATGGCCATGAAGCTGAAGGAATGGGCAGGCTTGATGGGAATCCCTGATCGCAGCATGCCCTCCGACACCGCATTCCGAAAGTAAGGATAGTTTATAATGTTTAATCATTGCATACTCTGAGATGTCACTGTGTCTTGACTGACTGTGCTGCCCTGCCCGATGCTTGCCTATGATCCCAGTACTGAAATGATTCGGAAAGATTGGACAGGCCATGAAATCCTTTCTCTACAAAAGACAAGGTTGAGGGGTGACCTGATCCAAGTTGTAAAATTAGGCAAGTGGCTTTTTCGGTTAGATGTAGAGAAGATGTTGCCACTTATTGGTACAAGTCCAGAACTAGGCTGCAGTGATAGGAGACAGTCCCTAATAATTCCAGTGGGGAATTCAGGAGAAATGTATTTCTCCAGAGAGTCGGGTAGAATGTGGAACTCATTCCCGCAGGGAGTGGTGCAAGTAAATTGTGTTGGGGCTGAATTTGGGGCTGCAGACACTTTGCGGTGTTTTGTGTTTCTGAAAAGGGGAGATGTATTGCTGTACTTGTCAGGATAGTAACAAGAACAGCAAATTTTGAAGGCCGTGGTATGATTTGTTGCAAGTGTTTGAAGTTTGGCATTCTTGTGTTGGTGCTGATAATAAAACCAAGAACTGCAGGTGTGGTGATCTGAAATAACAGAAATTGCTGGAAAAACGCAGCAGATATGGCATCATCTGTGGAGAAAAAGCAGAGTTAACGTTTCGGGTCCAGTGACCCTTCAGCACTATTCTATCTGTTCTCTGTTTGAAGAATCATCTCAGGACTCTGTGTGTTAACTTTGCTTTCTCTCCGGGGGTCTGTCAGACCCGCTGACTTTCCCCAGCAGTTTCTAGCTTTGACAACGTCTGTGTTCAGTA
Organism: Rhincodon typus; assembly: GCF_021869965.1. Taxonomy (NCBI): domain Eukaryota; kingdom Metazoa; phylum Chordata; class Chondrichthyes; order Orectolobiformes; family Rhincodontidae; genus Rhincodon; species Rhincodon typus. The sequence goes on along the minus strand of NC_063378.1, from coordinate 6,619,069 downwards.
ACATTCCTCATCTGTATTTCATTCTGAAGACTTCGCGTTTCAGAGGCATGTATAAATGACAATATTTTTCGAATTTTCAGAGTGAAATTCTCCTTTTATATTTGTTCATTTTCTGTTTTGTGTTTTTTTTTTTCAGTCTCTGTACTGGCCAGTGTCAAGACATCTGGGAATATGTCATTCGCTATGTCAAGCGGAAAGAGTGAGTGACTACGTGCTGCTGTCATGTTTGTACCTTGTCAAGGACATAGGCCAGAGAGTATGGTGGTTTTCCATGCGGGAATGTCTTGGGATGTCAGGTCCAAGCAAGGCTGATATCTGAGACTTGGAGAAAAGGTGTTCACCATCCCTCACTGTTTTTCCTCAACACAGTTGACCTGATAACTATGGAGTTGACCTGAGCTTGTAGAAAGGATAATGCTTTAAGGCCTTGCTCAAGAGGAGGCATCTCCGGCAGCGCGGCGCTCCCTCAGCACTGACCCTCCGGCAGCGCGG
>NC_063378.1:6605400-6618567 GCF_021869965.1 Rhincodon typus | reverse complement strand
CCGGCAGCGCGGCGCTCCCTCAGCACTGACCCTCCGGCAGCGCGGCGGATTAATTTGGCTGAATTACAGGGTGACTGATGCCTACTATCAGACATGTTTAGTTATAGAGTTAAACCTTCAGTGGTCACATGGTTCACTTCATTTGTTTCTCTCTTTCAGGGTAGTGAGAGAGATCAAGGGGAACCTGGAATGGTATCCTTTATGCTGTTGGCAGTAATTTATGCTGGGAGACAGTGCCCTGGGTTATAATGGTCACACTGGGGAGATTGTAAACCTCAGGAAAACCAGTCACTCAGAAGTGCCTTTTAGATGATGAGATAGAGGTGAAATAGTGAAGGGATGGATTACTAAAGTTTGGGACACTGGCAGCCGAAGGGACGCTGCCAATGGAGGAACGATGGGAATTGGGGGATCCTGGAGAGGCTGGAATCGGAGGTGTGCCGATATCTCCAAAAGGGAGGGATTTGGGGGCCAGAGGAGGTTGCAGAGGTAGTGAGCGTTGTGGGGGCTGGAGGAGGCCGCAGAGATAGCGAGTGCTGTGGGGGCCAGAGGAGGCCGCAGAGGTAGTGAGCGCTGTGGGACCGGAGGAGTTTGCAGAGGTAGGCAGGGGCATGGAGTGAGGCGCCATATGATTCGTTATTTCCTTGCAGCGACACTGAGACTTTCCTTGACTGTTTGCTTAGGAACCGGTGGGTAAAAGGCTCTGAGGTAAGTGATGTGAACATGAAGAGGTTTATCAGGATGACTTTCTATCATCTGGTTTAAAAAAAAATAAATTCACTGTGAGATTCCCAGGCAGGGACAGCATGGGGTTACATACAGAGTAAAGCTCTCGCTACGCTGTCACTATCATGAGAGAATGAATCTGCTGTCAGTCTCACATTGTGGTCAGAGTGTGCAGAATGGACGCAGTTTGCATCACGCTGTCAGTATGGCCTGTTGGGAGGGTGGTTGAGTCTTAAACAGTGTGTTTTTGTGCCACTCTCAGGCTCCGTTGTCTGACAAGGAGCAGAAGAAGAGGAGGAAGTTGCTGGAACAGCTGGTGTCTCTGAGGACTGATCTCCAACAATTGGACGAAAGCTCAGATCATGAGCAGCAAGAGATTGATGGTGAGCTGTCAGACCCCATCAGGTTGTAAGATTGGTGGGGGTAAAGGCAATGAGTATGATCAGCCTGTCATTGCAGCCTGGGCCCCTCTACCTCAACCCCTTTGGTGAACAGACTCATAGAGGTGTACAGCATAGGAACAGATGCTTTTTCAGTCCAACTCATTCACGTCGACCAGATAGACTAAACTGATCTCGTCGGATTTGCCAGCATTTGGCACATAATGCTCTAAACCCTTGCTATTCATGTACCCATCGTGATGTCTCTTAAATGTTGTGCCAGCATCCGCCACCTCCTTTTGGCAGCTCATTCCATACATGCACCAACCTCTGCATGAAAATGTTGCCCTTTTTAAATCCTTTTTAAATCTTTCCCCTCTCACCTTAAATCTATAGCCTCCTAGTTTTGGATCTCCCTATCCTTTGGAAAACCCCTATCTATGCCCCTCATGATTTTATAAATCTCTAAGGTCACCCCTCAACCCCCAACACTCCAGAGAAAATAGCCCCAGGCTATTCAGCCTCTTCCTATAGTTCAAACCCTCCAATCCTGGCAACATTCTTGTAAATCTTTTCTGAACCCTTTCAAGTTTCACAACATCTTTTGTGTAGCAGGGAGACCAACTCTTATACTCAATGCAGTGACCAATACAGGCAAGCATACCAAACACTATCCTGTCTACCTGCTAATCCACTTTCTATGAGCTTGCAATCCAAGGTCTGTTTATTCAGCAGCACTCCCCAGGACCTTACTATTAAGTGTATGAGACCTTACCAAAATGCAGCACTTCATATTTATCTAAATTAAATTCTGTCTGCCACTCCTTGGCCCATCTGATCGAAGTCCTGTTGTACTCTGAGGTAACCTCCTTCACTGTCCACTTTACCACCAATTTTAGTGTCATCTACAAACTTACTTACCATACCTCCTATATTCACATCCAAATCATGTTTATAAGTGATGAAAAGCAGTGGACCCAGCACCAGTGGACACACCACTGGTCACAGACCACCAGTCTGAAAAGCATCCCTCCACCACCATCCCCTGTCTCCGATCTTCGAGCCAATTTTATATTGAAATGACTAGCTCTCTCTGTATTCCATGTGATTGAAACTTACTAACGAGCCTACCATGAACACCTTGCTGAAGTCTATATATAGATGACATCAGCCATTATGCCTTTATCAGTCTTCTTTGTCACTTCTGCAAAAACTCAAATCAAGTTAGTGAGACAGAATTTCTCACACACGAAGCTGTATTGACTATCTTTTTTTTAAAAATTCATTGTGGGATGTAGGCGTTGCTGGCTGGCCAGCATTTTTTGCCCATCCCTAGTTGCCCTTGAGAAGGTGGCGGTGAGCTGCTTTTTTGAACCGCTGCAATCCTCCTACTGTGGGTTGACTCGCCATGCTATTAGGAAGGGAATTCCAGGTTTTTGACCCAGTGACAGTGAAGGAATGGCAATATATTTCCAAGTCAGGATGGTGAGTGACTTGGAGAGGAACTTGGAGGTGATGGTGTTCCCATGTATCTGTTGCCCTTGTCCTTCCGGATGGAAGTGGTCATGGGTTTGGAAGGTGCTCTTTGGTGAATTTCTGCAGTGCACCTTGTAGATAGTACACACTGCTGCTACTGCGTGTCGGTCCCTAACCAGTCCTTGCATCTATACCCTGGAACGCTAAGCTATTAATCCTGTCCATCCCTAAGCCACTTCTCTGTAATTGCTATGATATCCCAGTCCCATGCCCTGAGTTCATCTGCCTTACCTGTCAGGCATCTTACATTGAAATAAGTGCAGTTTAATTTAACAGTATTACCTCATTCTTTGCCTTGCTTTTGTCTGCCTTGACTGTTTGACTTGCTCTTTCCGTCAACAGTACCAGCCTCAGACTTCTCTCTCTCCTCAGTATATCTGAGTTCACACCCGCCGCCCGCGCCTCACCCCCATCCCTCCATCCCTGGTTTAAAGCCTCCTGAGTAACTCTAGCAAATCTCCCTGTCCCATATTCCTATCAATGATCATGCTGAAAGGGAGGGCAGGCTTGAAGGACTGAATGGCCTACTCCTGGTCTAATATTCTGTGCCTCTATGGACAGAAGGACCTGCCTGAAAGGGGCAGGGAGGGTGTGGAGAAAGTGCAAGAAACTTTGTGGACTAGACCCCAGTGGTGTAGATAAATGTCAGCAAGGTGGTACAGACCTGGGTCTTTTCTTCATAAAAGAGAGGAGTGACCTGGTCGAGCTCATTTAAAAATGTGACAGAGATTACAATTTGGGAGATTTAGAGACGATTTCAGTTTTCTTTTTTTGGGGGGTGTGGGCATGGAGGCCAGAATGAGGGGCCATCCATAGAAGACAGTCCCTAATTGGGAATTCAGGAGAAATGTCTTCTCCCAGAGAGTGGGAGGGTGAATGTAGGACTCGATCCCGGAGGGAGTGTGGGGTGGGAGAATGTGGGACTCGCTGCCAAATTGTGTTCAAGCTGAATTGTTTTGGTGTATTGAAGGGGGCAAGGCTGGATAAACAGATGCGAGTGAAAAAAATAAAAGGTGTGGGATGAAAAGGGGGTTGGCGATAAGACTGGTGTGGAGCAGAAATACCAGCAGAGGAGCTGAATAGCCTGTGTCAGTGTGGGGTAATTATCAGTGAGCGTGGTTTCTCCCTTGGTCACATTTTTCAGCCTGACTTGTTGCTATGCAGAGCAAACACTGATGGAGACTTGCGAGAGGCTGCAGGATCTGAAACAGCGGAATATTTTGTTAAAAACATTTCTTCAGCGTGCAGTAAACAGGAGGAAAACACTGCAGGAACAGAGCAAGAAGCTGCACGATCGACTACACGTCTTCAGACAGATCAGCAGGTAAGGAAGTATATTGAGGGAGTGCCGCGCTGTCGGAGGGTGAGTGCTGAGGGAGCGCTGCACTGCTGGAGAAATTACCAACTTTTGCCTGATTTTGAGTCTCCTTTTGGAAAAATTCACAGCTTGTCTTACTTTGTCCCCCATCCCTATTTCAGTAAAGCTGAGCAAGATGTAGGAGCGGGCAGTACTGTGGACGGCAAGTTGAGGCATGGCAATGGTTTGGAGCCCGAGGTGCTGGTGAGTGTCAGTAGGAGGATGGGCACCGAGGAACCTGTCCCTGCGGTTGTGTCCATGGGGGTGGTGCTATAATCACATCTGCCTTGTTGGGGTGGAATGAATGAGACACCTGGTTTGGGAGAAAGTGGACCATTGTACCTCCGTACCTATGCCTAGGAGAGGACGGGGAATTGAGTCCTCCCTCCTTTTAACCTATTGTCACCAATGGCTGGACCCGAGAGGGTGAATATGCTGGGTGCAGCCCCATTGCTACCAATAACAGTCCCACCCCAGATGGTCGTTTTTGTTTAGTCTGGACTGGACTGGAATGTCTTTGACAACCTGGAAGAAGGCTGAGGTGTGGCCTGATTCAAGTCGTAAAGGTAGGCAAGGGCTATTGATTGGGTAGATATAGAGAGGCTGTTTTCCACTTATTGATATGAGACTAGAACTGGAGAGGGGTGATAGACAGTCCTGCATAAATGATGAACCTCCAAGGATGCTGCCTGACAGCTGAGATCTCCAGCATTTTTGTTTTCAGGGTGAGCTTATATCCCAGTAGCCTGCAGCTGCACCTTGAGGAGCAGTATGGGCAGATATGTGGCCATTGCTGTTTAGCTTGGAGAATCAAGAAGTTCTCTTGCAGAGGCTGACGTTGTTCTCCTTGGAACACAAGAAATTGAGGGGGACATCTGATTGTGGTGATTAAGTTGGTAACTGTCTCCCTTGTCGAAGCCAATGAAAAGCTGTTCCCATTGGCTGACAGTAGGAGCACAACACGGATTAAAGGTTCTGGTTGGGAGTAGCAGGGGCAAGGTTAGAGCGGAAATATTTTTAATGCGGTGAGAGGCAATGACCCGGAATGCATTGACAATGAGGAGGTTGAAAGCAGTGGCATGAAGGATTTCACAAGGGAATTGAGATGAATAAGCTTGCAAAACAACTTCTCTGTGCTCTCACTGCACACTGTGGGAATGACCGGATCTCACTGTAGAGGGCTGGCATTGACTTGACGGACAGAATGGACCCCTTCATTGTTGCAGTGACTGGCTTTGTAAAAATCTACATGTTCTGGATTTTTGAACCTGTTTGAAAAATGTCTGATCTCACTTTTTCTGCCTCAGTCTCGCGCTCTCTCTCTCGCTCTCCACCACCACCACCACCACCACCACCCCCCACCCCCGTAGTCAGTCTGTCTTTCTTGCTCACTCACCCTCATTCAAATTGGTTTTCCCTCAGCAAGATGTTCGGGGAACATGTTTCACAAGATTCCAGCTCCTCAAGTCGTTATATGATGAACAGGAGAGTCCTATCGGAGGCGGTGGGTAAGTAGCTCTCGTGATTCCTGCATCTGTAGGACTTCTCTGCCTGGTGCCTGGCAGATCTTGAACTGAGAATCCAGGCAAGTGAAGGGGCAGTCACCACTGATGGAGCAATGGGAATCGGCTGGGAGATGGGTGAGAGGCAAGAACTTGTGTAACATTGAGATTTCAGCGGTTAGGGAGTAGAAGAGGTAACAGGGGAAAAGAGTAATTTAGCAGCTTGAGGAGGTGACAGGCGGGAAGGGGTGTCCGGGTTGGAGATCGTGACAGATGAGGAGGGGTGTTGGGACTGGAAAAGGTGTTTTGTACTCTGTGTTTATTAAAAAAATTTTCTCCTTTGCTCGCAGTGACAGGGGCTATGACCTGAGGAGTGACAGTTATCATCAGTGGCTGAACCAGATAGAGGTGAGGGCCAACTTTCGCTGGGGTATGGGGTCCCACATGCACACTGACTCTCACTGGTGTGTAGGGGCTGGTGGAGGTGACAGATGGGGAGGGGGCGTAGGGACTGGAGGAGAGATTATGTCTTTTTTTTTGTGATTTTTTTATTTTTAGCCTCTGTGTTTTTGTGCAGGGTGTTAATGCATCACATCCACCAAACCACATCTTGGCAGCAGTGCAGACTCTGGCAGCTGAGAATCAAGAGGAGCTGGTGGAACTCCAATCGAAAGTGGATGTCGGAAAGGACATGGAAGTTCTCAGGTAATCTTTGTTTGTCAGAACTTGTCCTGTGTGTAGGAAGCTTTCCTTTTATCTAACCCTGTGCTGTCCCTGTCCTGCAAGTGTTTGATGCCCCAAGAAGAATTTCCACATCAAGCAGATGTTCACCTGCACATTTGCTAATGTGGTATACTGCATCCGCTGTACCCGTTGTGGCCTCCTCTACATCGGGGAAACCAAGCGGAGCTTGGGGACCGCTTTGCAGAACACCTATGCTCGTTTCGCAATAAACAACTGCACCTCCCAGTCGCAAACCATTTCAACTCCCCTTCCCATTCCTCAGATGACATGTCCATCCTGGGCCTCCTGCAGTGCCACAACGATGCCAGCCGAAGGTTGCAGGAACAGCAACTCCTATTCCGCTTGGGAACCCTGCAGCCCAATGGTATCCATGTGGATTTCACAAGCTTCAAAATCTCCCCTCCCCCTACCGCATCCCAAAACCAGCCCAGCTCGTCCCCGCCTCCCTAACCTGTTCTTCCTCCCACCTATCCCCTCCTCCCACTTCAAGTGCACCCCCATTCCCTACCTACTAACCTCATCCCGCCCCCTTGACCTGTCCGTCCTCCCTGGACTGACCTATCTCCTCACTACCTCCCCATCTACACTCACGTTTACTGGCTCCATCCCCGCCTCTTTGACCTATCTGTTTCCTCTCCACCTATCTTCTCCTCTATCCATCTTCTATCCGCCTCCCCCACTCTTCCTATTTATTTCAGAACCCCCTTCCCCTCCCCCTTTTCTGATGAAGGGTCTAGGCCCGAAACGTCAGCCTTTCTGCTCCTCTGATGCTGCTTGGCCTGCTGTGTTCATCCAGCTCTACACCTTGTTATCACAGTGTAGAGGAATCTTTGCTTCCAGTTTTTAAAAAAAGCAGTAGAGGGTGCTTTACTCTGTATTTCACCCCTGCCTCTGTCGTCAGAGTGTTTGATGTGAATAGTTGACAGATCTTTACTTCCAGTTTTGAAAAAAAAAAGTAGAGGGAGCTTTACTCTCAGACTGCATGCACTCCATGTCCTGGAAGTGTTGATGGGCACAGTGTGGAGGCAACATTATTTTCAGTTTAAAAGATTAGAGGGACCTTTATTTTCAGTGAAAAAGCATAGGTAATTTTATACTAAGTTTTTAATACCATGCACTCCTGTCCTCTGAATGTTTGGGAACAGTGTAATGGAAACTTGACTTCCAGTTTAACAGTATTGGAAGTTTTGCTACCTATTTAAGAGTCTAGGGATGCTAACTCTGTATCTGACCCTATGTTGTCCCTGGCCTTGGAGTATTTTTTTTTATGAAGACAGTGTTGAAGGGGTTTTTAGTTTCTGTTTACATTTTAGTATAAAAGAGGAAAGGGAGATTTACTTTCAGTTTACTTCTAGTTTACAAGATCAAAGAGAGCTTTACTCTGTACCTAACGCCATGCTGCCCCAGTCCTGAGAGAGTTTGTGAAGTGTAAAAGGAGTGTTACTTTCACTGAAAGGAAAAGTGGAAGCTTTGCTTTCAATTTAAAAGAATAGATAAATGTTTCTCTCAGCTTAAAATAGTAGAGGAAATTTTACCCGGCATCTATCTCTGTATTGCACCTCTCATGGAGTGTTTGATGGGGACAATGTATAGGAAGCTTTACACAGTGTTTTTAAAAAAAAAAAAAAAAGTAAGGGAGCTTTAGTTTAAAAGAGTAGGGATAGTTTTACTCTAGCTCAGCCTGTGCTATACCTGTCGTGGGAGTGTTTGTGGGGAAAACATAGAGGAAAGTTTACTTTCCGTTTACTTGCAGTTTAAATGTGTAGAGAGAACTTTACTTTTAGCTTAAAAAAAGAGGAGAGGAGCATTACTTTTAGTTTGAGAGTAGTGGGAGCTTTACTGTGTATCTAACTCTGTGCCGTCCTTGTCCTGGGAGTGTTTGATGGGGACTGTAATAAGGGAGCTTTACTTTCAGTTTAAGAGTCAAGGTAGCTGTACCCTGCATCTGACTCTAACAGTGTTCCCTCTAGTTTGGGACTTTGAGGAGTGTGTGTGTAGACTGGGAGCTTTGGCTGTAATGTGACCGTTTGTATGTTAATGTTATATCTTTGGTGTCTCTGGCACTGGTATCCTTCTTTTGCAGGTTCTCCTACAGTCGTTCCCACTTACAGGATGTTTCGGAGACTCCTGCGGTTCTGCGCTCCGTCAAGTCTTTGCTTGAGGTTTGTACAGTGTGAGAGTGTTTAGTTTTTGAGTGCACGTGTGAATGATTGGTCACCAGACTGAACATATTCCAAGCACAGGGAGCGCCAGCCTGAAACTCTCCAATACCGTCACACTGATCACCACAAGTTCATGTTTATAATCTACAGTGCGAAAATAGTCATCTTGTTCCTTACTCCTTTCCTGTATGGTTGGTCCACAATAATCTCCTCCCAACCTTTTGTTAATCTCCCCTTGCACCTCCACCAACATTTCCTTTTTCTTCAATGTGTGTTTATGCTTCTCCCGGTTAATAGATCGACAGTCTCTGTGGGAGCAAGTCCCATGTCACCCACCCCCCACCCTGTGAGAATGGGTCCCACATTCCCCATTGAGAATTCCTTCCTAACTGAAAGTTTAATTCGCATCCACGTTCTGTTGGAATCAACACCCCATTTGAGAACATTCAGCATGCATCAAAGATGCAAGCTGCAGATGAAATTTTGTGATGTATGCCTTGACTCTCTAAAGGCTATTGACCATTTACAAGGCAAAAGTGAAGCTTGTGATGGAATACTCCCCACTTGCCTAGATGTGTAGCCCCAACAACACTTGGTAAGCTTGATGCAATCGGGGACAAAGCAACCCACTTAGTTGACATTGCATCCACAAGCATGCCCAACACCAACACTCCGTACACACTGCTGCTACTATGTACAAGAGGTACTGCAGAAATTCACCAAAGATCCTCAAACAGCTCCTTCCGAACCCATGATCACTTCCACCTAGAAGGACCAGGACAGCAGATATGTGGAAACAACAACACCTGCAACTTCCCCTCCAAGTGACTCATTGTCCTGACTTGGAAATATATCACTGTTCCTTCACTGTCACTGGGTTAAAATTCTGGAATTCTCTCCCTAAGGGCATTATGTGTCAACCTAAAGCAGGGGGACTGCAGTGGTTCGAGGAGGGCGCCCACCACCACCTTCTGAAGAGGCAATTAGTGATGGGCAATAAATGGCGCAGCCAGTGATGCCTGCATTTCCACAAGTGAATAGAATGAAACAGTTTTCGATTACTTCAAAACGTCTTCCCTTTAGCAAAACATTGCTGTGCTAGCGATTTCTAACCACCCCTTTGATGCACTGGTTTTCGTCACTGCTGCTTGTCTCTATGATTGTGTTTCTTGTATTAGTTCCTGGGATGTGGGCATCACTGGCTGGACCAGCATTTCTTGCCCATCCGTAATTGTCCTGGAGAAGGTATTAGTGAGCTGCCTTCTTGAACTGCTGCAGTCCTTGGAGTGTCAGTGGATTCCTGCTTGCTGCGATCATCAGTGAGACATTTGACCAGACAGTAATCGCTGAAAACGGACATCCTTGCAGTGACGGACTTCATCCCTTTCCAAGGTTGCCTAGAGGAGTTGGGAACATCACTCTCTGCAAGATCCATTCTGTGAATCTGCTGTACTTGTCCTTCTAGATGGAAATGTTTGTGCGTTTGGAAGATGCTGTATAAGGATGCTTGGTGAATTTCTGCAGTGTGTCTCTGCAGATAGTGCACGCTGCTGCAGTTGAGTATTGGTGGTGGCAGGAGTAAATGCTTGTGGATGTGGGGTTGGAATGGTTTGTGGCGACGTCGAGCTGCCCTGCTTGACCCCATTTCAAAACAAAATAAAATGTGGAAGATGTTAACATGAGTTTGTTTTTTGGTCCCTCGGCAGGAGGGATGGCGAGACTGTGAGGTGCGGGTGGTGGAGAAGATCGGGGCCCTCAGGCGGGACAAGGAGATGAGTGGCAGGTTGACGTTGCTGAGTCAAGAGTTTAATCGTCTGCAGGAGGAACAGTATGGGCACGATGCTGATCTCCTGTCTGCCGTCAGGTCAGAATCTCTGTCCCCTCTTTGACAGCGTGTAGAAAGCACCTTGAAGTTGGGTTAGCTCAGGTGGCCATATGGCTGATTTGCGATGCAGCGTGATGCCAACAGTGAGGGTTCGGTTCCCGCATTGGCTGAGGTTAGCATGAAGGACTGTCCTTCTCAACCTCTTCCCTTGCATCAGCTGACCTTTGGGATAAACCACCACCAATCATAGAGGTGCACAGCACAGAAACAGACCTTATGGTCCAACTTGTCCATGCTAATCAGATATCCTAAATTAACCTAGTCCCATTTGCCAGTATTTAATCCATATCCCCGTAAACCCTTCCTATTCATATAGCCATCCAGATGCCTTTTTTAAATATTGTAACTGTACCAGCCTCCACCACTTCAACTGACAGCTCTTCCATACATGCACCACTCTCTGCGTAAAAAAGTTGCCCCTTAGATCCCTTTTAAATCTTTCCCCTCTACGGGAAGCCATTTTGGATTCCCCTACCCTGGGGAGAATTTCCTTGACTATTCATCTTATCCATGTCCCTCATGATTTTATAAACCTCTTTTATAAGGTCACCCCTCAGCTTCTGACACTCCAGGGAAAATAGCCCCAGCCTATTCAGCCTGTCCCTATGGCTCAAACCCTCCAACCCTGGCAAAATCCTTGCACATCTTTTCTGAACCCTTTCAAGTTTTGCAACATCTGTGTAGCAGGGAGACCAGAATTGAATGCAGTATTCCAAAAGTGGCCTAACCAATGTCCTATATTAGCCATAACATTACCTCCCAACTCCTATATTCAATGTACCGACCAATAAAGGCAAGTTTTCTAATTGCTGCCTTCACTATCCTGTCTACCCGCAGCTCCACTTTCAAGGAACTATGAACTTGCACTCCAAGGTCTTTTTTGTTCAGCAATACTCCTCAGGACTTAAGTGTCTAAGTCCTGCCCTAACTTGCCTTTCCAAAATGCAGGACCTCTCACTTATCTAAATTAAACTCTGTCTGCCACTCCTCAGCCCATCGGCCGATCTGATCGAGATCTCGTCGTACTCTGAGGTAATCATCTTTGCTGTCCACTACACCACCAATGTGGTGTCACCTGCAAGCTTAGTAACCATACCTGCTATGTTCATATACAAATCATTTGTATAAATTACATAAAGCAGTGGACGCAGCACCGATCCTTGAGACACACCGCTGGTTGCAGGCTTCCAGTTTGAAAAGCAACGTTCTGCTACCAACCTCAGTCTCCTACCTTTGAACCAATTTTGTATCCAAGTGGCTATTTCTCCCAGTATTTCCTGTGATCTAACCTTGCTAACTAGTCTACCATACGGAACCTTGTTGAATGCCTTACTGAAGCCATGTAGGCAATGTACAACATTCTACCCACATCAATCCTCTTTGTTACTTCTTCAAAAAACTCAGTCAAATTATGATACACAATTTCCCCCAAGCTAAATTATGTTGACCATCCCTAATCAGTCCTTAGCATTCCAACTACACATAAGTCCTATCCCACCGAATCCCCTCCAACAAATTATAGAATCATAGAATTCTTAGTGTGGAAGCAGGCCATTTGGCCCATCCAGTCCACACCAATCCTCCGAAGAGCATCCCACCCAGACCCACCGCCCCCATTCTATCTCTGTAACCTTGCATTTCCCATGGTTAACCCACCTAGCCTTGCACAACCCTGGATATTATGGGCAATTTAGAATGGCCAAGCCACCTATCCTGCATGTTTTTCGACTGTGGGAAGAAACCCATTCAGACACAGGAGAATGTACAAACTCCACGCAGACAGTGACCTGATGCTGGAACTGAACCCAGGCTCCTGGCGCTGAGCCCTTTAAAAACCCCTTTTTACAACCCAACCTACCCACCACTGATGTCAGGCTCACCGGTCTACAGTTCCCTGGCTTTTCCTTACCACCTTTCTTAAATAATGGCACCATGTTAGCCAACCTCCAGTCTTTTGGCACTCCCTCCCGTGGCTCTTGATGGTACAAATATCTCGGCAAGGGGCCCAGCAATCACTTCTGTAGTTTGAGTGGAGATCTGCAAGGAGGGGATGGTAAACTGGATCCTGTAAACTGTAAGATGGGGCCACATGGAAAGCAGAAGGTGGAGCAGAGTGACTGAAAGCAGGTCCAAGTAAGTAAATGAATAGGAAAGGTTTGGAAGGATGTAGGCCAGGAGCAGGCAGGTGACTAGTTTAGTTTGGGATTATCTTCTGTGTGGGTTGGTTGGACCAAAGGGTCTCCGTGCTGTATGACTCTACAACTCTGAGTGCTGTCGACCTTCCGGCAGACGTTGAGCGGGCGTTGCTTGTGTCGTCTGCAGCCATGTCTCACTGCACTGCGCACTTGTGTTTGCAACAGGGAGGCCTCGGAGCTGGAACTGAGCATGATGGAGAAGAGGGGCTACCTTCAGGAGCTCTCAGAACAGGCTCAGCTCTTGGCAAACTCCATAGAAGCCAAGAACCGTGAGATCCAGACCCTGCAGCAGAAGCACAACAGCATTCTCCACTTTCAAGCTCTCGTGGTAAGTCCGCTGTCGACGTGTGGTTGGGGGCTTGGGACAGACTGAATCTGCCCATGACCTGCTGGAGTGAAGTTTTTACACCTGTGACCTTTCCATGTTCCCTCTGACCGCTTAGACGCCTCCCCAGTGTGAGCCAAGAGATTTCACGTGTCTGCGATTATCCTGTACGATTGTCAACGGATTTGAAAATGTATTCAACTGTTTTTCAGAGAGGAATCACAACAAAGCATCATTGCTGTCGAGATGCAGCTGTCCCATGGCATTGCAGCCAATGGGTTATGCTCATTAAAATGAGGTCACTTGGAAAAGCCATTTGGTGCACAGCACAATCCCACAAGCAGAGTGAGGGCAC
>NC_063378.1:6594262-6605300 GCF_021869965.1 Rhincodon typus | reverse complement strand
AGGGAGGATCGCACTGTCAGAGGTGTTGTTTTTGATTGGAGATATTACAAGGATCTGCTGGCGAAGGTATAAATGGCGGACCCAGACACCAGGGAGAACTACTTCCTGCTCATCGTTCAGTCCTCAGTGTTGGGATCTTTTACACCGACATGAGAGGGCAGATCCTTTTAATATCTCCAATCAAAAACAACACCTCTGACAGTGCGATCCTCCCTGGGTGCTGAGCCTTTGCCAATAAGGTGCTGCCTGTTGGAGAGTGGCCTGGAGTTTGGTGCTCGACCTCCTGTAGTCAGATCATGTGACTGAACCCAGCCCGAGAAGGTGAATTATTCCTGCGAATCCTTTTAAACATCTTTTCAGGATAAAAATGATTTTGTTTCTGACCTGATCTGTTACAAAGCCAGTGACAGGGTGTGTCCTGTCGGGGGCACTGTGCCTCTGATGTTCTCTGTTTCCCTCACCTTTTCTGACGATTGCTGTTTACAGGATACGAAACAAGATCTCATCCGTGCTTTAGTGAAAGGGAATTCGTCAGCCAAGAGTCAACTGATGAAGACACAAATAGAGGTCAGTCTCCCACCACATGCCCCATCTCAGGAACTCTTACCCCCACCGTTCCATCCTACACTGTCTTCCTTTAAGGTGCCCCTTAAACATCAATTTTGTCAAGCAAGCTTTTCGTTCACCTATCCATGATATTTCCTTGCGTGTTTTGGGCTGTCTGTGTCTCCTGACTGTGGAGTTTTTTTACTTTTCAACTTGGTTCAGGGAGCTATATAAATGCAGCCTACTACTGCTGTCATTGTAGATTGGCTCCTTCGTGAGGCAGAAACTTGGGGAGCAGGAGGATCCCATTCGCTCGCTGACTGAGGAGCTCCACAATTCCGTCAACAGGGAAGTGAACCTCTTCACGGCCATTTCTCTGCCCAACCTGGATCGCCGACGTTTAGGAGAGTGAGTGACGCTTTGTGTCTCTGCTCAAATCGGTATGCTCGGTTTTTGGGAATGGGTCAAGGGAGCAGCCAAAATCTTCTGTTTAGGTTCATGAGATGGATAGTCTGCTCTTCGTCGTCACTTGAGTTGGTCCTACTTAACATCGAGCTCCCGAGGAGACGAGCGTAATACACTTCATTCAGCACCATCCTCATGTCCAGCTTGACCGTGAGTACACTGCCCTCTGAACCAGTACAGTCTGGGCTTGGGAGCTGACCGTAGAGACTGGAGCACAAAATTCAAGCCAACAGTTCCCAGTGTCATTGCTGAGGGAGTGCTGCACTGCCAGAAGAAATTTATTGTCAACCCCATGTTTTAGTAAACCAACCCCAACAGTCTCAAGGTTTCCAAATAACCTTATGAACCTGTGACTGTACTTTGCGTGATGTTTGATTCTGTAACTTGTAATTCTCTGCCCTCCCATCTGTTTGACCTCTTATTATGCAGGGCATGCGTGACCTTCTTAATCTTCTCTCCAAACTGTACCACCTCTCCCTGATCAACACTGAAGTGATTTTCTGATGGTACTTTACCAGTCTATAAAATTGTTTAGATTTTGTTTTATTTTTCTCACGCTCATCCTGAGTTGTTTCTCCTGTGGCCAATTTGATTTTGCATGGCTTAGCCACGTGAAGGCTAGTATAAAGTTGATGCAGTGTGGTCTGGGCTATATGGGATCCTGGGTGTATTATTTCATTGTCTGGCTGTGGTTTTGAAGTATCATGTTTTCTCCAGGTCCCAGAGGGTTCCTGTGCACAAGTTGTCCATCCACAAACTGGATTCTTCATTCAACAATCCTCAATTTTTCCGGGGCCTCAAGAAGAGTTTATATTTCCCGTTCTACAAGGTAATGACAATGTACATTTACGTAGCACCTTGAATGCTGTATAACATTCCCAGAGTGTTTGTATCTGATGCTAGCTCACGAAAGAATGTATTAGGTTCGTGGACTCAACACTTGGTCAAAGGTTTCATTTTTTTTAAATGAGTGTTTTCATGGAGAGTGAAGGGGCAGGAGAGGAGAGGGAGAGGCGCAGGCAGGGGCGGAGAAGAAGAGGAAGAGAGACTTTTGGGGAGAAAATTCCGGAGCGCGACCCCAGGCAGTTGAAAG
The DNA here is from genome assembly GCF_021869965.1 of Rhincodon typus. Lineage (NCBI taxonomy): Eukaryota > Metazoa > Chordata > Chondrichthyes > Orectolobiformes > Rhincodontidae > Rhincodon > Rhincodon typus. Next base: position 6,603,196 of record NC_063378.1, on the reverse strand, counting down.
CGCCGCCGCCGCCAGTGGCGAAGTGATAGAAATCGGGGAATGCTCGTGGGGAAAAAAAAGCCGGGATTGGAGGAGCTCAGAAAGGAAAAGCTTTAGTGGGGGTTATCACCAAATGAAAAGCCAGTGTCAGCTGAGGCCGTAACTTGGGGCAGTGACAGGACCCATAATCTCTGGAACATAAGTCCCGATTTCGCCCCCCCCCCCCGCCACACTGGACACAAATGCAGAGACACGCGCACAGAGATGGAGGGAGACAGGGTATCACAGGGGGAAACGGGCAGAGACTCTGGTCCCTCAGTGGTGCAAAACTTCACTGAAGCACAGCACGAGTCCCTCCGGCCCACTAAGTCCGTGTCTGCTCTTTGAAAAATCAATTTCATTCATTCTGACTCGCCTCCCTTGCCCACTTGCGTATCTCCCTCTGACACTGTGGAATAACTCTCTGCCTGTCTCCGCAGGCTCCTGAATTCCTGATGGACCACGCAGCCGAGATGAAGGTGGAGCGCAGGTCATTGGAAGCAACTCTGCTCCATCAGAGAGACGCTCTGCAGACTCTGCAGAGACGACACAACATCACGCCAGTCACTGATGCAGACGGTAAGGGGGTGTGGCAGAGAGCCCACTGTGATGCCTATCTCAAATCAGACATACTATCATAACACCACTGGAGCTGTGAAAAACACAGAGGATTAAAGAGAGATTCCCATTCCCGGCTCAGGTCGCCCGGAAGCTGCAAAGGCAGTGAAGGACCATTTTCTGAATTGAGCTCACAATTTAATGTAGGAAACATAAGCAACCAATTTGCACACATCAAGATCCCACGTGCAGCAGCGTGAAACTCACCCATACCATCTGCTAGTTTAAGTTCTCACCATCCAATGGCGCAGCGCGGCACTCCCTCAGCGCTGAGCCTAGTAACTTGTCTGTTTTTGCTCTTCCCTTCCCAGCCCTGATTGAGCGCATCCTCTTGCAGAGCTCCGAATGTGATCAGAACTCTATTCCAAACATTCACAAACTCTTGAATCAGTGCCTTCAAGCCATTGAGTTCACCACTGAACTAAGGAACGATGTCCAGGATTGGTAAGTAACCAGATGTAACTGATACCTGCTGATGATGTTACTCAGTAAATTAGTGGCCTGGTGTTGGTTAGCTCAGTCAGCAGATGGCTGATTTATGATATAGAGTAACACCAACAGCCATGGGTTAAATTCCGGCATAAGTTGAGGTTACCGTGAAGAACTCTCCTTCAGAACTGTGGTGACCCTCAGGTTAAACCACCACCAGTCGTCTCTCTAGTGGGAGAGCAGCCCTATGGTTTGGTAAGGCTATGGAGGCTTTACCTTTAGAGTCCCAGTCCAGGACTAGGGGACAAATGAGGGTTTGCGTAGATGACGCGGCTGAACAGGCTGATCACCATCCTATAAATCCATCCGACTCCCACCAATAGCTGATGGAGAGAAAGAAATCAGAGCCTCTCCCAGCTGCCACGTTACTATTAAATGTGCCAGTCACTGTGGGAATGCATTTACCCTTATGAGAGGTAGGCTGGAGAGGGTCAGGTCAGCTGGGCAGCAGGTTTGGTTCAGATTGGAGTTGACAGCACAGGATGCAATCCCAGTTTCTGCTGGTATGTTGTTGGGGTGGGGTGTGTCTGACCCCGCCCCCCCCCTCCCCATTATGGTTTGGGGGAGGCAACATGGGGATTGAGGACCCTGCCCAGCCTGTGGATGGGAAATGGGGAGGTTGGGAAGGGTGTGAGGCATTTTCCTGTAGTCAGCAGAGACATCGAGGAGTGGAGGAGGTTGGAATTAAAAGCTGGTCTAATTCCTGATTTCTTCTGGCCCTGGCTTGGTTGTAGTAAAAGCAGCTGCCTCCTATCCCTTTCTCAAGGGGCAGTTTTGACGAACAACCAATCATGGCCTAAACCCCTACCGCTCCAAAAAAATGGTCCATATTGAGTGAACAATAACAATGAACTATGAGCATTGAACTGCAGTTCGTTCTGAGACTCTAGAATTTCAAACAGGAGGGAGTCCCCAACAGCTTCAGAACCACCCAGCACCGCTCCTCGTCAGCTCAGTCAACCCCCAAAACCACCCCCAAAGCCCCAGTGATTTTGAATGTCCAGATTCAATCTCTGTCTTAACCTCCTATGTTCTGAGGGGTGATCCCAGACTCTCCCCAGTAACTAAACTCCAGCTGAAGAATGGGACAGGGAGCATTTGATTTCACAGTGGGGGTCAGTAAGTGAGAGAGGCTGTGTGAATGATGAGATTTCACTTTGGAGGTCAGTAAGTATTCAGGGATGTGTAGATTGGTGCGTTAGCCATGGGAAATGCAAGGTTACAGGGATAGGGTAGGGGCATGGGTCTGGGTGGGATGCTGTTCGGTGGGTTGGTGTGAGCTGGTTGGGCCGAATGGCCTGTTTCCATGGCTGTGGCAATTCTATTTTTAAAAAAAAAGGGACCGTGATCAGGAGTATTAACAGCATGTTTGACTGTGACTCTGAGATTTCACAGTGGAGATCAGTAAGTGAGAGGCTGTGGTTGGGGTGTATTAAGGACACATTATGTTTGACTGTGTGTGTTTTCAGGTGGGAGCAGCCTGCCCAGTTCCTTGTTCCCTGGGTTAAACAGCACGGACAGAATGTGCAAGGCTGGATTCACAAGTGGAATGAGCTGGTCCACAGGGGCATGTTGCAGGCTCGAGGAGACGCTGCTACGAGGAAACCCTGCTAACAGGATGGTGCCGAACCCCCTGAACGACCCACGCCCCAGTCGTCTGATCCTGAGGTGGACCAAAGGGTCCAGGCACTCCTCCCCTGTCTGTTCCCAGATTTCCAAGTCTCTGCTGCCATATCAAATGGACAGAATCATCTTCTCACTGATCCTACAGCAGGATCATCTGTACTCACTCGGAGGATATCCGATCAGCTAACGGCATGTATTTGGTTTTAGATTGGAAATAAAGGCAATGATTTGGATCACAGTTACCTGAATGACACTTATCACTTCCTGCCTAAGCAGCTGTGTCTACAGGGTGGTGAGTGTGTGTTGAACCATGACTCGTATTGTAGATCTGGGGGCTGGGTCCACCGTCTCTGGTGAATATCTCAGTTGGAGTCATACAGGTGCCAGGGAGCACCAGCGTGGTCACGCTTTTGGTAGCATTCGAAGTGAAACCTCCAGGCTGAGGTGCACAGTATAGACAGGTCAGTGCATTTTTTTTTTTTTTTTTTTTTTTTTTTTGCAGCGCTGAGGGAGTGCCATGCACCCTCGGTGTTTAAACCCCAAGTGACCATTACCCTCGATCAGAGTCAGGCTAGTTTTCTGATTTAAAGGCTGCGTGCGCCTTGACAAATACTGTGTGTAACTCCAGGCACCTTCATGTCTCATCAGGTACACCTCGCTGTTTCCATGAGATCACCCTGCCCCCAACCCCACCGCAAGTAGCGAGTAGGTGAAGCATTAAGCTCCTGCCACTGAGGTTCCCAGCTGCAGGACCATAGGCACATCCTTTGATAACTGTAACTGAGTTGCACAGGTAACTCTGTGACTTGAATAGTTGTTCAATCATAGAAAGCAGCAGGCATCAGTCTCCTGGGACAGAAACGGTGAAATATATCACCGTCAGAGTGCCACACGGAACAATTTATCCGAATCTGCTCACTCTTACACATTTGAAGCTTGTTATTGTACCTACTAATGTCAGGTTAATTCAGTTTTAGTGAAAGCAATTATTAATTCGTTAAGTGTGACTAAATATACGCTCAGGGCTGGTACAATGATCTTTGTGACTGGTTACAACCTTATGGCAGTGATTTGGTTAATCTGTGGGCCTCATGCAGAATGGCTGCGTTAGTCATGTGTTAGCATCAAAATGACCTTGTTTGTTATTACAGTGAATGTAAATATGGACCCAAGGTGGTCAGGTTCAGGTGAAATTCAGCTACCCATCTAGGGAGAGAATGGGATTAGACTGGGTGCGGGATTAAAGGGTGTGGAGAATGAGGGGGAGCGGAGAGGGGGGGAAGGTGGTTATTGAAGTTGGTCAAAGCCTCAGCCTCAGAGGAACTATCTGGAAATTCAAGGCATCCATTCCACTCCATGCTATCCCACACACGGGCTGCACAGAGACTCAGTTGCCCTTCTTGTGGGGCAGTATGACAGGCATGGCCGCCTTTTGGAGCTGCACCTGATGATAATAGCAGGATACTCTGAATGTAACTGAAGGGAACATTATTTTTCATCAAGTACACCACGGTATCCTTGGCATCTATCCCTGACAGTAGAGAGTAGGTAAAGGAGTAGGTGCCAGTCAGGGGGGCATAATGACGGAATTGTAGATAAGGTGTGGTTTGCCTTTTGGGTTCACTTCAACAGTCACCTTGGTGTGGAAAATGACGCTTGGCGGATCTGGAAATGAACGTTACGAGGGCGTGACAGACAAGGAAGAACACAGGCTACAATTACAACAACAACCTGCACTGCCCTAGCACCTGTAATGACATGACCCAGCCCTAGGGAGGTTCCGCAATAACTTAGAATTGGACACTGAGTGACGTGGTGAGTATCGAGGGAAAGGCGACAGAAAGATTGGTGTTTGGTGCATCTTAAGGGAGCATAGTGACGCTGGTGTTGGATGCATTCAGAGAGGGAAATCCAGAACTTCGGGCTGTCTGAGCTAAAGGAACGGCTCCCAGCCGGAGATAGGGAGGGGTGGAGGGGCTGGAGGAGGTTACAGAGATAGGGAGGGGTGAAATTTATTGGACAGCAGTGATGCAGTCATTTTATTGACCTTTGGAGGTTTGGACAACCTTGTGACACAAGTGAAAGGTCACTTGCATCAAGTTGACAAGACCCTCCATACTAGAGGGTGGGGTGCAGTTCATCAATTGCACTGTCCTTTTCTGGAGGCCACACGCTAGGTTCCAAAGAACTAATCACTCAAAATCAGCTCCTGGGAGGGACATGTGCCTGTAGAACCCCAAAGCAAAGAACTCAATTTTGACAGGAAATTCCCAGGATGGCAGCACACCAATCTTTTTCTGGGATGTCCTCCCTTCAGAGGAGAGGCTATGGTGTGCGGTTCTGGAATTGGCATCATTGGAGGGAGGTGATTGCACTGGAGAAGGTCCTGAGGAGATTTCTCAGGATGTTGCCCTGGGCCTAGAGAGTTTCAATTACAAAGAGGACAGACTGCCATAGCAGTGTGGAGCTGGAGGAACACAGCAGGCCAGGCAGCATCAGAGGAACAGGAAAGTTGACATTTCGGGTCAGGACACTTCTTCAGTTGTTTTCCTTACAGTAGAGGAAGTTGAGGGGAGGCATGATTGAGATGTATAATATTATGATGGCCATAGATAGGGTAGGCAGGAAGAGACTTCTCTCCTAGGTGGAGGGATCAATGACCAAGGGGTTGTAGATTTAAGGGAAAGGGCAGGAGCTTAGAAGGGATGTGAGAAAATGTTTTGTCATGCAGAGGGTGGTGGGAGTCTGGAACTCGCTGCCCGTAAGGGCTGGTAGAGGCAGAAACTCTCATAACATTGAATAAGTATTGAGATGTGCACTTGTGAGGCCCAGGCATACAAGGCTATAGGTCAAATGCTGAAAGTAGGATTAGAATAGATAGGCTGTTCTTCCTGATCAAAGGGGTTTCTCTCAATGCCGCAGATCTCTATGACTCTTGGGAGATGCTGGTTAGTGACCGAGTGAAAATGAAAAAAGCAACTTATTGACAAAGACAGCGAAAGAGAGGAGAGGGTTATAAAGGACAGATCTGGAAAATTTCTACATACATCTGTGCAGAGTCAATACTTGTTTTCCCAAATCCTCAACCCTTAGCGATCAATGCATACATCTTTTTGCTTTTATTAATGGTGTTGTTAGCATTGTGGACAACTGTCTGAAACAGTTTTTAAAAAAAAAAAGTCTCAGCTGTAGGCTGCGAACAGGACATGCAGAGACAGAAAGAGGACCCTCATTAACAGTGCGGCGCTCGCTCGCTCAGTGCTGACCCACTGACAGTCCGACAAGCTCTGTTTTTTTTTCTCCTTCACAGATGCTGCCAGACCTGCTGAGCTTTTCCAGCAACTTTGTTTTTGTTCCTGATTTACAGCATCCGCAGTTCTTTCGGTTTTGACAGTGCGGAGCTCACTCAGATCACTGCTGACTTGAAGACAGAATGCTGTCTTGTCCAAGTTTCTTAGCAAGCGATTTAGTCAAATCCGGATTCAGAAATTATTCCCTGACGATCTGTAACTACCAATGAGACGGAATAGAAAGATAGCATTTACTGCTCACAGTGCTTGGTAAATACATCTTTCCTATTTTGATATCAGTCTTTGTTCCTTCTGAAGTTCCCAAATTCTGTCCGTCTGTCTCTCCCTCGGGGAAGGTTATGTGCTTGAGTTCGAAATTGTAATTGAGGAAACGGGCATCAGGGTAGTCTCACAATGGAAATGAAGCTAAAACAATCTCTACATCCAGGTGGAGAATGGTTACAGAGCAGGAGTTCACAGAGCCTATAATTTGTGTGCTAGTTCTCTGTGAGACTAATTCGAACAGTTCCACAGTTCCACTCTTCCACCCTTTCTCTGTTGCTTGGAAAGTATTTGTTCTTCATACTGATCCAATTCCCTCTTGAAACCCCAAATCGATGCTGCTTCTGCCACTCTCTCAGGCAGCACGTTCCTAGATTCTGGCCGTTGCTTCCTCTGCCTGTTTATCTCTCTCTAAGGGGAACACTCCCAGCATCTCTGATCAATCTTCATCACTGACGTTCCTCATGGCTGGAAACATTCTCGTGAATCTTACCTGCTTTCTCTCGCTGAAGCTTCCCATCCCAATCAAGGGCAAAACCGAGACCACATTTCACCAAGGCATTGGGGAAGGCTTGCTACAGGAAATTTTAATCCTTGGAGCGAGTTTTCTGAACTAGGGACCTGATCTCAGTTTTTGAGAACACATGCTGTTTCCAAGTGTTTCATGCTTTTTACATTATCTTTTCAGTCCATTAAGATATCAAGACAGGTAGGTAAATTGGGTGTGACACATGGAATACTTGCCTTTAATCAGTGAGGTATAGAATTTAAGAGCAGGGCAGTGATGCTAGAACTGTACATTTGGTTAGGTCACAGCAATAGTGTTGTGTGCAGTTCTGGAATGCACATGATAGGAGGGATGTGATAGCACTGCGGAGGAGTTTTTTTGCCATTTGTGGGATGTGGGCATTGCTGGCTGACCAGCATTTATTATCAGTCCCTCGTTGCCCCCTTGAAGGTGTGGGTGAGCTGCCTTCTTCAACCACTGCAGTCTACCTGCTGTGGGTTGACCCACAATGCCAGGGCGGGGGTGGGGGCAGTGCTTTCCAGGACTTTGACCCAGCAATAGTGAAGGAATGGTGATATGTTTCCAAGCCAGGATGATAAGTGGCTTGGAAGGGAACTTGCAGGGGGTGGTGTTCCTTTGTGTCTGCTGCCCTTCTACATTGAAGTGGTCACGTTTGGAAGGTACTGTCTAAGGATCTTTGAATTTCTGCAATGCACCTTGTAGAAGGCACACATACTGCTGCTACTGTGCATCAGTGGTGGAAGGACTGGATGCTTGTGGATGTGGTGCCAATCAAACAGGCAGCTTTGTCCTGGATAGGACAAACTTGTGAGTTGTTGTTGGAGCTGTCGCCATCCAGGCAAGTGGGGAGTATTCCATCACGCACCTGACACAATTTACCAGGATGTTGCCTGGGCTGGAGAGTTTCGGGTATGAAGAGAGATTGGCAAGTCCCATTGAGTCTGTGCTGGTCATAGAGAACCACCTAACATGACATTGGTGAGGCCACTTTTGGAATACGGCATTCAATTTTGGTCTCCCTGCTGTAGGAAGGACGTTGTGAAACTTGAAAGGGTTCAGAAAAGATTTACAAAAAATGTTGCCAGGGTTGGAGGGTTTGAGCTATAGGGAAGCTGAATAGACTGGGGCTATTTTCCCTGGAGTGTCGAGGTCAAGGGGTAACCTTATAGAAATTTATAAAATCATGAGAGGCACGGATAGGGTAAATAGCCAAGGTCTTTTCCTCAGCCTGGGGAGTCCAAAATAGAGGGCATAGGTTTAAGGCGAGAGGGGAAAGATTTAAAAGGGACCGAAGGGGCAACTTGTTCACACAAAGGGTGGTGTGTGTATGAAATGAGCTGCCAGAGGAAGTGGTGGAGGTTGGTACAAATTACAACATTTAAGAGGCATCTGGATGGGTACGCGAATGTTCACCAGACTGATTCCTGGGATGGCAGGACTGACATACGAGGAAAGACTGGATCGACTGGGCTTGTACTCGCTGGAATGAGGGGTGAATCTCATAGAAACATGAAAATCCTGATGGGACTGGACTGGCTAGATGCAGGAAGAATGTTCCTGATGTTGGGGAAATCCAGAACTAGGGGTCACAGTCTAAGAATAAAGAGGTAAGCCATTCAGAACTGAGATGAGGAAGAATTTGAGATAGTAGGAACTGCAGATGCTGGAGAATCCGAGACAACAAGGTGCAGGGCTGGATGAACACAGCAGGCCAAGCAGCATCATAGGAGCAGAGAGGCTGACGTTTCGGGCCTAGACCCTTCATCAGAAAAGGGGGAGGGGAAGGGGGTTCTGAAATAAATAGGGAGAGAGTGGGAGGCGGATAGAAGATGGATAGAGGAGAGGATAGGTGGAGAGGAAACAAACAGGTCGAAGAGGCGGGGATGGAGCCAGTAAAGGTGAGTGTAGGTAGGGAGTTAGGAAGGGGATAGGTCAGTCCAGGGAGGACGGACAGGTCAAGGGGGCGGGATGAGGTTGGTCGGTAGGAGATGGAGGTGCGGCTTGAGGTGGGAGGAGGGGATAGGTGGGAGGAAGAACAGGTTAGGGAGGCAGGGACGAGCTGGACTGGTTTTGGGATGCGGT
>NC_063378.1:6569765-6579262 GCF_021869965.1 Rhincodon typus | reverse complement strand
TCCCCACCCCCTGTACCTCCTATACCCACCCCCTGCCCCACGTCCCTCTGTCCCTCCCATCCCCACCCCCGCTTTCCTGGGGATTTTGCATCTGAATTTGGTAGTGACAGCATTTCCCATCATTGTATCAAACAAACACATGCCACGTTCCTAAAAAAAAAACACAGGATTGAAGCAATTAGCAGGAAGTTAACACACACACACTTAACCTTCCAGATGAATTTCCCTAATTTATTACAGAAACTGCAACTTTCCCTACTCCAGGTTGGAGATATCTCTGTACCACCCCCACTCCAGCTAAAAACAGACACCATTACCCACCTTCTGCCTTCATTCCCCCTCCTCCTTCAACGCTCAGTCACAGAGAAATAATTCCTTCTCAAATACTACAAGCATCTCTGTCTCTCCCTCTCCCTCTTTCCACCAACTAAAACTTGAAATTAAAAGCGACCCCCATACAGGGGGTGGTCTGGCTAGTATGACTCTCTTCCCACCGCCACAGCTATCTTGAAAAAACATTTATTACTTTAACACCACGACTTGTTTCTCGCCCCTACAGCTACCTTACTGACTGCTCACGTCAAAACGTGGTTTCCCAGTATCGAGATAATTCCAACTAACTTAATGGATTCGGTCGAGAGAAGTTATTGGTCAGAAAGTTCGTAAATATTCACACAGTTTTCAAAGCTTACAGCTTACATTTTAGTTAAAAAAAATATTCTGGACCTTTAATGAAAAGGCATTGACAGACAAACAAACAGAGCCAGGTTACTTACAAGTGTCAAACTCCAAAACGCAACTCACCAACGAGAGAGGGGATAATGTTGTTGAAAGTTTTAACTGCCTTTTCTTTCTCTCTCAAGTAAATATTTATTTCGCAGCCCCTCGTTTGTCTTTCTCTCGCTTTCTAAGTTCACCCGCTCACTTTTACAACGTGACTGAAGGCTCCTGTGAATTACCAGCAACTTACATCAGGAAAAGGGATGATTCAGATTCTGTGTCACCGACAGATGATGGGCGTCCCCGACCCTACGTCACTGACCATATAAGGTATGGCCTTCCGCCGCCCGTCCTTCTTAAAGGCGCCCTGGCCTCAGAGCATTGTAATAAACGCATCTGCATTTCCCTAGCGCCCCTTCGGGACTCTCACAGCCAACGAACGGCTCTCATTCTCTTGAAGTACCGCCGCTCATCCCCACGGAGCAAGCTCAGCGCCCGTTTTGCGCACAGCAAGATCCCACAGACTGCAATGGGATCGTGAATCATTCATTTTCTAAGAGAAAATAGTGAGGGTCTGATGTCCCGTGAGGTATAACGATTGGTCCCGGTTTTCTTTTGGTCAAACTGGTGCAATGGGATCATCGTGTCCGCTATTGAGGGCGGGTGGGGTGTCATATAAACGTACATGAAAGGCAGACCCTCCGACAGTGCGGTGCTCCCTCAGTACTGACCCTCAAACAGTGTGGCACACCCTCAGCGCTGACCCTCCGACAGTGCCCCCTTCCCCCGCTCCGGCCCTTCCAACAGTGCCAACTCTCTCAGCACTGACCCTCCGACAGTGCCCACTCCCTCAGCACTGATGCTCCGACAGTGCGGCGCTCCCTCAGCACTGACCCTCCGACAGTGTGGCACTCTGTCAGGGAGATCCCAGGAATAAGCATTCTGGTTTGAATATTAATAAAAAATGGGCATTGTACTGGAAAAGTTACAATGGATTTTGTGACTTGTTGGCAATTTTTTTGGAGAGGTAACAGACAGGGTTGACGAGGGTAGTACTGTTGATATTGTGCAGATTGATATGCAACAGGTGTTTGGTACACTGCCTCATACCAACCTTATGAGGAACATTACAGATTGTGGTATAAAAGGCACAGCAGCAAACGTGAATATAAAATCAGCTAAGTGATCAGAAACGGAGAGTAATGGTCACTGATGTAACAAGGTGTCGAGCTGGATGAACACAGCAGGCCAAGCAGCATCATAGGAGTAGGAAGGCTGACGTTTCGGCTGCTCCTATGATGCTGCTTGGCCTGCTGTGTTCATCCAGCTCTACATCTTGTTATCTCAGTAATGGTCACTGGATAGTTTTCAGGCCGGAGGAAGGTTTGTCGTGGCTTTGCTCAGTGGTTGCTATTGGGACCCTTGCTTTTCCTGAGAAAGATTCATGATCGGGATCTTGCTGTGCAGGGCACACTTTCAACATTTGCAGATGAAATAGACCTTGGTAGGATCGTGAACTGTGAGTGCGGGACTCTGAAAGGACATTGAGATGTTGGTGGAGTGGGTTGAGAGGTCGCAGATGAGGCTTAATGCAGAGAAGTGTGAGGTATTGCATTTTGGAAGAACATTGAAAGACAATTTAAATAGGGGATGGAATTCTAAAGGTTGGTGGGGGAGTAACAGGAGCAGAGGGAGCTGGGGGTCTATGTGCACAGATCATTGGCAGGACAGGTAGGAGAGAGCTGTTAATAAAGCACACCGTGTTCTCAGCTTTATTAACAGGGGCGTAGAGTACAAGAGCAGGGAGATGATGTTGAACTTGTACAAGATACTAGTTCAACCCCAGCTGCAGTATTGTGTCCAGTTGTTGGTGTCACATTATAGGAAGCGTGTGAATGCTACAGTGAGAGATAGTCAGAGAGAGAGAGTGCAGGAGTGATTCACAAGAACAGCTCCAGGGATGAGAAACGTTCGCGATGAGGATAGATTGAAGAAGTTGGGACTGTTCTCCTTGGAGATAAGGAGGGACGTTCGATGGAGGTTTTCAAAATCATGAGCAGGGGCTGGACAGAGTCGACAGGGAGAAGCTATTCCCACTGGTAAAAGGAACACAGGAACAAGAGAGGGTCGTGGGTTTGAAGTGATGTGCAAATGGAGTGAGGAAACAACCGTGTTCACTCAGCGAGTTATACACTGCCTGGAAATGTGAGGGGGCGTGGTGCAGGTTCAACTGAGGCATCAGAGAGGGGCATTGGATGGGCATTTGGATAGAAATAGGGTGCAGGGTGATGGGGTCGGGGTGGGGGAGATTGGACACTGATGGGTGAATGATCAGCAAGGGTCACCTTCTCTCAGTGTAATGAATTTGTGATTCATTCACACTGTATCTGTCGCGATAAGGAAAGGCTCCTGAGGATGACACCACACCCAGAAGTATAGGGAAAGTTTTGGGTCTCCACACCTCAGTAAGGGACTATCAGCCCTGGAGGGACCCCAGCGTAGATTCACCAGAGCGATCCCCAGTGTTAAAGGGCGAGGAGAAATCTCACAAGCTGGCTGTACGTTATTCCCCGGAATGGGTGGGCATTAGATCAGAGCTCCGGAAAAGGATGGAGTCGACAGGGATGCTATTCCTGTTGCCCGGGGAGTCCAGGATTAGGAGCAGAATCTACAAATTTGAGCCAGACTTTAGGAGTGAAGTTAGGGAATGGCCTCACGCACTCACAGGGCAGCAGAGGTTTGGAAATGTCTTCCACAGACAGAATTCAATTAATTTTTCATTTTCAATCAGTGAGATTTTGTCTTATGGGAGCCAATGGGGTTAAGGGGCATGGGGCAAAGGTGGATTTGTGGTGTCAGGTTTCAGATCAGTCATGATCTCATTGACTGGTGGGAGAGGATCATGGGGCTGAATGGCCTCCTCCCATTCCTGTGTAACAGGCTCAAAGAGGGGGCTGAATGACCTCCCCCTGATGCTGTGTAACAGGCTCGAAGAGGGGGCTGAATGGCCTCCTGCTCCTGTGTAACAAGCTCAAAGAGGGGATTGAATGGCCTGCTCCTGTTTTGCTGCAACAGGCTTGAGGAGAATGGCTGAATGGCCTCATCCTGGTTGGTAAGAAAGGATTCCAGGCCTAGCTGCTGATTGGGAGCTGAGAGCCTGAATAGGAAAGGAAGTGTGTGGGGGTGGGGGAAGTCTTGTGGGGAGTGGATGGTGCTTTTGGTCCTTTAGGGATGGAAACTTTCAGCAACAGGGAATTTTTTTTTCCCAGCGTTTGCAGACTGGGGACTGTGATTGTGAACTCACTCAGTACCCTGCTGTGATCTTCTACGACTGAGAATGGGGTGTTCCACGGTGTCCCATTATCACAACCATCAGTCTCTACTCAAAATTATTGGACAATATGTAGGTTTGGGCTGACAAGTGGCAAGGAATGTTCACCCCACACAAATGCCAGGCTATGACCACCTCCAATAAGAGACAATCTAACCATCACTCCCTTGCCATTCAATGGTGTTACCATCACTGCATCCCCCACTATCAACATCCTGGGGGCTTACTATTGACCAGGAACTCAACCAGACTGGCCATTTGATGTTTGGGATGTTGTCATTTATTACCAAAGGAACAGAGTATAAAAGTAGGAAAGTGTTGTTGCAACTTTTCAAGGCGTTAGAAAGATTACGCCCGGAATACTGCACACAGTGTCGTTCCCTTTACTTGAGGTGGGATGTAGCTGGAGGCAACACAGTGTGGAACACAGCAGGTCAGGCAGCATCAGAGGAGCAGGAAAGCTTCTGAAGAAGGGTCCCGACCCGAAACGTCAGCTTTCCTGCTCCTCTGATGCTGCCCAGCCTGCTGTGTTCCTCCAGCTCCACACGGAGTCATCTCAGACTCCAGCATCGGCAATTTTTACTATCTCTGTAGCTGGAGGCAGTTCAGAGGAGATTCATGAGACTGATTCCAGAGATGAGGGGTTTGTCTTTTGAAGAGAGATCGAGCAGTTTAAGCCTGTGCTCACTGGAATTCAGAACAATGAGAGGAGATCCATTTGACGTACTTAAAGGGAGTTGAAAGAGTGGCTGTAGAGAAGCTGTTTCTCCTTGTGGGGCAATCTAGAACAAGAGGTCACAGTTTAAGGATAATTGGGGGAGGGGCAGAATTAAAATAAATGAGGAGGAATTACTTCTCTCAAAGTGTCGTGAATCCGTGGAATTCACTCCCCAGATTACAGTGGCACATTGCGTGCACTGAAGGAGGAAATAGACAGATTTAATTTCTTTTTTATTCAGTCATGAGATGAGGGTGTCATTGGTCTGACCAGCAATTATTGCCCAACCCTAATTGCCCAGAATACAGTTAAGCAGCAACCACATCGCTGTAAGTCACATGTAGGACAGACCCGGTGAGGACAGCAGTTTCCTTCCCTAAAGGACATTTGTGAAACAGATGGGTTTTTTTTCCCGACTCATGATCATCATTAGACTCCTAATTCCGGATGTTTATTGAATTCAAATTCCAGCATCTGCCGTGGCAGGATTCGAACCTGATCCCCGGTTAATTAGTGATGGGCAAAGGGCTTATGGGTAGAGGGCAGGAAAGTGGCGTTGAGGCTAAGATCAGCCATGACGGAGGGGCCGAATGGCCAGCTCCTAGCTCTGACGTACATAAATATTTGCCTGTCTCTCTCTCTCTCTGAGTCTCTCGAAGATTGGGAAGAGGAATAAACTCAGAGGGGTAGGGAGGATGAGAGATTCCGGTCTACGTGGAGAGACTGGGATTGGTCTCCCGCCTTTGTCTTCACAGGACGTGCGCGTTAAGGACAACATTTATTTGTCCATTCTGAAGGTGGTGGCAAGCTGCCATTTTCGAACACATGGTCTTTGGAGTCTAGATACACCCAAAGTGCCCTTGAGCAGTTTGGCACACCAGGTTATTCCAGGGGGCTGTAGGGGTGGCGCCAGTTAATGACATACCCCCATTGCTGTGGGTCTGGAGTCACATGCGATCGAGGTTGAGGAATTTGGGTCTGTATGCGATGGAGTTTAGAAGAATGAGGGGAGGATCGTGTTGAAACTCACAGAATACTGAGAGGCCTGGATAGAGTGGACATGGAGAAGATGTTTCCATGAGTAGGAGAGACTGGGACCCAAGGTCACAGCCTCAGAGTGAAGGGACGACCCTTTAGAACTGAGATGAGGAGGAATTTCTTCAGCCAGAGGGAGGTGAATCTGTTGCTGCAGAGGGGCTGGGGAGGCCAAGTCATTGAGTGTATTTAAGACAGAGATGGATAGGTTCTTGATTGGTGAGGGGGGTGGAAATCAAGGGTTACAGGGAGAAGACAGGAGAACGGGGTTGAGAAACAAGTCAGCCCTGATTGAACAGTGGAACAGACTTGATGGGCCGAATGGCCTAATTCTGCTCCTATATCTTAGGGTCTTACGTAAGGGTTGTAGATACCCCTCCCATCAATGAAGCAGACAGGTGTTTACAAAATCGACAATGGCTGGAGACTGGTTTACAGTTTGTACTGAGTAATAGCCTCTTAATGGGAGACAGGAGCAGGAATTAAATCTTCACATTGAGATCAAACTCATGTTTCTGGGCCTGGTGTTGAATTGGGGAAAGGGCCTGGGCCGGTAGGCCGGGATTTGTTTCTTTGACCCAGCGAGTTGTTGTTGTAGTTGTTGTATCCGGGACGCGCTGGTCGGCAGGGAACAGATTCAACAGGAACTTTCAAAAGCAGGGAGAGAATTATCGAAATACTGGGAGGGGAAGGATTTGCAGGGGTTAGTGGGGGAAGGACCAAAACTAGCTGAGAGTGGGACTAACAGCGGAGAGCTTTCAAAGAGCTAGAAGGGGCCCAATGCACTGAATGGCCTGGGCTGAGTGATAGGGATGTGGGCCCGGTCAATCTGATAGTTGTCAAAAAAAATAAGCTCCAGCGGGAGGATGCCCTTCAGCCTATCATGCCTGCTGTCCCCATTCACTGTGATTCCTGGCTGATCTTCTACCTCAGCATCACTTTCCTGACCTATCCTTCGGTGTATCCATACATCGCAGTCTTGATTAGACTCAGTGACAGAGTGCCCACAGCCCCCGCTGGGGGAGAGAATTCTGAGAGCAGGTTACCTGAATGTGGATTACACAGCTGAGGGGTTCAGGCCCACTCCAATCCCTATGGGACTGGGTGCAGCCAATGTTGCCAAATAGTCATAAGAGTCATACAGCACAGAAACAGACCCTTCAGTCCAACTCGTCCATGCTGACCAAATATTCTAAATTAATCTAGTCCCATTTGCCAGCATTTGGCCCATATCCCTCTAAACCCTTCCTATTCATGTACCCATCCAGATGCCTTTTAAATGCTGTAATTGTACCGGCCTCCACCACTTCCTCTGGCAGCTCATTCCATACACGCACCACCCTCTGCGTGAAACAGTTGCCCCTTCGGTCCCTTTTAAATCTTTCTCCCCTCACCTAAAACCTATGCCCTCTAGTTTTGGGCTCCCCCGCACTGGGGAAAAGACCTTGATTATTTACCCTATCCATGCCCCTCATGATTTTATAAACCTCCATAAGGTCATCCCTCAGCCTCCGACGCTCCAGGGAAAATAGCCCCAGACTATTCAGCCTCTCCCTGTAGCTCAAACCCTCCAACCCTGACAACATCCTCGTAAATCTTTTCTGAGCCCTTTCAAGTTTCACAATAGTCATGATGATGTGGATGTGAACCTCCTGGCTGAGGGATCTGTCGAGGGGTGCAGGGAGGAATGAGGGTATTGAGCTCAATGATCGGCATTGAATGGTGGGGAGCAGGTTCGAGGGGCTGAATGGCCTTGGTCCACCCATATCTTCCATATCACTCTGTGAGTGTGGTGCCTCATGTAGTCGGGACACAGGGACTATCCAGTGAGTGCGAGCAGCTAGCGGCTGGAGGGCAAGAGGGCAGCGAAGTGGAGGGTGAAGGCTGTGGGAGGTGGGGAGGGGGAGATGATGGCTCACCCCCTCTCACTTTCTGTGCAGAGTCGGCCCACTCTGTAGAGTTCAACGAGTGGGAACGGGGGGAGGGTGGGAGGACTGAGGGCTGGCCCACTCTGCAACTCCAGGGCCCCAAATACCTCTCAAAATCTGACCTCAAAGACCAGAGGGCCCATTAATCTGCACTGATTCCCATTTGTAGCCAAGAGGTCCTGAATTCTGAGATTAGCCTCTCCCTCCACTCTTTAAAAACCTACTCTTTGTGGCCCTGACACTTCCCTCTGTGTCTCGGGCTCAGATTGTTTCCAGTTTACGCTCCTGCAAAGCTCAAGCAGATGGTTTGCCGTGTTCGAGGCGCTATATAAAGGTAACTTGGCACTGCTTGGTACAGCTCAGCTCTGACCTGTCAACATGTGGAAGTTCCGGAACATTCCAGAGACGGTTCTAACAAAGAGGAACCGTAGGCTAAAATGGAGCAGAGCAAAAAGTCCCTGTGACAGATATTTCTCAATTCACCAACAAATACACTGTCTCCCTGAAACAGGAACTTTTACAGTTCAATGCCCAACCATCAGATTTCCGAACAATAAAAAACTTTGCAATTAAGATTGTGACTGCAATAAACTAAAATGCATTTACATTCAGGCACAAACTGATCCCCCATCGAACACTCCCAGGACAGGGACAGCAGGGGTTAGATACAGAGTAAAGCTCCCTTTACACTGTCCCCCATCAAACACTCCCAGGGCAGGGACAGCACAGGGTTAGATGCAGAGTAAAGCTCCCTTTACACTGTCCCCCATCAAACACTCCCAGGACAGGGACAGCATGGGGTTAGATACAGAGTAAAGCTCCCTCTACACTGTCCCCCATCAAACACTCCCAGGGCAGGGACAGCACAGGGTTAGATGCAGAGTAAAGCTCCCTCTACACTGTCCCCCATCAAACACTGCCAGGACAGGGACAGCACGGGGTTAGATACAGAGTAAAGCCCTCTCTACACTGCCCCCCATCAAACACTCCCAGGACAGGGACAGCACAGGGTTAGATACAGAGTAAAGCTCCCTCTACACTGTCCCCCATCAAACACTCCCAGGACAGGGACAGCACGGGGTTAGATACAGCGTGAAGCTCCGCCATGCAGGGTTTGAACTGTAAGTTTTCAAATTCATTAACGGGATGAAGACATTGCTGGCTGGGCAGCATTTATTGCCCATCCCTGATTGCCCAGAGGGCAGTTAAGGGTCAACCACATTGCTGTGGGTCTGGAGTCACATGTAGGCCAGACCAGGTAAGAATGGCAGTTTCCTTCCCTAAAGGGCATTAATGAACCAGATTGGATTTTCGACGATCGACAATGGATTCATGGTCATCATTAGATTCTTAATTCCAGATATTTTATTGAATTCAAATTCCTTCACCTGCTGTGGTGGGATTCAAACCCGGGTCCCCAGAATGTTATCCATGTGTCTGGATTAACAGTTCAGCGATAATACTACCAGGGCATCGCCTCCCCCTAAGAGTGGGGTCCGAGCTGTAAGTGTAGGGTCCGAGCTGTAAGTGTGGGGTTTGTGCTGTAAGTGTGGGGTTTGAGCTGTAAGTGTGGGGTTTGAGCTGTAAGCGTGCGGTCTGAGCTGTAAGTGTGGGATCCGAGCTGTAAGTGTGGGGTTTGAGCTGTAAGTATGGGGTTTGAGCTGTAAGTGTGGGATCCGAGCTGTAAGTGTGGACTTTGAGCTGTAAGTGTGGGGTTCGAGCTGTAAGTGTGGTGTTCGAGCTGTAAGTGTGGGATCCGAGCTGT
>NC_063378.1:6559834-6569755 GCF_021869965.1 Rhincodon typus | reverse complement strand
TGTGGGATCCGAGCTGTAAGTGTGGGGTTTGAGCTTTAAGTGTGTTGTTTGAGCTGTAAGTGTGGGATCCGAGCTGTAAGTGTGGGATCCGAGCTGTAAGTATGGTGTTCGAGCTGTAAGTGTGGGATCCGAGCTGTACGTGTGGGGTTCGAGCTGTAAGTGTGGGGTTTGAGCTTTAAGTGTGGGGTTTGAGCTGTAAGTGTGGGGTCTGAGCTGTAAGTATGGGGTTTGAGCTGTAAGTGTGGGGTTCAAGCTGTAAGTGCAGTGTTCGAGCTTTAGGTGTGGGGTTTGTGCTGTAAGTGTGGGGTTTGTGCTATACTTGTGGGGTTCGAGCTTTAAGTGTGGGGTTTGAGCTTTAAGTGTGGGGTTTGAGCTGTAAGTGTGGGGTTTGAGCTGTAAATCTGGGGTTCGAGCTGTGAGTGTGGGGTTCGAGCTATAAGTGTGGGGTTTGAGCAGTAAGTGTGGGGTTTGTGCTGTGAGTGTGGAGTTTGAACTGTAAATCTGGGGTTCGAGCTGTAAGTGTGGGGTTTGAACTGTAAGTCTGGGGTTTGAACTGTAAATCTGGGGTTCGAGCTGTAAGTGTGGGGTTTGAGCTGTGAGTGTGGGTTTCGAGCTGTAAGTGTGGGGTTTGAGCTGTAAGTCTGGGGTTTGAGCTGTGAGTGTGGGGTTCGAGCTGTGAGTGTGGGGTTCGAGTTGTAAGTGTGGGGTTCGAGCTGTAAGTGTGGGTTTGAGCTGTAAGTATGGGGTTTGACTGTAAGTGTGGGGTTTGAGCTGAAAGTGTGGGGTCAGAGCTGTGGAGGAATTTCTTCAGCCGCAGGATGGTGAATCTCTAGGATCATGGCTGTGGAAGCCATGTCATTAACACAGAGATGGATAGGTTCCTGATTAGTAAAGGATCAAGGGTTAGAGGGAGATGGCAGGAAAATGGGGTTGAGAAACATATCAGCCATGATGAAATGGTGGAACAGATTTGATAGGCTGAATGTCCTATCTACTCCTGCATGTTACGGCCTTATGAGTGGAAGTGGGGAGTGGGGGTCGGTGGAGGGCGTGGGTTGCTTTACCCCTTCTCATAGTGTTTACAGACCCCGAGGTGGGACTGTGGAAGTTTCCCAAACACAGTGGTGTGTGTGTGTGTGTGTGTGTGTGTGTGTGTGTGTGTGTGCGCGCGCGCGCGCGTTAGAGTGGGGGTGGGTGGTGTGTGAAATGTGTTGGGATAAGGAACCCGGGTTTGTAAACCTCACAAAGGGGTTGGGGGGGGCGGTCATGCTGTGTCACCCTGGAAACCGTTTTGAAACCTGGTTACGGCCCACACACACACACACCAAACACCCCACATCCTCTGACCTCCCCCACCCTCAAGCCTCAAACCCCTCAGTGCTGTGTCCATTGAGCTCTGCCCCAACACCCATCCCTTGGGAATAGTTCCCCAGGCCTTGGCGGGGGCACCTCGCTGAGTCGGATTCTCTGGGAGTGACAACTTTGAGGGTGGGGGGGAGAAAGGGTGGAGCTGCCCCCCCACCCCGTTCCTCCCTGCCTCACCCATGGGGGGTCGCTGGATGGTGGCGATGAAGCTGACCCTGGGCTTTCTGGCCTACGGTGCCCTGTGCTACTGGCAGTGGGTGAGGTTGTACTCTGAGCGCAAACGCAGCGAGGTGAGGGTGGCAGCTTGGGCACTCAGGGAGGGGCTGGTCCGAGTCCTGGAAGAGGACGAACAGCACGTCATCTACGCCCGTGAGTAACGCTCTGAGCAAGTTCCTCCTGAGAGAGAGGGATAGGGAGAGGGGAGGGAATCGGAAGAGTGGAGGAGGAGAGATATAAAGGTGGGGAGCGGAGAGAGAGAGATACGGACCCCGACAGAATAGGGGAAGGGAGAGAAAGTAGGGAATGAGAGAGAGAGCGTGCGAGAGAGAATCTTTGCTGCTTAGGCATAGCTATTCGGTCTGTCATTCTGGTTCTTTCACCAGCTCCAATGTCCTGCCTTTATCCACCCCAACCCCGTGCACCATCTCCATCCAAATAGCCATCTTGAATACTTCCACTGACTACCTCACTTCCTGGACATTAGTCAGAGGAATATGAGAAAGTGTGTGAGAGAAAGAGGTGTGTGAGGGGAAGTGAGATACCACGACAAGGAAATGAAGGCACAGGTTAAGAATGAGATTGGGAGATGACGAAGAAAAGAGAAAAATCAGGGTAAAAACTGGTCACAGAATCGCCAAAGTTGCAGAAAGAGGCCATTCAGCCCATCAGAATAAAACAGAAAGAACGGGAGGCCTTGGAGTGCTGGTTCATAGTTCCTTGAAAGTAGAGTCACCGGTAGATAGGATAGTGAAGAAGGTGTTTGGTACGCTTGCCTTTATTGGTCAGTGCATTGAGTACAGGAGTTGGGAGGGTCATGTTGCGGCTGTACAGGACATTGGTTAGGACACTATTGAAATACTGTGTGCAGTTATGGTCTCTCTATCAGAGGAAGGATGTTGTGAAACTTGAAAGGGCTCAGTAAAGATCTACAAAGATGTTGCCAGGATTGGAGGTTTGAGTTACAGGGAGAGACTGAATAGGCTGGGGCTATTTACTCTGGAGTGCCGGAGGCTGAGGGGTGACCTTATAGAGGTTTATAAAATCATGAGGGGCATGGATAGGGTAAATAGACAAGGTCTTTTCCCCAGGGTGGGGTAGTCCAAAACTAGGGGGGGAAGATTTAAAAGGGAACTAAGGGGCAATCTTTTCACACAGAGGGTAGTGCGTGTATGAAATGAGCTGCCAGAGGAAGTGGTGGAGGCTGGCACAATTACAACATTTAAAAGGCATCTGGATGGGTATATGAATAGGAAGGGTTTAGAGGGATATGGGCCAAATGCTGGAAAACAGGACTAGATCAGTTTAAGGTATCTGGAAGGCATGGACAAGTTGGACTGAAGGGTCTTTTTCTGTGTTGTACATCTGTATGAGAGGAGAGAGTGAGGAACCAAGGATAAATTAGACAGATAAAGAAATGGAAGAAACCTGAGAAGGGGGTTGGGGGGTGGGGGTTGGGGGGGGGGGCAGGGAGGGGGAAAGGGGAAAGGAGGGGGAGGGAAATAGGTGAAGAAACAGACTGAAAGTGGAATGGAAAGAGGTGGGGGGGAAGAAAAAGAGAAAATGGAGGAAGGAAGAGGGAATGAAGGTAAAGAAAGCGATTGAGAGGATAGAGAAGAAAGAAAGCAAGGGACAAGTGTCACAGTTAGAGTGAAGTGAGCCGTTAGCTCACTGGAAGAGGAGGAGGCTCCGCAAATATCCCCATCCTCAATGATGGAAGAGCCCAGCACATCAGTGCAAAAGATAAGGCTGATGCATTCGCAGCAATCTTCAGCCAGAAGTGCCGAGTGCTCGATCCATCTCAGCCTCCTCCAGTGGTCCCCAGCATTACAGCCAATTCGATTCACTCCACATGATATAAAGAAATGCTGGACACTGCAAAGGCTATGGGCCCTGACAACATTCCGGCAATAGTACGGAAGACTTGTGCTCCAGAACGTGCCGCTCCCCTCGCCAAGCTGTTCCAGTTACAACACTGGTATCTACCCAACAATGTGGGAAATTGCCCAAGTATGTTCTGTACAGAAAAAGCAGGACAAATCCACACTGGCCATTTACCACCCCCCCCCCCCCCCTCCCCCCCCCCCCCCGACTCCCATTAACTCCTGACCCTCAGCAAAGCAGTGCACAGGAAGGTCCCACAGATAGCGAGACGGCGATAACCCAGATGGACCGTTATCCTTCATGTTGTTGTTTGAGCAAGAAATATTTGCCCCCAGGGCCTTGGGAAAGGCCCCCACCCTGCCCACCCTCTCCCAGTCACCTTGACCAAGATCGTTCAACGACAAAACAAAATGCACAGACCGACGACCGGGTTTCTGTTTGTGGGAAATCACTGCCCACGTTTGTGGCTGCCTGGTTTTCCACGGGTGGCGCCGCCGCCCACAGGTGATGGTAGGCACTACAGCGATGAAGACTCCCCTCGGTTTCTCCGTCTACTGTAACCATTGTATGTTGCCATTGTGTGTTCCAGTGGAAACCGTCAGCTGTATTCACCAATCTGCCACCAGGGGGCATTTCTGGAGGCTGGTGAGGAGTATGCTACACCTCAGAGGCCAAGGAATGGAATGCCCCAAGCCCAGTAAGTAATTGGAGTCCTAGCAGGAGACATAGACGGGAGACAAACTGGGGCAGGACTTAGACATTTAACGGTAGGGCCCTGAGCAGTAATGTCAACCCAAACAGACCCAGGGGCATGGGTTCACGGTTCCTTGAAAGTGGCGTCACAGGTAAACGGGGGGTTGACGAAGGCATTTGGCACGCTTGCCTTCATTGGACAGTGCGTTGAGTACAGGATGTGGTTGTGCAGGACATTGGTGAGACCGCACAGAAACAGAAATTGCTGGAAAAGCTCAGCAGGTCTGGCAGAAAAGATCAGAGCTAACGTTTTGGGTCCGGTGACCCTTCCCAGACCCGAAATGTTAACTCTGATTTGTTTTTTTCTTCACAGATGCTGCCAGAGCTTTTCCAGCAACTTCTGTTTTTGTTCCTGATTTATGGCATCTGCAGTTCTTTCGGTTTTTATTGGTGAGACCACATTTGGAGTACTGTGCGCAATCCTGGTTACCCTGCAATAGAAAGGATGTTGTTGAATTGGAAAGGGTGCAGAAAATATTTACAAGGACTGGAGGGGTTGAGTTATGAGAAGGCTGGGGCCCTTTTTTTTCCCTGGAGCGTAGGACGCTGAGTGTCGACCTTTTAGAGGTTTATAAAATCATGAGGGGCATGGAAAGGGTGAATAGCCAAGGTCTTTTCCCCAGGGTGGGGGAGTCCAAAGCTAGAGGTTTAAGATGAGAGGGGAGAGAGTTAAAAGGGACCCAAGGGGCAACTTTTTGATGCAGAGGGTGGTGCGTGTGTGTGTGGAACGAGCTGCAAGAGGAAGTGATGGAGGCTGGTACAATTACAACATATGAAAGACATTTGGACACACACATGAAGGGGTTAGAGGGATATGGGCCAAATGGGACTCATTTACTTTAGTTTAGGAAACCTGGTTGGCATGGATGAGATGGGCCGAAGGGCCTGTTTCCATGCTGCATGACTCTGTAAATTCCTCGAAATGGGGGGGACTCTGGTCCTATCCAAATCCACAGCACTGTGTACCCTCTCATTCTCCTTCATTAGGGATGGATAGATCGGGTGCTGGAGGCAGTTGAAGAGAAGCTTCTCTTGGCTGACTGCGAAGGGGAAGTGGGATTTGACTCAATGAGGAAAGCTGGAGCAGGTGGGGGCCTGCTTCCTCTGGACCTTCGAAGAATTGAAGCAGATGAGATCCTGGAGTGGGAGGGGGTGGTGGGGACTGACAGGGTGGATGGCTAATAAGAGAAGGGGGCCTTGGTTCGATTCCACCCTCGGGCGACTGTCAGTGTGGAGTTTGCACATTCTCCCCGTGTCTGCGTGGGTTTCCTCCCACAGTCCAAAGATGTGCAGGTTAGGGTAGATTGGCCATGCTAAATTGCCCACAGTGTCCAGAGATATGCAGGCTATGTTGGTTAGCCAGGAGAAATGTAAGGTCACAGGGTCTGATGGGATGCCTTTCCATACAGACTCAAACAGGTTGAATGGCCTCAGCTTGCCTCAATCCGATGACCAGAGATGGTTTTCGACACAGTGCTTGCGCACCACTCAGTAGGTCTTCAGGGTACTTTGAGTGGGAGAAAAAGAGGCAAATATCTCAGAGATAGTAGGAACTGCAGATGCTGGAGAATCTGAGATAACAAGGTGTAGAGCTGGATGAATACAGCAGGCCAAGCAGCATCAGAGGAGCAGGAAAGCTGACGTTTCGGGCCTAGACCCTTCTTCAGAAAAAGACCCTTCTTTTGAAGAAAGACCCTTCTTTTGAAGAAGGTTCTGGGCCCAAAACGTCAGCCTTCCTGCTCCTCTGTTGCTGCTTGGCAAATATCTCACTTTCTTTCTGGGTGCGGATGTCATCTCTGTCGGTCAGGATTCCCTCCACAAACTGCGAGGAAAGACTGGGATCTTCCCAGGATGCGCACTGTACTGAAAACAACCCGCAGAGAATCACAGCAGGAGGCCACTCAGCTCATTGAACCTGCACTGGCTATTCTGAAAGGTCTGTCCAATTAGCCCCCAGTCTCCCCCGGTCCCCACTCGATCGCCTACAGTCCTGCCCACTCTCCCCCTGTCTAATATCTTCGTAACTCCCTTCTTTTGAAAGTTCCCATTGAATCTGATCCCTTTCAGGCAGAGTGTCCCAGACAACAACAACTCACTGGGTCAAAAAAACACACACACTCCTTCTTCCTCCTTTTCCTGATTCTCTTCAACCTGTCTCCCTCAGGTAACTGACCCACCTGCCCCTGGGGACAGTCCATCCTTCATCAACTCAATTGGAACCCCTCACACTCCCCCCAATCCTGGTGATTTTGAACAGCCTGATTGAATCTCCCCGTTAATCTTCCCTTCCCTGAGGGGGCACAGTCCCACATTCTCCCGGCCTCCCTCCACATGAATGGAGCCCCGTGACTGTTCCCAGTAAATGTCCTTCACACCTTCTCCAAAGGCTTGACTTCCTTTAAAAATTGCGTGCAGCAGGCCGGAGGCTGGGGAAAGTAACCCACCTCCTGACTCCCCAAAGCCTGTCCCACCATCTACAAGGCACAAGTCAGGAGTGGGATGGAATACTCCCCACTTGCCCCTGGATGGGGGCAGCTCCAACAACACTCAAGAAGCTCGACACCATCCAGAACAAAGCAGCCCCCGCTCGATTGGCACCACATCCACAAACATCCCACTCCCTCCCCCACCGACGCTCAGTAGCAGCAGTGTGTACCATCTACAAGATGCGCTGCAGAAATTCACCAAAGATCCTCAGGCAGCACCTTCCAAACCCACGACCACTTCCATCCAGAAGGACAAGGGGCAGCAGATACATGGGAACACCAGCCCCCTGCAAATATTCCTCTGAGCCACTCACCATCCTGACTTGGAGATATATTGCTGTTCCTTCAGCGTCGCTGGGCCACAATCCTGGAATTCCCTCCCTAAGGGGCATTGTGGATCTACCAACAGCAGGTGGATTGCAGTGGTTAAAGAAGGCAGCTCACACGCCCAACCTTCTCAAGGGGGGCAACTAGGGACGGGCAATAAATGCTGGCTTTGCCCAAATCTCGAAACTAACAGTATAAAAATGTGCCCTGTAGAACAGAAAATCCCAACATGGGTCCATGCCTGCTTCCTATTTGGAAACTGCTCCCTATTGTGTAGAGAATATTTGGTACAACTGAGCAAAATCAGATATCCTGCCCTGCTCTCCAAAAACTAAACAGTCAGGAAACGAAACTCTGCCCAGACACATAAAACAACAAAATATCCTGACCACAACCAACTCTAACTTTCAGCCACAAATCCACAGGCTATTTATAAAGCAGTTTAATCATAGTATCTGCTGGAGCTCAAACAGGAGCGACCAAACCTCAAGAACTTGTGGTGGCTTCTCAACTTCCTCCACACACTTAGACAGAAAAATCCAGCAACAGCAATTGTCCCAGAGCTACCACAGACCCGCTCTGTTGGAGGGAGTACTGAGGGAGTGCCGCACTGTCGGAGGGTCAGCGCTGAGGGAGCGCTGCACTGTCGGAGGGTCAGTGCTGAGGCAGTGCCGCACTGTCGGAGGGTCAGCGCTGAGGGAGCGCCGCATTGTCGGAGGGTCAGCGCTGAGGGAGCGCTGCACTGTTGGAGGGTCAGTGCTGAGGGAGCGCTGCACTGTTGGAGGGTCAGTGCTGAGGGAACGCCGCACTGTCAGAGGGTCAGTACTGAGGTAGACGCCTCAACGGTGACGCATGAAATGGGGGTCCGATTCTGGGCAAAGTGAGGGTCAGTCAGTGATGCTCGATCTGACAATGAGGCTTTCTGCCAAATGACTGCTTGGGAAACCACTGGACGGGCGGTGGGGGCGGCGGGAGTGGGTGGTGGCGAGTGAGTGTCGTGTGAGAATGTGGGTCTGTTCTGGTCGCTCTTTCCCTGTGAGATATATGACATGTCACCGCAGCAAACCCTTTGAGTTTACATCATGGATAAGTTGGTAGCTTCGTATTAAACAGTTAATAAGACAAAAAGGGACAAAATGATCTCAAGAATCTTGCAAACTTTCCCAAGAAAGACCCTTTCCAATCAATTTATGGGTCAATTTCCAATACAGCAAGGTGTTGTTTCTGATTGTTATCATTGTTCTATCATGTTCAAGCAAGAGAGGTGAGCACAATTTTAAATTCGGAATGTCACCGTGAAAAGAGATGAACATAGATGAGCGATTCCCAATAATCGATTTTCCTCAGTGACAAGGGAGCACGGTGACCCGACTGTAACATCCTCCTGCATTTCTAAAGCAGCTGTATTAATGCTGAAATGTCCCACCCCATCACATGAGCCAATTATCACACAAAATGTAGGAAGGAATCATGTCAGGGACACGTTAGGGGCCAGAGACCAAAAGCTCAGTGAAAAAGGGTTTGCTTTACAGGCGTATTGTAAAGGAGGAGAACAAGAGAAAGAGAAAGAGAGGGATGGGAAGGGAATGGAAGAGGGGAGGAGTAAGAGAGATAGTGTGGAAGGGTGAAAAGAAAGGGACAGATAGAGAGAGGGAGAGAGAGGGAGGAAGAGACAGGTAAAAAGAGAGGGGGAGAGGATGAGAGAGAGAGGGAGAGAGGGGAGGGAGATAGAAAGGGAGGGAAGGAGAGAGGGAGAGCAATGGAGAGTGACAGAGTGAGGTATAGCGAGGGAGTGAGGTAGAGCCAAGAAGACAGGGAGGGAGGGAAAGAGGGAGAGAGAGAGATGGAGAGAGGGAAGGGGGCAGCGAGAAAGGGAAGGGTGGAGAGAGGGAGGGAGATAGGGAGAGAGTGATAAGGTGTGAGAAGGGGGGATGCAGAGAGACAGGGCAAGACGGATGGATAGGGATTGAGAGAAGTGTTTGGGAGTGAATGCCAGGTCTTCTTTGTGTGACCAGGAGGGAGTCTATCCGATGCTCACCCACCCAGGGGAGGAGCCTCCTAGGCTGAGGGTCAAACATTCACACTCAGTGTCTGCTCCTCTCTCTCTCACAGGTCGGCAAGGACCAATCTCCCTGGGAAGGGGGAGGGCTGGAGCCTCGCCTGGCACTACTCACTCCCTGTGAGCAACTCCAGACAGACCGACAGTCCCCGGTGGCTACTGCAATTCAGCACTCCATCTCAGTCACAAATCCATTAGCGTACCTTCAACATTGCTCTCAGTGAAGGAATGTTCCAGAAAGACTCACCATCACATCTGGGACGAGGACACGTACAGTGTTTGTCATGAAGATTGTAAAAACTTCTTTATCTCTTCTTGTAATTTGTCAATTATGTATCTATAAATATGATTTAATATTTCCTGCAGCATGTGCATTTCCTGTCTACAGAGTTATCATCATATTTATCCAGATTGATCACAGCCTTTTGTAACCTAACGCTTCCCATTCAATATTTCCATGTAAACAGTCACGGTGTAGTGTCACATGTTGGCCACTAGATGGAGAACATTTCAGCAGTGGTGCCCTGAATCCTCGATATAAAACCACCTGACCAAGGAGGATCTGGGCACAGCATGATATCACAAACTGCAATCAGGTTCAGGATAGGGTGAGCAATGGGTTTTTTTTTCCCCTCGATCCCAGGATTCACTCTCAACAGAATCCATTGGATCATTTAAATCCATCAACGTGACCAGGTCATCGGGGTAATCTTGCCTGAGAAAGACAAATAGTTCCAACAGTGCGGCGCTCCCTCAGCACTGACCCTCCGACAGTGCGGCGCTTCCTCAGCACTGACCCTCCGACAGTGCGGCGCTCCCTCAGCACTGACC
>NC_063378.1:6557963-6559824 GCF_021869965.1 Rhincodon typus | reverse complement strand
CCTCAGCACTGACCCTCCGACAGTGCGGCGCTCCCTCAGCACTGACCCTCCGACAGTGCGGCGCTCCCTCAGCACTGACCCTCCGACAGTGCGGCGCTCCCTCAGCCCTGACCCTCCGACAGTGCGGCGCTTCCTCAGCGCTGACCCTCTGACAGTGCGGTGCTTCCTCAGCACTGACCCTCCGACAGTGCGGCGCTCCCTTAGCACTGACCCTCTGACAGTGCGGCGCTCCCTCAGCACTGACCCTCCAATAGTGCGGCCCTCCCTCAGCGCTGACCCTGCGACAGTGCGGCACTCCCTCAGCACTGACCCTCCACCAGGTATTCTGGATCAGGTAGACACTTTCCGGATGGGATGGAGCGTGGTCCCGGATGTCTGTGTGAATCCATTCCGGGCTTTTAAAGAGACCAGAAGCCCAAATGGAGTCCACATCATGCCTCAGGAAAATAAACCTCACTTTAATTCGAAATTTATAAACTTGCATTTACATTAATCATCGATTTACATGTGTGCATGACACAGGCGTGAAATCCCCAGTCATAGTCCAGCCGCTGGATTTCCTGGCTGTTTGGCCATGAAAGCCTTCACAGGATCCATCTGTCAGGACGCTCATTTCGTGCGAGTGGCCCATCGATAGACAGCACTGAGGGGGACACAAAGGAAAGCACTGCATTTGTATTGCCGCCTTCCACTGGAGAGAGCAAGGTGGTGGCAGAGTAGGACTCTCCGGTCGGAGCTCCTCTGCTCGTCAGGTCTTTTCCCACTTTTGTTTCCCTCTCGTTTCCCCTTTTTCACACCCACCCCAACTCACCCCGGAGTGTTGAGGAGAAAGCACAGGCTGATTCCACAGCAGAACCAGCACAGGCAGCGTGGCCTTGTGCTCTGGGAGTCTGCAGTCATGCCCCGTGAACCCCAGAACACCGTGAGCAATGAGCCCTGGAGCAGCGCGGGGAAGATGCTCTACAGCAGTACATGGAAGCAGCCTCAGAGCAGCGTGTAGGCAGTGAGACCTGGATGGAGATAACAAGGTGTAGAGCTGGATGAACACAGCAGGCCAAGCAGCATCAGAGGAGCAGGAAGGCTGACGTTTCGAGTCTGGACCCTTCTTCAGAAATGGGGGAGGGAAAGGGGGATCTGAAATAAATAGGGAGAGACGGGGAGGTGGATGGAAGATGGATAAAGGAGCAGATAGGTGGAGAGAAGACGGACAGGTCAAGGAGGCGGGGATGGAGCCAGTAAAAGTGAGTGTAGGTAGGGAGTTAGGATGAGGGTTGGTCAGTTGAGGGAAGACGGACAGGTCAAGGAGGCGGGGATGAGGCTGGTAGGTAGGAGATGGGGGTTCATCCCATTTTCAACTGTGTAATTAAGCATCTATTTTTATCAATCTGCTGTATCCAAGAATTGTACCTCGGTAGTTGTACCTAAATGTCACCATAAGAAGGCCAACATTCTAAAAGATTTTCACTCCTACAATAGGCCACACGTGACAATATAAAAAAGGTTATTGTATTGTACATCCCTCAGAGATGCCCTGGCTTCACAGCCAATCAAATCTTTGGCAAGGTGTGCAAAGGATGATCCCAGAATTGAGAGGTTCGAACCATCAGGGCGGAGGGAACACGCTGGGGCTGTTTCCTCTCGATAAGGAGGAGGCTGAGAGGGGTGACCTGGTCAAGGCCTTCAAAATTCAGAACGGACCTTTTGATCAGGGAGACATAGAGAAGGTGTTACCACTTGTTGGTGTGTGTGTGTGTGTGTGAGAGAAAGAGAGAGAGTGTGTCTGTGTGAGAGAGAGTGTATGTGTGCGCGTGTGTGAGAGAGTGTGTGTGTGTGTGTGAGTGTGTATGTGTGAGAGAGAGAG
>NC_063378.1:6552035-6552963 GCF_021869965.1 Rhincodon typus | reverse complement strand
GGGGGGGATGGGGTTATGCAGAGTAGATGAAGAGCAGGCTGGTGTGGAGCAGAAGCAGTAGAATGGAGCTGAGGGGCCGAATGGCCTGTTCCCTGAGCTGGGAACTCCGTGCAGTAAAAGCACCGACTCACATTCCAGACAACACGGTGAGTATCGTTCCCAAGGCGATGGCGGCAATCAGTTGGGATTCCGTCTGTTTGTCGGTGCTTTTGCCGGGAGGTGGGATCGGTTTGGCCGTGGGCGTTTTCAATGTTGTCTTCTTCTCCCGCAGAACGCTCTGGAACATCGCCTGCAGGTCAATGCTGCTTTGCAGAGTGCTCCGGGTCACTGCGAGGAAATAGAGACTGAGACATTGCCGCAAACCCGCTCAGTCCAGTCCAATCTGGCCCAGTCCAGTCCAGTCCAGATTAGTCCAGTCCAGTCCAGCCAAGTCCAGTCCAGATCATTCCAGTCTAGTCCAGTCCAGCCGAGTCCAGTCCAGATCAGTCCCGTCCTGCGCAGTCCAGTCCAGATCAGTCCAGTCCTGCGCCGTCCAGTCCAGATCAGTCCAGTCCTGCGCAGTCCAGTCCAGATCAGTCCAGTCCTGTGCAGTCCAGTCCAGATCAATCCAGTCCTGCGCAGTCCAGTCCAGATCATTCCAGTCCTGCCCAGTCCAGTCCAGATCAGTCCAGTCCTGCCCAGTCCAGTCCAGATGATTCCAGTCCAGTCCAGTCTAGCCCAGTCCAGTCCAGTCCAGATCAGTCTAGTCTGGCCCAGTCCAGCCTGGCCCAGTCCAGTCCAGTCTGGCCCAGTCCAGCCCAGTCCAGTCCAGTCCAGTCTGGCCCACTCCAGACCAATCCAGCCCAGACTAGTCCAGCCCAGTCCAGCCCAGCACATTCCAAACTAGTCCAGCCCCGTCCAGCCCAGACTAGTCCAGCCCAGCCCAGCC
>NC_063378.1:6548902-6552025 GCF_021869965.1 Rhincodon typus | reverse complement strand
CTAGTCCAGCCCAGCCCAGCCCAGCCCATTCCAGACTAGTCCAGCCCAGTCCAGTCTAGCCCATTCCAGACTAGTCCAGCCCCGTCCAGCCCAGTCCAGTCTAGCCCATTCCAAACTAGTCCAGCCCCGTCCAGCCCAGCCCAGCCCAGCACATTCCAGGAAACAGTAAGAACCGCCGATGCTGGAGTCAGTCTAATGCAGTGTGGAGCTGGAGGAACACAGCAGGCCAGGCAGCATCAGGGGAGCAGGAAAGGCCATGTTTCGGGCCTGACCTCCTGTGTTCCTTCAGCTCCACACTGTATTGCCCCTGGCACATTCCAGCCCAGCTCAACCCAATTCAGCCCATTATGGCCTGTCCCAGCCCAGCCCAGTCCAGCCTAGCCTGACCCGGGGAAACATTAACGATGGTGGGGGTGAGGAATGACCGGCAGTTGCTGGAGGGGGGGGGGAGGCCTGTGAGACTCACCTCGGAGGTAAAAGAATCGTCGTAGAAGCAGGATCTTCTTCCTGAAGACATCACATGCATAGGTTCCTGTGTTTTTCATATTGACATTGTGAATGCTGAGAGAGTCATCGCTACCAATGTGCAGAACCTTAAACTGTGAAATCACATCGCTCCTCACCTGCAAAGTTGAGGTTGGTTAACGCGCTGAAGACCCAGTGCTGGCATAGAAAACAGTCCGCGCGGCTCCGTGGCATTGCTCATGGTGCGAGAGGTGGGGCTGAAATATTACAGATGGGAGGAGAGGGCGAAGGAGAGTATTAAACCCCAAAAGGAATGGGAGAGAAAGAAGGCGGGATTGCTGCAGGTCAGGAATTCAATGCAGAAATGTCTACACTCACGTGTGATGCATACATCCAAGTGACTGAGTCAATCACGGGAATAGTAAAGTTGGACTGACATTTCATAGTCACCTGGCCTGTCTCTTTCACTGTCACATCTTCAACTGAAAGAACATCACAAGAGACTTTGAATGAGCACATTAGATCAGAGGCCCCAACCACAATATTCACACAGCTGTCCTTTGCAAATGGAGAAAGCAGATTGCCGCATATTCCGAGAATTCAGAAGCTTGGGGACCACCATTCCCTTGGGGCCACTGATCCTGACGATACCTTGACCAGTGAGAGTTGATCAGCCTGGATTAAATTTAAACAAAGCCCCGGCTGTTAACTGCTCCCTGGTGCAATCTCCAGGTGCTAGACCAGGGAAAGTCCACACGCTGACATTCAACAAATTCCCCCCCTCCCTCCTGTGTGCAGTCTGAATCGCTGCTCCATTTGCAGTTTGGCATTCTTGCCATCCTGTGCTGATAAGAGCAAAACGCAGAAGAGAGAGAGAGGGATAGATACTGCCAAAGATCTTTCTACACACAGATCAGGACATGTACAAGAATGCCAGTTTTCAACAACAACTGAAAACACCCGCTTGGCACATGCACTCTGATTGGTTGTGAGGTTGCCATGGAGAACACGCTAGGGAGTAATAGGTAGTTGGATGCAATAAAATGCAGGGGCGTGTCCTCTGCAGCCAATAAGAACGTGTCCAGTTCTGAGTTCATTTTTTTTTTGTGTGAATGAAACAAAATAGTGGGGCCGACAGTTCACTGCCAGAAAATCCATGACGACCGTGTCGACCAATCCAAGTCAACGTGCTGACCAATCAGCATCTTTTCTCAGGCAGTCTACATTAGTGTTCCCATGGAAATTCAGCATTCCTGTGTTCACCCAGGTGGGTGCGGGACAATTTATTTCCCCATTATCAGTGATTCTGAAGTCTTCTATGAGCAAGTTACTCAATCGGAGGAGGTTTAGTCATAGTTTGCGTGACTATTCTCATGAAGCCCTGACCGCTGAAGGGAGGGAGGGAAGGAGGGAGGATTAGGAGGTGTTTCCGTATGGGAAGGTCCACCCAAACAGGGAGTCCCCACCTTGAGCAATGTCTGTCACAAAGGACACTCAATCATGAGGTTACGCTCACAAGGAAATGGATAGGTCACTGAACCTTGTCATGTGGTCTTGGGGGGGGTGGGTTAGCATTGAGAGCTAACACTGATGGTGCTGCGCAAAGTGGTGAGGGAGGGAGGTTCGTTAATCCATAGGATGTTCAACTTTACACGGCATACACACAAACCTCCCACCCGAGGATCCTTACAAACCACAGCACACCAGAGAGATGTGTGTCTAATGTCAGAGGATGCCATGCAAAGGTACTTGCGTTATTTCATACCTTCACTGCATTTTACGCAGTGGCATGCCACTTCTAGTCATTGGGGAATGTGTCACTATTTATAGAAAGACCCTGAAGTATATTCAGTATTTACAGGGGGATTCCTGGGGGAGTGTGTCAGTATTTACATGGGGGATTCTCGGGGGAGTGTGTCAGTATGTACACGGGGGAATCCCTGGGGAATGTGTCAGTATGTACACGGGGGAATCCCTGGGGAATGTGTCAGCATTTACAGGGGGATTCCCAGGGGAGTGTGTCAGTTTTTACAGGGGAGAATCCCCAGGGCGTGTCAGTATTTACAGGGGGGATTCTCAGGGGAGTGTGTCATTATGTACACGGGGGAATCCCTGAGGAGTGTGTCAGTATTTACAGGGGGGATTCTCGGGGGAGTGTGTGAGTATGTACATGGGGGATCCCTGGGGCATGTGTCAGTGTTTACACAGGGAATCCCCGGGCAGTGTGTCAGTATTTACAAGGGGAATCTCCGGGGAGTGTGTTAGTGTTTACAGGGTGAATCTCTGGGGAGTGTGTCAGTATTTACAGAGGGAATCCCCGGGGAGCGTGTCAGTGTTTACAGGGGGAATCCCCAGGGGGTGTGTCAGTATTTACATGGGGGAATCCCCCGGGAGTGTGTCAATGTTTACAGGGGAAGTCCCCAGGGAGTGTGTCAATATTTACAGGGGGGAATCCCCAGGGAGTGTGTCAGTGTTTACAGGGGGAACCCCTGGGGAGTGTGTCAGTGCTTACAGCGGGGAATCCCTGGGGAGTGTGTCAGTATTTAGAGGGAGGAATCCCCGGGGAGTGTGTCAGTATTTACAGGGGGAATCCCTGGGGAGTGTGTCAGTGTTTACAGGGGGAATCCCCAGGGAGTGTGTCAGTATTTACAGGGGGAA
>NC_063378.1:6540131-6548892 GCF_021869965.1 Rhincodon typus | reverse complement strand
GTATTTACAGGGGGAAACCCCAGGGAGTGTGTCAGTATTTACAGGGGAATCCCCAGGGAGTGTGTCAGTATTTACAGCAAGTCTCTCAGTAATGTCAACATACTCCAGTGTAACTGACTCAGTTCCTGGGACAGTCAGCTGGTTTAGAAGTGGGTTACTTGGAGCAGACATACTTGGGCACTCGAAGGAGACACCTTCACAGCCTTTCATCCTGCAGTGCTGGCAATCAAAATAATAGGCATCCATGTTAATCCCTGTGAAAAAACACACAAGCTGGTTAAAAATGAGGAATGTTAGCAACAAGGAGGTTACATTCAGATCATGCCACAGCAATCTCCCTATCTGTTCTCTCCTCTTGCCCCTACACCCCTCCCTATCTCTGTAACCCCCTTCCAGCCCCTACGCACCCTCCCATATCTCTGTAACCCCCTCCCCTATCTCTGTAACCCCCTCCATCCTCCCTATCTCATAGAGTCTTTACAGTGTGGAAACAGGCCCTTTGGCCCAACAAGTTCAGACTGACCCTCAGAGCATCCCACCCAGATCCATCCTCCTATAACCCACCTAACCTACACATCCCTGGACACTATGGGACACTTTAGCATGGCCAATCCACCTAGCCTGCACATCTTTGGATTGTGGGAGGAAACCGGAGCACCCAGAGGAAACCCATGGGGAGAATGTACAAACTCCACACAGACAGTTGCCTGAGGGTGGAATTGAATCTGGGTCCCTGGCACAGTGAGGCAGCAGTGCTAACCACCGAGCCACCGTGCTGCCCTCTGTAACCTCCTGCAGTGGCTACACCCCACCTTGGGATAACTGGACTGAGCTACCGATGGTGTACTGCCAGAAGTTTCTGATGTGGTTCAGGCTCAGATATTATTGAATTCCACTTTAATGAAAGGGTTTAGAGTCACCTTCTATAAGAATGACAGCTCACAACTAGCTTTTGGATTGTTCAGGGCCCTACCATCTCCTTTCTTAGTGCAGTGTGTAGTACAAAACTCTGAGGCTCTCTTTTGTTGTGGAGACCTGATCCAGGGCCAACATTTGCCCTCTGAGTGATACAGAACCAACGCGTGTCACATTGCATTTAGTGAGATCTTGCTGTGCGCCACTTGGTCGCAGTGTTTCCTACCTTCCAATGGTTACTGCCCTTCAATATATGAACACTCGTTGTCTGCGAGGAGCACAGAGGAGGGACAAGGTGCCAGTAAAATGCAAGTCTTTCAGACTGATGTAAACTTACCACAGGTGTAATTACAGGGTGATGCTGAAACACAGAGAGAGAGAGAGAGAGTTATTATGTTCAGGTAATGTGTTGATCTCTGGTACTGTGTTACACATTGAGGGTTAAAGTGAAGTGAAACTGAGTTCCCAGCACAGGAACAGGCCATTCAGCCCCTCTTCCCCACATTGGTGTTTCTCCTCTGTATTAGTATCCTCCCACTCTCTCTTTTTGTTACCTCCCCCATAACCATCTCCTTCTCTCCCTCAATATCTCATGTCTTTATTCAGCATCACCCCATCAATACATCAACACGTTCGCCTTGAGTCCCACATATCGCCCCACCTCACTCCCTGTGGGAGTGAGTCCCACATTTCCCCCACAACTCCCTGTGGGAGGGAGCCCCATATTACCCCCCCACTCCCTGTGGGAGCGAGTCCCACATTCTCCCCGCAACTCCCTGTGGGAGCGAGTCCCAAATTCCACCCCACCATTCCCTGTGGGAGCGAATCTCACATTCCCTCCCGCAACTCCCTGTCAGTGTGTCCCACATTCCATCCCCCTGACACTCTCTGGGAGGAAGAATTTTCTCCTGAATTCCCCATTGGATTTATTAGGGACCGTCTTCTATGGATGGCCCTGTGATCTGGTCACCACCCCGGCTCCCTGCACCTCCTCCCCCGACAACCCTACTCCTCCTGGAGACTGGAATATGCACAGTGGTCTGAGAGTGGATCTAACTGAGGGATACAGAGACTGGAACTGTGCACAGTGCTCTGAGCGTGCACCAGGGTCTGTTTGAGGAGATGATAAATGGGGAAGGGGGTGGGAGGGACATGGAAGCTCTGGTGTGGGGTTTGACATTTAGGTGCAGCCTTTGAGGGATCCTTATCTGATTGAGGAGTGGAGATTCGGTCGACAAACTCGTGAAATATGACGCTAGAAAGAGACAAACCTTTTTTCAAACTGAATACTTTATGCAAGACTTCCTTCTCCACCTGGTCCAGGAGACTTGAATAAGGCTCTGGGGAAGATAAGCACATCGGGGATTTAATTGTAAGTGACATTTTCTACCCCCACTGATCCATCCCTGTCACCCAGCCCAGGCCATTCAGCCCTTTGGGCTTCTCCCAGCTCTTGGAAAGCTCTCCACAATTAGTCCCACTCTCAGCATTGCCCGGGAAATCTGCTCCCTTCTCCACCCCCAACCCCCTCCCAGAATCCCAGGGTTCCTCCACCCACCCCCCCTCAATGTCTTCTCTTCCCTTTTTGCCTCTTCTTTCGGGCGCAGGGTCACACTCTCCCATTGCCCCATGCAGCCCATTGCCCCCTTGCACTGCCTCTCTTAGAAGGGCCCTCCCTGGCCACCACCACCAATGCTTCCAGTGGGATCTTGCTGTGCATGGATCAGTTGCCCTGCTTTGTGCACAATGACTGCGACCAGGACTTTGGAAGAATAAAATAATGTACAGAAGGAAGCCATTCTGCCCATTGCAGTGGCTTCTGGTCCCCATCTGCACTAATCCCCCTCCCAGGAGGATGCAACACACCCCCACTACCACCTCAACCCTCAGGAGACAAACCCAACAGACACCTCTCCTCAGTACCTGCTGGGAACTCTCTGCGTCTTTTCTTGATAAAGTTCAAAGCCTTCTTGTAAATCGATTGCAGCTTTTTGTAGGCAGTCTGGGCTGTCCTCAATGGGGGAGAGAGAAAAACAAAAAAAAATGAGAACGTACTAGTTGGCTGCCATCCTCTGGGGGATTGGGAAGGATCCAGGAAGGGTGGTGATCGGCCAGAGATGATTCCCCCTCCAAAATCCACTGCCTCCTGCATCACCCATTGGTGGCTCAGCTGGGAGTCAGGGATCCATTGGGAAAGCCGGTCAAGACTTTAAAGTTTATTTCGGAAGGCGAATAGAGACGAGGAGGCTTTGCAAAATGAAAAGCAAGCTCACAAGGCACTAGCCAGATCATAGCAGGAGTACTGTGAATATTTTGGGCCCCTTATCGAAGGAAAGATGAGCTGGCAGTGGAGACAGACCAGAGAAGGTTTGATCTCGGATAGGGAGGGACTGTCTTGTGGAGGAGAGGGTTGAGTAAGCTGGGCCAGTACCCACTGGAGTTTGGAAGAATGACAGGCGACCTTATGGAAACACACAAGCGACTTAGCAGGGGAGACATGGAGAGGTTTCTCCTTATGCGAGAGTCTAGAATCAGTGGGTCCAATCCCGGACTAAAGGGTTACATATTTAAGACAGACGGCGGGAGGAATTTCAGGAGGTATTGAATTCTGTGGAATTCTCTACTGCTGGGAGGTGTAGAAGTTGGGTCATTCAGTATCTACCAGGTCGAGATAGACAGATTTTTAGCCAATAAAGGGGGAATCAAGGATTATGAGGAAGAAGCAGGAGAGTGGAGCTGAGGATCAGATTAGCTATGATCTCATTGAATGGCGAGCAATGGGCTGAATGGCCTGCTTCTGTTCCTACGTCTTAGGTGGCCATATTGGTTTCAGTCAATCAGTGACTGAGACCTACATGATACAAATAGCAACAGAGGTTTTGTCAGCGTTTCTCATCGCATACTCATCAGGACAATCCACAAGGAAAGGAAAAACAATATCACTGTAAATATGTCTGACTTAACCATTATGCCTGCAATTTTACAAAGCATGATCCCAGAACAGAGAGGTTCTAACCATCAGAAAGAAGCAGCTGAGGGGGTGAACCTGATCGAGGGCTTTAAAAATTCTGAAAGGTGTTTCAGTCAGGGAGACGTAGACAAGATGTTTCCACTCGTTGGGGGAGGGGGAGACCGGAATGAGGGGCCATTAATAGAACACAGTCACAAATAAATCCGACAAGGAATTCAGGAGAAGCATCTTCTCCCTAGAGAGTGGGGGGAATGTGGGATTAAGTCCCACAGGGAGTGGTGGGAAATGTGGGACCTGGGGGAATGTGGGACCTGCTCCCACAGGGAGTTGGGGATGGAATGTGGGACACACTCTCATAGGTAATGGGGGGGGGCGGAATGTGGGACTCGCTCCCATGGGGAGTGGTATAGGTGAATTGTGTTGATGTATTGAAAGGAGGGAAACTGGATAAACACACAAGGGAGAGAAGGAAATGGTGATGTGGGGGGAGATGAAGGAGGTGAGGAGGAGGTTGGCGTAGAGTAGCAATGCCAGTATAGCATAGATGTGTTGAATGGACTATTTCTGTGCTGGGAATACTTGATATGGTTGAAACCATGTTGATTGGGCTTTCAATCGAATGATCTCTCACATCAATCTGTAATAGCAAATGCCAAGTCAGTTCCAGTGCGTACTGCAGGCAAGCTTACAGGTTCCATTCACAAATTTTAAAATTTATTTACTGGATGCACACTTCCAACATTTATTGCCCATCTCTAGTTGCCCCCTTGAGAAGGTGGGGGTGAGCTGCCTTCTTGAATCACTGTGGGTTGACCCACAATGCTATTAGAGAGGGAATTCCAGGATTTTGATCCTGCGCCAGTGAAGGAATGGCGATATAGTTCCAAGTCAGGATGGTGAGTGGCCTGGAGGGGAAATTAAAGGTGACGTTCCCATGTTTCTGCTCCACTTGTCCTTCTAGTTGCCACAGTTTTAGCAGACCGTAGGGCTGCTGTTTCTTAAAGAGAGATGGCTGGTGGGTGGTTTCACCTGAGGGTCATCACAACTCAGGTGAGGGGAGAGGTTGATAGGAGAGTCCTTCATGGTAACCTCAGCTGGTGCAGGTATTGAACCCACATAGTTGGCATCACTCATAAACCAGCTGCCGAGGCAACTGAGCTAACTGAAGCCAATTTTAGATGGAAGTGCTTACGGGTTTGGAAGGTGCTGCCTGAGGATCTTTGGTGAATTTCTGCAGCGCATCTTGTAGATGGTACACACTGCTGCTACTGAGCGTCGGTGGGGGAGGGAGTGGGATGTTTGTGGATGTGGTGCCAATCGAGTGGGGGCTGCTTTGTCCTGGATGGTGTCGAGCTTCTTGAGTGTTGTTGGAGCTGCCCCCATCCAGGGCAAGTGGGGAGTATTCAATCCCACTCCTGACTTGTATCTTGAGGATGGTGGGACAGGCTTTGGGGAGTCAGGAGGTGAGCTGTTCACTCTCTGACCAGGTGTCGCAGACACGGTGTTGATAAGGCCGGTTCAGGTCAGTTTCTGGTCAATGGTAACCACCAGGATTTTAATGCATGGTGTATACATCACCTCACTCTGAAAAATTCACAGTGGTGGAGCACATGGTCTGAGGCTGGGCTATGGTAAGGGGACCCTGGGCTGGTGCGTTCGCCACACTTACTTACCGACATGTAGCCAGTACACCTGCCGAGTCTTTATCAAATCGCTGATCGGATACCAGCAGTTGGCTAGATAGAGCTCAGTCTGTGTCTGACCCATGTATTCGGTGCAGAACTTCTGTGAGCTCTTGGCAAAGCAGGTATAACAAGAGAGGGCACTGCCCAGGGCACTGGCAAGCAGCAGCAGCTGGCAAAGGAGACTGTACGGGGCTCTGGCAGGCATGGCACCCAGCTCTAATACAGTGCTTACACACTCACTGTCTCACACACTCTCACACAGACACACTCTCACTCATTCACACTCTCACACTCACACACACACACTCTTGTTGACTCACACACACACAAACACACTCACTCACACACACTCTCTCACTGACTCACACACACACACACACACTCTCACTGACTCACACACACACTCACTCACTCACACACACTCACTCATGCACACTCACACACACACACTCTCACTCACACACACACACTCACAAACTCACTCTCACATACACACACTCACTCACTCACACACACACACACAAAATCACAAACTCACTCTCACACACACACACACACCCACTCACACCCACACTTTCTCCCACTCTCTCTCACACACACTGACTCATGTACTCACACTCATAAGCACACTTACATACATAAACACACAAACTTATACACATGCACTCACATGCAAACACACACAATCTCTCTCTCACACACACACCATCTGTCACACACACTCTTACACACACAGACACACACACACACACACACACAAACACTGAACCCCTCACCAATCACCAAGGGGACATGGCCCACCAATGAGACTGGCAGAATGGCTGTGGGGTGTTATGTTGGCGCAGAACGTGAACTAAAACAAAGACAGAGTCAGCCTTTGTCCTCTCACTCTTCAAGCAGACCGAATGGATCAGGCCATTGTCACACTCCCCCACCCCACCCCACCCCCACCCACCATGACATAATTGCTATTGTGCTGTCGAGTATATACCACAAGGTAGCACCAGCCTGAGTCATCTCAATGGGGGCAAGGGAGGAGAGGCCAATTCCTCTGGTGGGGGCAAGGGAGCCCAGAACATCCACATCACAAGAATCATAGAAGCCCTACAGTGCGGAAAGAGACTATTCAGCCCATCCAACCTGCGCCGACCTCTCAAAGAGCATCCCACCCAGACCCACCCTGTCCCCATAACCCGACATCAACCATGTCTAATCTACCTGACCTGCACATCCCTGCACACTATGGGACAATTTAGCATGGCCATTCCACCCTAACCTGCGCATCTTTGGACTGTAGGAGGAAACCCACGCAGACTCGGGAAGAATATCCACACAGACAGTTGCCCAAGGGTGGAATCGAACCCGGGTCTCTGGTGCCATGAGGCAGCAGCGCTAACCTCTGAGTCACTGTACCACCCACTGTTAAAGAAAAAGCCAATGTTTTAAAGTACAGTTACTTTTATAAAATCAACATAACAATTGAGAGGTCTAAAAGCTCTGTGCAATAAATTGGCATCATAAGTGAGAGGGGGAGGGGCAACATTAGACAGTGGGCGAAATTTAAAGGGATGTGGGCACCTAAAGGAATGTAGCAGCATAGTGAGGTAATAATTTTAGAAATTAAATGGATAGGCTTGGCACCAACATTGTTTTTGGATGAAGGTGTCTCCTAGACATGATGTCATTGAGGTGACTGCATCAGGGTGAGGGGGGAGGGGGTAGAATGTTATCTACCCCCCTCTAGCATGGAAAGAGAGGCTGGGGAGAGGTACAGTGTTCTCACCATTAACTTGGTAAAAGATGCTCTTTGGTCTGTCTCAAACCTGCTGGGCTTCCAGGGCAAGAAGTCCTCCTGGGTCAAAAACTAGCACAGATTGAGGTTCAGGGCTACTTTTTAAGGTCTCAGCGAAAATTTGTAGCTCAGATTGTGGATGCAGTTGTTCCTTAGCTCGCCCAGCCGATTGCTCTGTGGTGTGTAGATGTTTCATTACCCTTCTAGGCAACATCATGAATGTGACCTTTAATCAAAGCGTTGGTGTTGTGCTTCCTTCCAGATTTATATGACCCTCTGGTGTGATGGTCTTGTCACTTCCAATTCTGCTGTTTTAGCAGTGGTCTGTATACAGGGTCTATTTCTCATGTGTTTGTTAATGGAGTCCCCGGGTTGAGAACCAAGCTTCCCTTGCATGTCTGGTGTTCGCTTGTCCCAGTGTAGTCACTTTGTCCCAGTCGAACTCATTGTCTGTACAGGGAGAAAACTGATGACCAGGGTACGCAAACGCCAGCTGGCAGTAAAAAGACACGACCAATATTCACTTGTCTCAATACGCACAGACAATGAGGACTGTCAGCTCGACTGGGACAAAGTGATGATACTGGGGCATGCGAACACCACCAGGCGTGCAAGGGAATTTCTGGAAGCCTGGTACTCAACACAGGATTCCATTAACAAACACATACCCTACCCCTGCTCCTATTTCCTGTGTTTCTTTGGAAAGTGCAGTATCTGAGGCCTTTCAACTGCAGTACATTGAAATGCTAGGAACTGTAGAAGTGTGTCCCTGACGATCCTGCAAATATTGATTATAATTGTAAATGCTGTGAGTATGCAATATTGGAAGAAACAGATTTGGTTTGGACCTGATGTCTTGTCAATTTGAATGACCATACGATCTAAATTTTAGGGAGCGAGGTACATTCAAATGCAGGACCCTGTCCATTGCAAACAGAAAGAACATTCCCATTCATTTGCACCTTTTTCAACTAAACAGGATTAATAATAGCAAAATACTGAGGATGCTGAAGACACTCAGCAGCTCTTGCAGCATCGGTGGAGACAGAGAGAGAAAAACAGAGTGGATGTTTTGAATTCCCAATCACCCTCCTTCATATCCAAAACAAGGTTAAGGGACTACCATCCACTGGTGGCATTAGCCACAGCAAAGTCTTCACAAAGCAGAACTGGGGACAATTTTCAATAATCGCTTAGCAGTAAATTTGACCGAGGTGCAGTTCCCAAGGCAGGGCCTCTCTCAATCACTTGGCAATAAATCAGCAGCATCTTCATCAATGAATATGACGTTGATGTTTCCTCTGAGATTTGTATTCTTGCAATAATTTTTTGATGAGTGTGAGACAGCGCAGGTCTGTGTATTCAGTGTGAGACAGCGCGGGTCCGTGTATTCAGTGT
>NC_063378.1:6528447-6540121 GCF_021869965.1 Rhincodon typus | reverse complement strand
TATTCAGTGTGAGACAGCGCGGGTCCGTGTATTCAGTGTGAGACAGCACGGTCTGTGCTTTCAGTCTGTACTGACCCCAAGCTAAGGTATGAGGGAGAGAGTGAAAGAAATAGCTGGAGAGAAACAGTGAGAGTGAGGGACTCACAGCATGGGGGAGTTGTCATTTAATTACAGCAAGTGTCTGAATTTACAAAATCCATCAATGATCCCCTTGCAGGGCTGCAGGAGAAACAATGTTGAAGATCCTTCTAGTTAGGAGTGGCTATTTTATATTCTCCTTTTCACTTCAGTCACATCTCTGCCCA
This sequence comes from Rhincodon typus, assembly GCF_021869965.1. Lineage (NCBI taxonomy): Eukaryota > Metazoa > Chordata > Chondrichthyes > Orectolobiformes > Rhincodontidae > Rhincodon > Rhincodon typus. Next base: position 6,539,816 of record NC_063378.1, on the reverse strand, counting down.
CCACAAGATGCTGCTGCTGGGCTGAGTAAGAAAATTACTGCTTTCTCAGCTGAGCAATACACTTTACCTTTTCTCCTGAATTTGCGATGGTTATTGTTGCTGCCTATAGAACACAGAACATAGAACAGTACAGCACAGTACAGGCCCTTCGGCCCACAATGTTGTGCCAAACTTTTACCCTAATCGTAAGGTCTATCTAACCTCCACCCCTACGTTATACTATCATCCATATGCCTATCTAATAGCCGCTTAAATGCGCCTAATGAGGCCGACTCCACTACCTGCTCCGGCAATGCATTCCACGCCCCTACCACTCTCTTAGTAAAGAACCTACCTCTGACATCTCCCCTATATCTACCTCCACTCACTTTAAAACTATGCCCCCTCGTAATAGCTACCTCGACCCTAGGAAAAAATCTCTGGCTTTCTACTCTATCTATACCTCTGATCATTTTGTACTCCTCTATCAAGTCACCTCTCATCCTTCGTCAACCTTTCCTCATAAGACCTTCCCTCCATTCCAAGCAACATCCTGGTAAATCTCCTCTGCACCTTTTCCAACCTTACAGCAATGCCTCCTTCCTCATACTGCGCAAATGGAAACATCTTCTCTATATCTCCCCGATCGGAACCCCTTTTAGAAATTTAAAAACCTCAGTCAGGTCACCCTCATAGCGCTCTTTTTGAGAGGTTCCCCTGGAGCATCGGAAACTGAGGGGTGACCTTATAGAGGTTTATAAAATCATGAGGGGTATTGATAATGTGAGTAGCCAAGGTCTTTTTCCAAGGGTGGGGGGAGGCGGGGTTCAAAACTAGAGGGCATAGATGTAAGGTGAGAGGGGAAAGATTGGAAATGGATCTAAGGGGCATCATTCTCACGCCGAGGGTGGTGCGTGTATGGAATGAGCTGCCAGAGGAAGTGGTGGAGGCTGGTACAATTACAACATTTAAAAAGCATCTTGACAGGTACATGCATAGGAAAAGTTTAGAGGGATATGGGCCAATTGCTGACAAGTGGGACTAGGTCAGTTTGGGAAACTTGGTCGGCATGGATGAGTTGGGCCCAAGGGCCTGTTTCTGCGCTATATGACTCTAAAAAGAGCCCCAGTCTGTTTAACCTTTCCTGATAGTTATAACCTCTCAGTCCTGGTATCATTCTAATAAATCTTAATTTCTTCCCCAATTTCTCCCTATCCTTTTATTTGTAATATGAAGTCCAAACTGAGCACTTGCAGAAAGATCTTATTGCACGGTTTCTGCCTGGAGACTGGGACCTTGCGTTATGCACACTCTCCAATCCAAAACCAACACGGGTCACCGTAAAACTCTATGTGTCTTGGCACCATGATACATCTAGGGCTTGTAACACACTCAGGATTCACAATATATCAGTGAACTGTCATAGATTGGGTTTGCAATATACTAAAGAATTGCAATATCACTGGGTTTGTAACAGTCCTGGGAATCGTTATAAACTGGGATCTATAAAATGCCTGGGATTTTTAAGAGCACTGGGTTTGTGATGGACCTGGAAACTGTAATATACACATATTTGTAATACATTCAGGTCTCATAGCACACCCAGAAATTGTAATATCCTGCATACATAACATACCAAGGCATCATAATCTCCTTGGGAAATGTAATATGTTGAATATGTATTATACTTGGATTTGTAATTAGACAGTAAGATGGAGGAGACAGCAGATTAGGTAGTGTTTGGTGTCTTGGCCCAACCACTCCCTTTCAACCGATCGGCCACATCCTTATTTTTTATTGTTATTATTTCCTAACTTCACCTTTTGTTTCAAATTCACGTTTTCTTCTTTCTGCAGCTAAGGTGCGGCAGTTTCACTGAGACAGACAGATCCTCGGCAGTTTCAACAGGCGCCTAGTCCTCAGCGGTTTCAATGGGCCCTAAGCAGTTTCAATGGGCCCCCGGTCCTCGGCAATTTCAACAGGCTCCAAGTCCTCGGCGGTTTCAATGAGCCCCTAGACCCCAGCAGTTTCAATGGGCCCCCGGTCCTCAGTAGGTTCAATGGGCCCACAGTCCTAGGCGGTTTCAATGAGCCCCCGGTCCTCAGCGGTTTCAATGGACCCCGGTCCTCGGCGGTTTCAGCAGGTCCCTGGTCCTTGGTGGTTTCAATGGGCCCCTGGTCCTTGGCAGTTTTGATAGGTCCCCGGTCCTCGGCGGTTTCAGCAGGCTCCAGGCCCTTGGCAGTTTTGATAGGCCCCCAGTCCTTAGCGGTTTTAATGAGCCCCTGGTCCTTGGTGGTTTCAATGGGCCCCTAGTCCTTGGCAGTTTCAATGGGCCCCTGGTCCTTGGCAGTTTCGATAGGTCCCCGGTCCTCGACAGTGGTCAGTTTGTGAAACCAAGAGGGCGTGGAATGAACAAAAAAATGACAATTGTCTTCACTTTGTCTTTTTTCAGCACAATTTTTTGTTATTGGCACTGTTTCTGTGGTGACTTATATACTTTTACTGTATTTTCGCAACACAAGTAACAAATACATTTTTTATCTGTCTGTCTATCTAACTATCTCTCTAGTCTGACAATCATAATATACCACGTTTGTTAAACTGCCAAGTTCGTGACATACTTGAGATTTGTAATGTATTCTGTGTTTGAAACAGACCAGGGAATTGTAATATCATTGGGAAAACATGCATCTGGCAATTGCAATTTACTCATGTTTGCAAAATATTTGAGGCTTATAACGTACCTGCAAACTGTAATATATTGGGGTTTGCAATAGTTACAGTACAGTTATAGTAACGAGCTCAGTCCAATGGATATCATAGAATACCAGTTCCCTGAATGGGGCTGTTAATCTGGTACAATGAGGGAGCCCTGGCTAACAGATATAAACAGGAGCATCAGGGGTTCTGTTCACTCTGCGAGCTGGCTCTGAGGGAGCTGGACCAGTGTCGAGGACTCTCCCTGTGTAAATAAAGGGTGACTTGGTGACAGGGTACCAGCCTCTGTGGTGTTATTTCACCCAGGAATTGTTATGTTGTCAGCCCTGAAACTAGAGTGCAGTGGAGTAGAGTAAAATTACTACGAGTTTGGTAAATAAGAGGAGCTGGTGAGGAAAACAGGGAGGTGTTCCCTTCTGTTTGTCAGCCTTCAGGAGACCAGGAGATGAAAATCTGCATAAAGGGGCTGAATGTGAACAAAAAAAAAAATCGAAGAGCAACATCAGACGAGAACCATAAGTTCATTGTTTGGTGAGAAACTTCTGTGAAAGCATGTCTTTCAACAGCTCAAAATTAGAAAAAACATATCATTTTTGGAAGAAGGATTTGCATAGATTTAAGTAAGAAACAAGCTGTTTTGTGAGTATTTGGGAAGTGGTTAAAGTCCATTCTATTCTTCAGATTTAAAATAATATAGGAACTGGTTAGTACAATATATAGAAAAGGAAGAAAAAAAAATGACAAAAAAGAGCTTAAATAGTTAATAAACAAAACACATTAAGGATAGTAAGACAGGTGATGTGTCATGGCTGCAGCAAATGGGAGCTTCTGGATGCCAGTGAGATCCCAGGTCAAACTGACCTTCTGTAAGTGTTTACAGCTAGAACAGCTTCATCTCAGCACTTATGAGCTGAAGACTGGGGTCTCTTGTTGCAGTATCCCTATCTCTGAGCCAGGAGGCCCAGGTTCAATTCCTACCTGCTCCAGAGGTGTGTGATATCATCTCTGAACAGGTTGATTAGACAAAATACATATTTTTCTTTAAAAAAAAGACTTAACTAAAGACATGAGCAACACATCAAGGGCGAGGGGGGAAGGTTTCCCGGGTGTACCAGAAAGACAAACAGTTTACCAGGCTATTGTCAGGATTGGATGTATTAGCCAAGAGAGGTTGGACAAACCTGGGGTGTTGGATGCTGAAGGGTGACCTGATAGAAGTATATAACATTAAGAGAGGTATGGATAGGCCAGAAAGTCAGAGTCATTTTTTCCCCAGGGTGGAAATTTCAAATACTAGGGGACATAGGTTTCAGATGAGAGGGGGCATTGAACACAAAAGTTTGCAAGTTATGTTACAGCTGTACAGAACTTTAGTTAGGCCACATTTGGAATATTGTGTGCATTTCTGGTTGCCACGCTACCAAAAGGACATGGATGTTTTGGAGAGAAGGTTTACTGGGATGTCGCCTGGTCTGGAGGGTTTTGGATATGAGGACAGGTTGGATAAACTCGGCTTGTTTTCACTGGAAAGACCGAGGTTGATGGGTGACCTGACAGAGGTCTATAGAATTATGAGAGGAATAGTGGAAAGTCAGAGGCTTTTACCCAGCGTGGAAAGGTCAACTACTAAAAAGCACAGATTTAAGGTGAGGGGGGAAAGTTTAGTAGAGAAGTCTGAGGAAAATGTTTCACACAGAGGGCGATGGGTGCCTGGAACACACTGCCAGTGGAGATGGTGGAAGCAGGCATGTTAGCAACATTTAAGGTGTATCTTGATAGACACATGAACAGGGGCGAACAGGGAGATAGATACCGCTCATGGGCAATAAGTAGTGGGTCTAAATAAGGACTAGGAGTCAGTGCAGGCTTGATGGGACAAAAGGCCTGTTCCTATGCTGCATTGTTTTATAAATTTCAGATGAGAGCTTCAAGGGGAATGATCTCCAGATTACCACCTGAGCCACATGCCAACTGATGGAGGACAGAAAAGATTAATGAATGCACAGCTCAAAGACTAGCAATAGTCATAGTGTCATAGAGCTGTACAGCACAGAAACAGATCCTTTGGTCCAAATCATCCATACTGACCAGATTTCCTAAATTAATCTCGTCCCATTTGCCAGCATTTGTCCCATATCCCTCTAAATCCTTCCTATTCATGTACCCATCCAGATCCCTTGTAAATGTTGTAACTGTACCAGCCTCCACCACTTCCTCTGGCAGCTCATTCCATACACGCACCACCCTCTGTGTGAAAAAGTTGCCCTTAGGTCCCTTTTAAATCTTTCCCGTCTCACTTAAACCTTTGCCCTCTAGTTTTGGACTCCCCCACCCTGGGGAAAAGCCCTGGACTATTTGCTCTATCCATGCCCCTCACGATTTTATAAATGTCTATAAGGTCAGCCCTCAGCCTCCGATACTCCAGGGAAAATAGTCCCAGCCTATTCAGCCTCTCCCTGTAGCTCAAACCCTCCAACCCTGGCAACATCTTTATAAATGCTTTGTGAACCCTTTCAAGTTTCACAACATCCTTTCTATTGCAGGGAGACCAGAATTGAACACAGTATTCCAAAATCTAACCAATGTCGTGTGCAGATGCAACATGACTTCCCAACTCTTACACTCAACGCACTGACCAATAAAAGCAAGCATACCAAAAGCCTTCATCACTATCCTGTCAACCTTTGGCTCCACCTTTAAGGAACTATGAGCCTGCGATCCAAGATCTCTTTGCTCAGCAATACTCCCCGGGAGACCAACTGGTGCGGGGGGGATAGGGTTCCAGTTCTTGGGCCACTGGCATCAGGACTGGGGAAAATGAGAGCTGCACTGTTGGGATGGTCTGCACATGAGCAGTGCTTGGGAACTGCATATCTCAGTGTGCTGACAGAGTTTTAAACTGAAAAATGGGGGAAAGGATCAAGCAGTGAATCAATGTGTGGCATGAAGGCAACAGCACAAAATAGCAAGAAGATGGGGAATGAAGTTTGGAGAATGGCAGGTACAGACAGTGAGACCAGAGAGAGTTGTTCGTAGATAATGAGGAAATGGCAGATGAAGTGAACAAATATTCTGTTGTCGCCCCAGAGGATACAAGCAACATCCCAGTATTTGCTTTAAATCAGGAGAGAGGATTTTAGTGAAAGTATAATCAGCTGATAGAGCTGTGGTCTTCATCTTAGGCTCTTATAAAGGGTGGCAATGCATTGTAGATGTGCTGGTTAAGCTTAGAGTCAATTTTCTGAATTTACTGCACTCTAGAAAGGTTCCCTCAGCCTGCAAGGCAAATAAACCTCATTCATTTTAAGAAGGGAAACCAAGGGCTGCTTGATCTCTCTCCAGGGGAAGTGGTTGTTGACCATCATTTAGAAGATTACAACTGGATACGTGGAAAAGCTTGAAGTAATCATGAAGATTCAGCATGTTTTATGAATCGGAAATCACGTTCATTCAATTTATTGGAGTTCTTTGGGGGATAAGAGCCTGTAGACATACTGTACTTGGAATTCCAGAAGGCATTTGATAAGGTGCCTCATTGAAAAGTTAATGTACAAATCAGGAGCTCATTATCTAGGGGATAATACAATAACAAGATAGAAGATTGGCTGGCCATCAGAAAACAGAGAGTATGCTCAAAAAAGCGTTTCTCTGATAGGAAGGATGTGATAAGTGAATTCTCGCAGGAGTTTGAGCTGATGCCTCAGCTTTTTACAAATTATTTCAATGCCTTACACGAGGGGAATAAAGTCATAGTGGCTAAATTTTGAGAAGACACAAAAGTATGTAGGAATATATTTTGTGATGAAGACATAAGGCGGATATAGATAGGTTGAGTAAATGGGAAAAGGTCTGCCAAGTGGAGTACAATGTGGGAAGAAAGTGAGGTTACTCACAATACAGTGAAAATTAAAAAAAATGTATTAGTTAAATGGAGAACGATTGCAGTATAAGGAGCAGAGGGATCTAGGTGTTCCAGTGCATTACTCACAAAAGGTTAGACTACAGGCCAGCAAGTGACTCAGAAAGCTAACGGAATACTATCTTTTATTACAAGAGGAAATGAACATAAATTGCTGCAAAAACTCAGCAGGTCTGGCAGCATTTGTGGTGGGAAGTCAGAGTTAACATTTTGCGTCCAGTGACACTTCTTCAGAACAGACCTGTTGAGTTTTTCCAGCAAAATCTGTTTTTGTTTCTTATTTCTAGCATCCGCACTTCTTTTATAAAGTTAAGAGCGTTATGCTTCAGTTCCAGCGAGCATTGGTGAGACCACATCTCCAATACTGTGTGCAGTTCGGGCCTCTTTATTTATGGAAGGATGTAAATACATTGGAGGCAGATTGGAGGAGGTTCACAAAGTTGGAATGAATGAGTTGTCTTATGAGGAAATGTTGGACAGACTGGGCCTGTTTTCACTGGAGCTTGGAACAGTGAGGGGTGACCTGATTGAAGTGTACACAATGCTGAACACTTTGTCAAGGTGAATGGGGAAAGGATGTTTCCCCTTGTGGGTAAGTCCAGAACATGGGGGCTCTGTGTGAAAATTAGGAGGTAGCTCCTTAAGGACAGAAATGAGGAGGTTTTGTTTTCTCTCAGAGGATTGTGTGACTTTGGGACTCTCTGTCTCAGCAGGCAGTGGAGGTGGGGCCAGTGGTTGATAGATTCTTATTGGGCAGGGGAATCAAAGATTATTGGGGATGGATGAGAATGTGGAATTTGAAACACAAACAGATCGAACATGACGTTATTGGACGGGGGAGCAGATTTGAAGATCTAATTTGCTTCTGCTCCTAATTCATATGCATATATGTGTGTACCCAGGAATTGAAATATCTTTGCGATATACCCAATAATTGTCACATACGTGGGTTTGTAATATACCCAGATTCACAATACTTCGGATTTGTAATGAGCTAAGATTTGTTACACACCTGGGAACTGCAAGATATTCGGGTCATGTAATATACCCAGGATTTGACCTGTATTTAGCGTTTTGGTGATTTCTGCCCTACCTTAAGCCATTCTGCACACATTCAAGGTAGAACATACTTGTCTTTAGTGCCTTTCACTTCCTCCAGATGTCTCAAAGTACGTCAGAGCCAATGTAATGCTTCCTTGAAGTGTAGTCACTGTTGTAACATAGGAAATGTGGCAGGCAGGCGATAAAGAGATAAGGATTTTTATTTTACTGGGGGCCAGGATTCTTAAGGGCTTATACAGCAAGGCGAGGCAGCAAGGCCCAACTGTAACTAGAGCTGGGCGACAGGGAAGGAGGAGTCCAGCTGTTTGGAATTCTCTTCCTGGAGTAGGAGGCTGTTTCTGTCCAGCAAGAATTGTACCTGAACCTATTTGCCAAAAGAGTAGGAGGCACGAGGCAATGTAGCTGTAAACAAAAGGAGAAAGATTGGGTATTTCTCTCACAAAAGCACATGATAGAGAATGATGGACTTAGTTTTAAATGCAATGTTGAAAAAAAAACAGACAATTTGCAAACTCCCACAAACACCGATGTGGCGATGACACAGGACGGGAATAATACTTTTTTAATTCATTCACGAGATGAGGGAGTCGCTGGCTAGGCCAGCATTTATTCTATCCCTACTTGCCCAGAGGATAGTTAAGAGTCAACCACATTGCGTGGGTCTGAATTCACATGTAGCCCAGACCAGGTAAGGATGGCAGGTTCCTTCCTGAAAGGACATTGACGAACCAGATGGGTTTTTCCCCGATAATGATCATCATTAGACCCTCAATTCCAGCTTCTTTTTTTTATTGGATTCAAATTCCACCATCTGCCGTGGTGTGATTTGAATGAACATTAGCTGAGTTTCTGGATTAATACCACTCAGCTATTGCCTGCCGTATAAACATCTACCCAAGACATCTCCCTTCAGGTTGTGAGATCTTTGACACTCTGGGTGTACAGCCTGCAGTGCAGCACTCTCTCTCTGAACTGCCGATGCTGAAGTCAGAGATAACACAGTGTGGAGCTGGAGGAACACAGCAGGCCAGGCAGCATCAGAGGAGCAGTTGATGTTGCCTGGCCTGTTGTGTTCCTCCAGCTCGACGCTGTGTTATTTCTTTCTCTCTCTGTCTGTCTGTCTCTCTGAGCAGAGTCCAAGGCTCGGTGTGGCTTATCTACACACGGTCATGAATTCATAGAATCCTTACAGTGTGGAAACAGGCCATTCAGTCCAACAAGTCCACACTGACCCTCCGAACAACATCCCACCCAGACCCATTCCCCAAATTTCCATTGTCTAACCCACATAATCTACACATCCCTGGGCACTACGAGCAATTTAGCATGGCCAATCCACCTAATCGGCACATATTTGGACTGTGGGAGGAAACCGGAGCACCCAGAGGAAACCCACGCAGACACAAGGAGAATGTGCAAACTCCACACAGACAGTTGCCCGAGGCTGGAATCGAACCTGGGTCCCTGGCGCTGTGAGGCAGCAGTGCTAACCACCGAGCCGCCCCCATTCTTGCAGGAGTTTGAGCTGATGCCTCTCAGCTTTTTACAAATTATTTCAATGTCTTACACGAGGGGAGTGGCTAAATTTTGAGAAGTTGCAAAAGTGTGTAGGAATATACTTTTGCGATGAAGACACAAGGCGGATATAGATAGGTTGAGTAAAATGGGAAAAGGACTGCCAAGTGGAATATAATGTGGGAAGGAAGTGGGGGTTACTCACAATACAGGAAGAATAAAAAAAGCAATATATTAGTTAAACGGAGAACGATTGCAGTATTCCAGGGGGGCAGAGGGATCTAGGTGTTCCAGTGCATTACTCACAAATGTTGACGGACCCGCCAACCTCTTGGAGGGGAGGGAACCGGTGACAGAAAAGCATTGGGCCACTCACTCTCAGCTTTCGAATGGGTCAGGAGCTTGCGGTGTTGGCATCGAGGCCCCACACACCCCCTCCTCCCACTCCACCCCCCACCCCGGGGATGAGGGGTGGGGGACATCAGAACTGGCTGTTGAAGGCCTCGATGAAGTCCTGGAAGTCAAACTTGTCGGGCTCCAGGGCCGACAGGAGGAAAACATGCGGGAAATGGATGCCGATGGCCTGCAGTTTCTTGCAGAAGTGCTTGCGGATTTCCCGCAGCAGGTCACCCTGGTTGAAGTTGTGCTGCTGCTGGGTGTCGCTCACGTAGATGTCGATCTTGGTGCGGGCGAACAGGAAGCTCTTGCCCATGCGGGAGATCTCCTTGGCCAGGTAAAGGAGCTCGTCGTCCATCCGGCCGCTGGAGGTGAGGATGAAGAAGTCGTAGGAGCGCAGGTCCACCTTCTCCACGTAGGCATGCTGCTTGATCTCGCTGGCCTCGATGCCCGGCAGATCCCACAGGAGGATCCGGCTGTTGCCCGGGTAGATGTAGGATTGTGGCAAACCCTTGTAGCTCACCCCAGCCGCTCTGGGCTCGGCTCCCTCCTCCTCCTCGTCGATGCCCCGCATGGCATCCACCAGGGTAGACTTTCCAGAATTTACCGACCCAGTCACGGCGACATTGATGTATTGCTTCCTGGTTGATGTCAAACTCTTTTTCAAGCTAACTTTCCTCCTGGGTGAGCACTGGATGGGCTCCACTTGCACCAAGCCGAAGTAGTAGGAGATGGAGTTTTTAAGCGAGATGAAGATTTCGTAGAAGAACATCATCATTTCCTGTGGGGGGGTGAAAATAGTCACAGAATCACTGTTCAGGGCCAGCGAGAAAATTTAAGAAGGACAGACATACGCTTCAGGTCCTCCCAACCAGCGAAAATGCTCTCTTCTTTCCCCTCGCAAGCCTGGCCACAATGTGAGAAATCAAGTTCCCACAACAGCACGGGCACAGGAGTAGGCCATTCAGCCCCTCGAGCCTGGCTATTCAGCCCCTCGAGCCTGTTTTCCCCCATTCAGTGAGATCATAGGTGACATATGGTCTGACTCCATATCACCGCCTGCACGGTAAAAATAAATGCTATCACAGCATCCTGGGTCAGATGAAAGTTATAATAACTTGGGATTGCAGAGTGCCACGCTAATGCTGTGAGGACACTGTGGCCAATGGAAGAATTTAAAGTCCATTCATAAAACCCCAAGTGTGAAGCTAGTCTCACAGACAGTTACCCGTGAAACTCTCCTCCATTGTCTTTAAAACACATCTGGGTCACCAATGCTCTTTGGGGAAGGAAATCTGCTGTCCTTGCCTGGTCTGGCCTACATGGGACTCCAGGCCCACAACGATACCACTCTTAATTCCCCTTTGAAACAGCCCTAGCGAGTCATTCAGTTCAACGGCAATTGAAGATGGATTACAAATGATGGCCTGACCAGTATGGCCCATGGAAAAATGAATGTAAAAAGAGGTCCGTGTAATGCAGCCTGGGACCTGTTATTGGACATAGCTGGAGTTTTTCTAGCAGGCTGTCTGTGGTTGATAAATCTACCAGAAGAAAGAAGGCCATTCAGCCCTTTGTACTTTTGCCAGCTCTTTAAATGATCGACCCACTTAGTACGTTCCTCCACCCACCTTTCCATTCTTTCCCCAACAGCACCTCAAATTGTTCCCCTTCAAGTATTATTCAACTCCCCCAGTTAAGAGCTCCTTCTTCACTGTCCTCATCAAACACTGCCAGGACAGGGACAATACAGGGTTAGATATAGAGTAAGACTCTCTCT
>NC_063378.1:6526292-6528437 GCF_021869965.1 Rhincodon typus | reverse complement strand
TGTCCTCATCAAACACTCCCAGGACAGGGACAATACAGGGTTAGATACAGCGTAAAGCTCTCTCTACCATGTAATCAACAAACACTCCAGAAGATGTACAGCATGGGGTTAGCTATAGACTAAAGCTCTCTCTGCACTGTTCCCCATCAAATAGTCCCAGGACAGGGACTGCACGGAATTAGATACAGAGTAAAGCGACATTGGTTAAGTATAGTAGCATGGAACAAGGATGTCTTACTGCAATTATTCAGGCATTGGTGAGGCCACACCTGGAATATTGTGTACAGTTTTGGTCTCCTTATCTCAGGAATGATGTTTTTCCTTTAAGGGAGTACGGGGAACGTTTATCAAATTGATTCCTAGGATGGAAGCACTGATGTATGAGGAAAGATTGAGTAACCTTGGATTGTATTCACTGGAGCTCAGAAGAATAGTTGAAAGGGGAGGCGGGGGTGGGAATCTCATTGAAACCTTTAAAATTCTCACAGGTCTGGACAGGCTAGATACATGAGAGTGTTTTTGATGGCGGGGGAGTCCAGAACAAGAGGTGATCGGTTAAGGATAAGGAATTAAGCTTTTATGACGGATGAGGAGAAAGTTCTTCACCCAGAGAGTGGTGGGCCTCTGGAATTCATGACCACAGAAAGTGGTTGAGACCAAAACATGAGACAACAAGGTGTAGAGCTGGATGAACACAGCAGGCCAAGCAGCATCAGGGGAGCAGGAAAGCTGACGTTTTGGGTCTAGGCCAAAACATTATGTGTTTTCAAGAAGGAGGTAGGTATAGCTGCTGTTGTCAAGGAGATCAAGGAACACTGGGGAAGGTGGGACCAGGGTATTAACCTCAATGATCAGCCATGTTTACTTAACATAATTGATATTTCTCCGGATGTACCTGTTCCTCCAGTCTGCTTTAGATATAAAGTAAATATTAATTGAGGGTAATTAGATAAGAAGTAGATCTTATTTGGAGAAAATCAGCTATAAATTAAATATGAATTGGAGAAAATTACATATAAAGTTGCTATTACATATAAAGTCGCTATTATTGAGATTATTAGATATTAAATAAGTATTAATTGGATATAATTAGATATGAAGTAAATATTATTTGGAGTTTCTTAGATATGACAAATTACAATTTGATATTATTAGATATGATGTAGATATTAAATCAAGATAATTAGGTATGAAGTAGATATTAATATGAATTATTGGAGATGAAGTAAATATTAATTGCAGATAATTAGATATGAAGCAGGTATTAATTAGAGATTATTTTAGAGATAATTAGAGATGATGTAAATTTTAATTGCAGATTATTATATACGAAGCAGGTATTAATTGGAGATTATTAGATATGAAGTAAATATTATTTGGAGATAATTAATGATCAAGTAAATATTAATTAGGGATTATTAGATATAAAGCAGATATTAATTGGGGATTATTAAAGATGTAGCAGGTATTAATTGGAGCTAATTAGATTTAAAAAGCAGGTATTATTTGGAGATAATTAGAGGTTAACTAAATATTAATTAGGGATTATTAGAGATGAAGAAGATATTAATTGAAGATCATTAGAGATGAAGCAGATATTAATTGGAGATAATTAGAGATGAAGTAAATATTAATTGGAGATTATTAAGGGTTCTCCCGGCTCTGCAGCCTGTTTAATGGGCATTGCCTGATGTCCCAGCCTGGACCGGCTCCAAATGGGAGCCCGGCCTGTTCTGGGCTGCGGGGATCAACCCAATTCGGGCCCATCTCCATGGTAACGGCCCGACCCGGGTCCTACCTCCATAGCAACGCCGCGCGCTCCCGCCGCCGTTGGCGGGGCAACCAGCGGTAACCAGGGGGCGGAGCCTCGTTACCGGGGCGGGGCCGTGACTGTCCCAGCCAATCAGCACTGCCGAAATGACGTCAGCCCATGTGAGTCATTATGGGGGTTGGGGGTGGGTTTTGGAGGGGCTGAGGGTTTTAGAGGAGGGATGGATGGGTTGAGGGTTGGAGGGGAGGATGGATCGAGGGGCTGAGGGCTTTAGAGGAGAGTTGGAGGGGAGGAGGTATGGAGGGGCTGAGGGTCAGAGAGGAGGATGGATGGAAGGGCTGAGGGTCAGAGAGGATGGATGGAAGGGCTGAGGG
>NC_063378.1:6523115-6526282 GCF_021869965.1 Rhincodon typus | reverse complement strand
AGGCTGAGGGTTGGAGGGGGGATGGATGGAAGGGCTGAGGGTTGGAGAAAAGGATGGATGGAAGGGCTGAGGGTTTTAGAGGAGAGTTCGAGGGGAGGATGGATGGAAGGGCTAACAGTTCGAGGGGAGGATGAATGGAAGGGCTCACGGTTCGAGGGGAGGATGGATGGAAAGGCTGAGGGTTGGTGGGGAGGATGGATGGATGGATGGAGGGTTGGAGGGGGAGATGGATGGAAGGGCTGAGGGTTGGAGGGGAGATGGATGGATGGAACGGCTGAGGGTTGGAGGGGGGATGGATGGATGGAAGGGCTGAGGGTTGGAGGGGGGATGGATGGATGGAAGGGCTGAGGGTTGGAGGGGGGATGGATGGATGGAAGGGCTGAGGGTTGGAGGGGGGATGGGTGGATGGAAGGGCTGAGGGTTGGAGGGGGGATGGATGGAAGGGCTGAGGGTTAGTCGGGAGGATGGATGGAAGGGCTGAGGGTTGGAGGGACAGAGGGGCTGAGCATTGAAGGGAAGAATGGGTAGAGGAGCTGAAGGTTTTAGAGGATGGATGGAGGGGCTGAGGTTTGGAGGGATTGAGGGGCTGAGGCTTGGAAGGGAGGAGGGAGGGGCAGAGGGGATGAGGGATTGATGGAGGGGCAGAGGGATGGGTTGGATTGGAGGAGTTGGACAGATGAGTGGAGAGGGCGAGGTGGGGTCGGGGGATGTGGGGATTAGGAGGAGGAGGAGGTTTGGAAGAGAGACGTGTTGGTGGGAGGAGAGTTGGGTGGAGGGATGGTGTGGGGAGGTTGGGAGAAAGGAGGGGTGGAGAGGCGGAGGGAAATGCGGAGATGGATGGAGAGGGAAAGGAAGGAATGGAATAGAGGAGAGGAAAGGAAAAGGAGACGGAAGGTGACAAAGGAGGGTGGGAAGGGGAGTAGGGGTGGGGGGAGGACAGGGAAAGGAAGAGAGGGCCAAGTTAAAATGGGAGAAGTGCAATGGACAGGACTTTCAGTGATTCAGGGCTTTCTATGACCTGAACATGTGAGGGATACCCTGACCTGAGGAAATGAGTATTTAAGGGAGTGCTGCACTGTGGGAGGATCAGAAGAATCATACAGCACGAAACAGACCCTTCAGTCCAACTAGTCTATGCCGACCATATTGTCAAACTAAACTAGTCCCACTTGTCTGCTCCTGGCCCATCTCCCTCCAAATCTTTTGTATTGATCTACTTATCCAAATGTCTTTTAAGCATGGTCACTGAACCTGCATCCACCACTTCCTCTGGCAGTTCATTCCACACACGAACCACTCTGTGTGTAAAAATAATAGTTGCCCCCATGTCTCTTAGAATATTTCTCCTCGCACCTTAAAAATATGCCCATTTGTTCTGAACTCCTTCACCTTTGGGGAAAGATCTTTGTTAATTACCTTATCAATGCCCCTCATGATTTTATAAGCCTCTATAGGGTCACCCCTCAACCCCCTATGCTCTAGTAACAAAAGTCCCAACCTATCCCGAGATAGTGGGAACTGCTGATGCTGGAGACTCTGAGATAACAAGGTGTAGAGCTGGATGAACACAGCAGGCCAAGCAGCATCAGAGGAGCAGGAAAACTGACGTTTTGGGTCTGGACCCTTCTTCAGAAATGGGGGTGGGGGAGGGGATTCTGAAACAAATAGGGAGAGAGGGGGAGGCAGATGGAAGATGGATAAAGGAGAAGATAGGTGGAGAGGAGACGGACAGGTCAAGGAGGTGGGGATGGAGCCAGTAAAGGTGAGTGTAGGTGGGGAGTTAGGGTGAGGATACGTCAGTCTGGGAAGGACGGACAGGTCAAGGAGGTGGGATGAGGCTAGTAGGTAGGAGGTGGGGTTGGGGCTTGAGGTGGGAGGAGTGGATAGGTGGGAGGAAAGACGGACAGGTTAGGGAGGCGGGGACAAGCTGGGCTGATTTTGGGATGTGGTCGGGGGAACTTAAATCCACTGTTCCTGGCAACATCCTGGTAAATCTTTTGTGAACCCTCTCCAGCTTAATGATATCCTTCCTATAACTGCGCTATCAGAATTGCACAAAGTACTCCAGAAGAGGCCTCACCTACATCCTGTACAACATCAACATGATATCTCAATGTCAATACTCAAAGCTCTGAGCAATGAAGACAAGTGTGCTAAATGCTTTCTTAACTGCCCTGCCTATTGGTGACACCAATTTCAAAGAATTATGTACCTGAACCCCTAGGTCTCACTGTTCTGCAACACTACCCAAGACCTCAAGATCTCTTTGTAATCTTAGATAACCTTCTTCACTTGTCCACTGTACCACCAGCTTTGGTGTCATGCACAAACTTATTGACCATGCTTCCCTATATTCTCATCTAAATCATTTGTATAAATGACAATCAAGAGTGGACCCGTATGGATCCCTGTGGAACACCGCTGGCCACAGGCCTCCAGTCTGAAAAATAACCCTCCACTATCACTATCTGTCTCCTGCCATTAAGCCAATTTTATATCCAGATTGGCAAGCCTGAATCTCTAGTGATCTGACTTTACTGATTAGTTTACTGTGCGGAACCATATCAAAGGCTTCACTGAATTCCAAGGAAACAATGTCTACTGCTCTACCCTCATCAATCTTCTTGGCCACTTCCTCAAAAAAACTCAATCAAGTTTGTGTGATATGATTTCCCTCACACAAAACCGTGCTGACTATCCCTAATCATTCCATCTCTCTCCAAAGGCATATAAACCCTTTCTTTCAGAATAACTTCCAACAACATATCCACTACTGATGGCAGACTCACACATCTATAGTTCCCAGGCTTCTCCTTACAGCCTTGCTTAAATAAAGGCACATCTGTCTAAGGGAATCACTAAAATCCATTCAGAAAGTTAAAGCAATAGACTTAAATCAGAATATATCAGACCTAGTCAATGCAAATTTTGTGAAAGGAAAGTCATATTCAACTAATTTGAAATTTCTTTGAAGAAGCATTAAGCAACATAGATAAAGTAAACATTGTGATGTGGTGAACTTGGATTTCCCAAAAATATATGATTAAGTTTCCACATCAAATGTACTGATGGAGTGCCGCACTGTCAGAGGGTCAGTACTGAGGGAGCGCCGCACTGTCAGAGGGTCAGTGCTGAGGGAGTGCCACACAGTCGGAGGGTCAGTGCTG
>NC_063378.1:6520966-6523015 GCF_021869965.1 Rhincodon typus | reverse complement strand
CACTGTCGGAGGGTCAGTGCTGAGGGAGCGCCGCACTGTCGGAGGGTCAGTGCTGAGGGAGCGGGCACTGTCGGAGGGTCAGTACTGAGGGAGCGCCGCACTGTCGGAAGGTCAGTGGTGAGGGAGCACCGCACTGCTGGGGGACTCAGTACTGAGGAGGTGCTGCACTGTTGGAGGGTCAGTACTGAGGGAGTGCTGCACTGTCAGAAGGTCAGTGCTGAGGGAGCGCCGCACTGTCGGAGGGTCAGTGCTGAGGGAGTGGTGCATGTCAGAGGGTCAGTACTGAGGGAGTGCCGCACTGTTTGAAGGTCAGTGCTGAGGGAGTGCTGCTCTGTCGGATGGTCAGTGCTGAGGAAGCACTACGCTGTCGGAGGGCCAGTGCTGAGGAAGCGCTACGCTGTCGGAGGGTCAGAGCTGAGGGAGTGCTGCACTGTCGGTGGGTGAGTGCTGAGAGAGTGCCGCACTGTCGGAGGGTCAGTGCTGAGGGAGCGCCGCACTGTCGGAGGGTCAGTGCTGAGGGAGTGCCACACTGTCGGAGGGTGAGTGCTGAGAGAGTGCCGCACTGTCAGAGGGTGAATATTCAGGGAGTCTGCTCTGAGGGAGCTTTAGTCTGTTTCTAACCCTATGCTGTGCCTGTGCTGTGAATGTTTGATGGGGACAACGTAGAGGAAGCTTTAGTCTGTATCTAACTGTCTGCTGACCCTGTCCTGGGAGGGTTTGATGGGATCAGCGTAGAAAGAACTGACCCTGCAGTGTGAATGTTTGGAAGGGCAGTACTGTATCTCTTGCTGAAGCTGACAATTGGTTTCCCTAGTTATGAGCTGGAGTTGCAGTATTACTCTGCAGATTCTCCCATTTAGTGAACATCCAGTGTATCCCTTTGTAGGTGCCCTGCAGAATACTGCATAATCCAAATGTGCCCTGGTGCATGTTGAAACAGCAGCCTCCTTCCAGCTCCCAGCTGAATGCCCTTGAACCTCCTTGCACAGTAACATCAGCTTTGCCAGCAAGTAATCGATAGTGCAGAATAAAAAAATGCTTCCCTTTAAAGTTAATGGAAGCGATGTGTGTATGCAATGCAGTCCTCTCTGGGTCACTTAATAACCAGTAATAATGGCTGTCATGTAATCCTGCAGAGCTCATGTAGATAAGGGAGAGCTGGAAAAGTGCAGAGATCCCAAGAGACTAAGGATTGGGGTTCCTGACGTGCAGGAATGTAGGAAATGGGAAGCGAGCAGGCCATTCTGCCCCTTTTGCCTAGGCTGTCATGCACCCAGCTCCTGGATGATCTCCTACCTCAACATCATCTCCTCACTTGATCCCCCCTCTCCCTCGTTACTTTTAATATTGAGAAACCTTTCCAGCCATCTCTTGAACGGACTTTTTGCTTTGGTCAGAGCATTGAGTATTGGGTTGGGACATCATGCTGTAGTTGTACAAGACATTGGTGAGACCACATTTGGAGCACTGAGTGCAATTCTGGTCTCCCTGCTAGAGGAAAGATGTTATGAAACTGGAAAGGGTGCAGAAATAGGTTTACAAGGACATTACTGAGACTAGAGGGTTTGAGTTATAAGGAGGTGCTGGATAGGCTGGGACTGAAGAGTAGGAGACTGAGGGCTGACTATATAGATGTTTATAATATCGCTTGGAGCATGGATAGGGTGAATAGCCAAGGTCTTTTCCCCAGGGTAGGGCAGTCTAAAACTAGACGGCATAGGTTTAAGGTGAGAGGGGAAAGGTTTAAAAGGGACCCAAGGGATAACTTTTTCACACAGAGGGTGGTGCGTGTATGGAATGAGCTGCCAGAGGAAGTGGTGGAGGCCGGTACAATTACAACATTTAAAAGGCATCTGGGTGGGTATATGAACAGGAAGAGACATGGGCCAAATGCTGGCAAATGGGACTAGATTAATTTAGGATATCTGGTTAGCATGGACAAGTTGGACTGAAGGGTCTGATTCTGTGCTGTATGACCCTATAACAGAGCTTCGACTACCAGCTGAGATAAATAATTTCCAAGATTCAACACCACCCCCCTTCCCCGAT